>NC_135953.1:128450177-128762677 GCF_053455715.1 Rhinoraja longicauda
TATTGACAGACAAGCTGCAGATTTTCAGAAATTATAAAGTAATTTTCCCTCACAGCTGTAGACTTCAATAATAATGAGCACCGTGGTCTTTAAAGACATATCTGTCATGCACTGCCAGACAGTCACAAAGGAAGACAAGTTTGGTTTATCATCGTTTGCACCATTCAGTTCTTCTCCCTGTCAAATTTCTGGCACATTCCAGTGATTAAGAATGCTAGTTGTATTAATTTACAACTGACTTCTAATCTAATGTTTCCACTTGGGTTTACAAATTTCCCCCTAAGAAGTGCTTTCCTTAACCTTAACTCTCTGCTCAAATTCATTTGCATGTTACTAAATACTAAATCAACACTAAACCAGCAAAATTGGAATGGACAGCTTTTATAAACAGAATTTTTAATAAGATTTTGCTTCAGAAAGATGTCCTTGCAACATCCAAGAGTGGTAACTTGGTTGAATGTTAACATGTTAAAATGTTGGGGAAAAAAACCCTGCATGTGTTGCATACCTGAAATGAAAACAAAAACTGATGGAAATGCTCAAGAGATCAGGCAACATCTGAGGAAAGAGTAACAGAGTTAATATTTCAGGATGAAGACCCTACATCAGAAATGAAAATGAGAGAAAATAAGTTAGTTGTAAGATGCAGAGAGGATGGGGGAAGGATGGATAGGACAAAATGTCCTCACCACTCTCCCAGACCTCCCCCGCCCGACTCGAGTAGTCCCACCTCCCCCGCCCGACTCGAGTAGTCCCACCTCCCCCGCCGCCCGACTCCAGTAGTCCCACCTCCCCCGCCCGGCTCCAGTAGTCCCACCTCCCCCGCCCGACTCCAGTAGTCCCACCTCCAGTAGTCCCACCTCCCCCGCCCGACTCCAGTAGTCCCACCTCCCCCGCCCGACTCCAGTAGTCCCACCTCCAGTAGTCCCACCTCCCCCGCCCGACTCCAGTAGTCCCACCTCCAGTAGTCCCACCTCCCCCGCCCGACTCCAGTAGTCCCACCTCCAGTAGTCCCACCTCCCCCGCCCGACTCCAGTAGTCCCACCTCCAGTAGTCCCACCTCCCCCGCCCGACTCCAGTAGTCCCACCTCCCCCGCCTGACTCCAGTAGTCGTGTGCCCATAATCACAGAAACATTTGATTAACAGATTAAAAATGACAATCAGAGAACCAAAAAAGACATGTTAAAGCAGTGATATGCATATTGATGATGTTGCTGAAACCCAGAACCAAACAGACACTGTTGAAAATACCCAGCAAATTATGTAGTATCTGCAGACAATAGACAATAGACAATAGACAATAGACAATAGACAATAGGTGCAGGAGTAGGCCATTCAGCCCTTCGAGCCAGCACCGCCATTCAATGCGATCATGGCTGATCACTCTCAATCAGTACCCCGTTCCTGCCTTCTCCCCATACCCCCTCACTCTGCTATCCTTAAGAGCTCTATCCAGCTCTCTCTTGAAAGCATCCAACGAACTGGCCTCCACTGCCTTCTGAGGCAGAGAATTCCACACCTTCACCACTCTCTGACTGAAAAAGTTCTTCCTCATCTCCGTTCTAAATGGCCTACCCCTTATTCTTAAACTGTGGCCCCTTGTTCTGGACTCCCCTAACATTGGGAACATGTTTCCTGCCTCTAATGTGTCCAATCCCCTAATTATCTTATATGTTTCAATAAGATCTCCCCTCATCCTTCTATATTCCAGTGTATACAAGCCTAATTGCTCCAGCCTTTCAACATACGACAGTGCCGCCATTCCGGGAATTAACCTAGTGAACCTACGCTGCACGCCCTCAATAGCAAAGGGAGAAAAGGGAGCAATAGCAGAGGGAGAAAAAAAAGCTGATATAGCAGATAGATAACCTAACAGTGGTATTGGCCAATTATGTTGCAATCGGCGAGTTATTTGAAATTGTTTCAGGGTGATAATGAGTGTACAAAGCTACAATGTGCCCAGACTGAAGATGAGATATTGTTCCTTAAACTTATATTGCGCCTAATTGGATCAGGATAGGATTCCACAGACAGGTCACAGTGAGAACAGAATGGAGAAATAAAGTGCCAGGCATCAGGAAGCTCCGAGTCACTTCTGACCCCCATCTGAAGCCGTTCAGAGTGCTAAGTCTGCTCTTCATTTCAGGGATGTGGTTGGCCAACATGGGAGAGCCGGTCTCGGGCTCGTCCCAAAAGCTCCTCAATGGCACAAGGTAACATCAGTGCAGAAGAGACGGCTCATGGTGGAGGAGGTGAGAAGACAGGAGGAGGCAGGGCAACGTGCCAAGGCCATCTCAATAGCCAAGCTGGGCCGATGGGCTAATTGGGAGAGCCTGGAAAAGAGAAAACTCAGCTGGCGTGACATCCCTCCCCATGGAGGGATCTCAGCTAAGTTTTGTCATCAGAGCCACTTATGACTTCCTACCCTCACCCCAGAACCTGGAGCAGTGGTTCAGAGAAGACCCTGCTTGCTCCCTTTGCCAAGCACCTGCATCACTAAGGCACATTTTAACAGGATGCACTATGAGGCTCGCCCAAGGCTTGGCGGCATAACCAAGTTCTCAGACAGCTGGCATCAATCCTGGAACAGAGGTGAACCACCACAAATGCTTCCCCACAAACATCGGCAGGAAATGTCCACTTCACACCATTTGTACCAGCATGCCAACCTCCAGAGCACCAGATAACATCAAAGGATACAAGCATTCTGCAGCCAGCTCGGGATTGGAAAATGGACATGGACTTGGAAAGAAAATTTGTGTTTCCCCCAGACGTTGTGGCTACAACACTCTGGCCAGACATGGTCCTGTGGTCCACAACAGCCAAGCTGGCATACGTTGTGGAATTGACAGCACGATGGGAAGATGGTGTTGAGGAAGCTTATGAGAGGAAAAAGACCATGTACTCTGAACTGGCAGCTGAAGCTGCCCAGAATGGCTGGAAGACCAAGATTTTCCCTGTAGAAGTGGGATGCAGGGGATTCGTTGCTACATCTACGACCAGTCTATTGGAAGAAAATGGAGGTGAGGGGTCGCTCCCTCCAACAAGCAATCAAGTCCTTGTCAAATGCAGCAGAAAAAAGCAGCAATTGGCTTTGGATTAAGAGGCAGGACAACAACTGAGCTGCAAGATGAAGACAGGAGAGTATGGAACTGAGGGGGGTGTACCTTGGACACCAGGTATCACCATTGAGCCCTCTGGAGACGTTGTGGGCTTATCAATGAAACATCAAAGAAGGAGGGTGCCCAGGTGATGACCCCGATGAGCTATTAGCTCTGCAGAAGACTGAATGAAGGTGTTCCCCAAAGCAATATCAGCCCAGCTTTTCTCTCTCACTGCCTGATCTGCCTGGTATTTCCTGCATTATAATGTTGGTTTTACATTAAATTTCACAGATTTAACTCAGCCCTTTAGTTTAGTTTAGTTTAGTTTAGTTTAGTTTAGTTTAGTTTAGTTTAGTTTAGAGATACAGTGTGGAAACATGCCCTTCGGCCCACCGACTCCATATCGACCAGTGATCCCCGCACATTAACACTATCCTCCTACACACTGAAGGGACAATTTACACTTATACCAAGCCCATTAACCTACAAACCTGTCTGTCTTTGGAGTATGGGAGGAAACCGAAGATCTGAGAAAACCCACGCGGTCATAGGGAGAAGGTACAAACTCCGTACAGACAGCGCCCATAGTCAGGATCGAACCCGGTCTCCGGCGCTGCAAGTGCTGTAAGGCAGCAGCTCCACCATTGCACCACCCAGAGGACTTTCTTCCTCATTCTGTCTGTGTCTCCAATTGCTCGCAATTATCTGTTAATCACATGGCTCCATAAACATTGCGATCACCAGAGCAGCCCTGCCATTACTTTGCAGGGATATTTCCATTAACTACATCACCACTCCCGCTACAACTTAATCATTTTCTCACATTCCTAGTTTTGATGAAGGGTATTCAGAAACATTCAATTTATTGATCTTGCCACATTTCTGCATGACCTACTGAGAATTCACTGGGCTACAGGATTCAGTCTTGTATAAAAATTATATATTTTTACACAATGCTCATTTGGCATCCTTGTATTTAAAAGGAATTTGGTGTCCTTGCACCCAAAGGAATGAGCATAACTATTTCAGCCTCCTGGAATGCCTGTACCAGGGTCAATTAGTGGTAAGCTGAGCCACCACTCAAAAACATCAACCAAGATAATATTTCTGTTATATTTTTGACATACATTGAATAAAAGCTTGCAATGATATATCAGCTTTATCATTCTTAACTTGGTATTCACTGAGGAATTTCCAAACACTTTTAGAATAATTCAGGGCTTTTGCCAGTGTGGTTCACAAGTATATCTGTGGCACCTGAGGAGCTTCAGTTGGGTGCCCTTTAAGAAAAAAAAATCCCATTCATGATTCATTTATTTAAATGTCACCTTTTTGACAATGAACACCAGAACCAATCAGGAGTAAAGTACATTAGACATAGAAACCACTTTTTTTGTTCTGAAGAACTGGGAAAAAATGAGGTAACTGGAATTCCAGGAAGTAAGAGGCAAATGTTAGAGTTAACTGCAAAATACCAAACTGATTTCATCATTTCCAATCATATGTAATATTATATCTACATCAGTGGTGGCACAATTTTCAAAGATGATTTGCTAAAATACTCTTTCCTTTCATTAGACATATTTTTCAAATGGAATATTACAGATAATTTCAAGAGGGCCTTCAACAATGAGATTGATTAAGCATCTATTCAGAGAGGCCAGGGATAAGCCTAAATGGAGCCAGAGTCAGAGAGTCAGAGAGTGATACAGCGTGGAAAAATGCCCTTCGGCCCAACTTGCCCACACTGGCCAACACGTACCAGCTACACTAGTCTCACCTGCCTGCATTTGGTCCATATCCCTCCAAACCTGTCCTATCCAACTGTCCTGTCTAACTGTTTCTTAAATGTTGGGATAGTCTCTGCCTCAACTACCTTCTTTGGCAGCTTGTTCCATACATCCACCGCCCTTTGTGTGAAAAAGTTACTCCTCAGATTCCTATTAAATCTTTTCCCCTTTACCTTAAACCTACAAACCTGTACGTCTTTGGAGTGTGGGACTCCACTATAAGGTAGACATGGTTAAAATGGCTCTCTACTATGACTGTAGCTAACAGGGTATCCCAGTCTGAAGGAGGGTCCTGACCCAAAATGTCACCTATCTATGATCTCCAGGGATGCTGACTGACCTGCTGAGTTACTCCAGCACTTTGTGCCTTTTTTTTGTAAACCAGCGTCTGCAGTTCCTTTGTATCTACAGGGTATCCCAACTCCGGTCAAGAGTTGAAACTGAGCAATTTTGATGCAGAAATTAGTCCAAAACATGCGATGAGTGTGTGTTGGCAAAGTTTGCAGATTTATCATGAAGCCCAGAGGAGTAGAAGTATTCCTCTTATTGCCACATATAAGTAAGCTAAAACAAAATCCGTGGCTACCTCTGGGCACTTGAAGGGCCATAAATGTGCATAAAAAATTAGCTGGAGTCAATAGCCATCAACCTCAGCTACTTTTTCACAATATTATGACAAGGTCCAGAAAATAAGCCCAAGTTTCTTTTAAGTGCATGCCAACATCACTTTAAAAAGCTCTTCTCACATTTAGCATGTGTTGAGAATACTCATTCACGCTGTTCCCCATTGTATTTTATGGATGGGTTCATTCTTTTTTTTTCCATTTCAGATTATACTCTCTCCTTTAGAAAGGGAGCCTTGCAACCCTGCCTCAATCTTCCATGACTATCGCATGTGTAGTCTTGAATTTTATAAAGTTTCCTGCAGCCAGCGCAGTCAGTAATAAACAACATGAATTCCCAGTAAATGTTTATCTTCCGCTGCCATTGATCTTTTGAGAAATCCTGCTTCCTTCTGCAGGAATGGATTAATAAACACATCGACTATAAACCTTTTTCCAGTTCAAATTCATCTGCCAATATTTCTAATTGTATTTTTTTGGATGAAGCAAAAGGAATTTATTTTGTTTCACAACCAATCCCGCAAAAGCAGAGCACAAAAATTCTGGAGCAACTCAGAAGGTCAGGTGGCATCTGTGGAGGGAATGGATCGGCACCCAAAATGTCCTGCCCCGCCTTTCTTTTCCACTAAGCAGGACCCTGACCCAAAACGTTACCTATCTATTCCCACCTTAGATGCTGCCGGACCCACTGAGTTACTCCAGCACTTTGTACTACAATGTAATCTATAAGCTCTAAATAGATCATATCCCTCAATCTACCTTTACTGTAAAATCAGGGGATCAACCCTAAGGCAATTAGGAATGTCGGTGGATAAGCTGGGAACAGCACCAGACCACCTAAAAAGGAAAACAAAAAACATCCTGCAATTTCTTCAAGATAGGATTTGTGCATAAACCACAAAAGAATCATCTGATCGGTAGCAATTTCACAGCAACAGATTGTAGATCCGCAATCCTGTCATGCCCAGTCAGGGATGGTGGGGAACAAATAAATGGAGGAGACACAAAGAACATTCCCATCTTCAATTATACCAGGCACCGAATGTGACATAGAGTAGTGCTGAACAAATATCTACCTCTTTGATGACCTTCTGACTATCCTTAGGAAAACAAAACTGCTGATGCTGGTTTAAATTGAAGGTAGACACAAAATGCTGGAGCAACTCAGCGGGTCAGGCAGCATCTCTGGAGAGAAAGAATGGGTGATGTTTCGGATCGAGACCCTTCAGTCTGAAGGAGGCTTTACCTTGCACTAAATGTTATTCCCTTATCATGTATCTCTACACTGTAAATGGATCGATTGTAATCATGTTTTGCCTTTCTGCTGACTGGTTAGCACGCAACAAAAAGCTTTTCACCGTATCTCGTTACACACGACAATAAACTAAAAGTAAACTAACTAAGCAAAGGCTAGACTGAAGTACAAAGTCATCTTTAGCCCTCAGTGCTAATTTGATGATCCATCGCAGTTTCTTCCTGACGTTTCCATGATCGCGAGAGGTGAGCTTCAGACAATTTGTTTTACTCCAGGTGATTTCAAGAAGCAGTTGAGCCGGCTGGTGGCAGCAAAGGTAATGGACCAGGCACCATCCTGCCCATGCTCTTTCGGTTACAACACTGTCAACCACCTGACAAAATGGAAAATTGTTAACAACGGTATACATCTATCCTATTCATCTGACTTCTCTCAATCAACAGTCAAGTGCGGATGGTGCAGTTAACAAACAAGTCACTCGCCATAACCTACCTATTGATTTCAACTTGGATTTTGTTTGGACCATTGGGCCCCAGTGTGTCCTTTGTCCACACATGGACAACAGGAGATGAATTCCAAGTTAGGGTCATTGACAACAAAGCAACATTTGAGTTCGTTATTAAGTGGCTGGTAAAACTAAAGCATTCCAGTGGCTAGATTCATGTCTCACCCAAAAGAAATGATTGTGGTTATTGTAGATTAATTATTAGCCCCAGGACATCACTGCAAAAGTTCCTCAGCACAGTGCCCGAGCCAAAGCCATATTTTACTGCTTCGTCAATGGCTTGTGTTTCACCACAAAACGGGATATTTATTGATGATTGTGCAATGCTGAATTCCTTTCACTATTTCTCAGAGATTGAGCAGCTAATGCCTCAATGCAAGAAAACAGCATCCAGACAAGGGCTCATAAGCTATAACATTCACACCATTCATGTACCAGGCAAGTCACCATCTACCCTTGGCATTCCACAGCATTACCAAGCCCTCCAAAATAAATATCTTAGGGGTACATAACTGATCAGAAAGTTAACTTGCAACTAAAAAAAGGTCAGGGGTTGAGTTTCCTGCAGTGATTGATTCACCTCCCAACTCCCCAAAGATGTTCCACAGCCATAATCATATTGAGTGGCTGGCAGCCTTGAGGTGTTGAGTGGCCCACTCTAGCTCCTGTTCTCTTATGTTCTACTAACAAATACAAAGCAAATTAGGAATGTGATGGAGAGTTTTTGCTTTATTTTTCCCTGGATTAATGCAATTCAAACAACATCATACAGGACAAAGCATTCAATCTTGTTTGACCCACATATCCATCACTCCTCATATTCATCTCTTCCAGCACCAGTGCAGAATTGCTAGTGTGAACCAGCTACTGTACAAGTTGCACTGTAGCTTCCCACCAACTCGCTCAACAGCACCGGACTAACCTGTGACCTCTGTCACCAAACATGCACATGGTGACCACCACGTACAAGTTCCTTTCCCAAACTACATGCCATCCTGACTTGGCACCGATGTATACCTTCACTGTTGTTTGGTTTAAATCCAGGATCTCCTCACCCAAAAGCACTGTGGAGGTATAATGATCAGAAAGACTGCAACACTTCAAAATGTAGATACAAATTAGATCCCCAAGGGCAATATGGCATGACAATAATTGTCCGTTTTTATTTATTCACCTTTTGTGAATTGGGCTTTGCTGGAAACCCTAACGTTATTGTCCATCATATAGCGGATGAAAAGATAGTGGAAGTCTGCCTCTAGAATGGCTGCAGTCCACAATGAAGGGGGATCATGGTGCTTTCGGACAGTAAGGTCCAGGATTTGCAAGTAGTGATGTTCTGCACCTTGTTTGGGATTCTGCAGATGATGATGTCCCTATGCATCTGCTGCCATCGTCCTACTTGACAGTGGAGGCCACAGATTGGGAGCCACATTTGTAAATGGTTTCTCCAGCCACCATGTGGCAATGCTAGAGGGAACACATCCTTAAGATATCTAATGAAGTGCCAGTCAAGCAGACTGCTGTGTCCAGGATAGTTTTGAGCTCCTTGAGAGTTGTTAGGTCTGCACTCAACCAAGCAAGTGGAAAGGTATCCATCATACTGCTGACTTGTAGATGATAGAAAGGGATTGTGTGTCAGGAGGTGAGTCACTTGGCACATGTACCTAATATCTAACCAGCACTTGTCGCCATGGTATTTATGTGTCAGGTCCATTTTTCTTTCTATTCAATAGAGATGGTCAGGATGTTGATAAAGGAGAATTCAGCTTTAGAAGTGTCATTGCCCGGCACTTCTGCGGCACAAATGCTACCTTATCAGCCAATGCCTGAATTTTCCCCATATCTTGCCTCGTGCAGGCATGGGTTGCTTCGTGCGCTGAAGTGTTATAAACGGATTGGGTTTTGTGCAATTACCAGAGAATTTCTCCACTTCTAACCTTATGATGGAATGAAGCAGCTGAAGAGGGTTGAACAAAGGAAACTGTCCTGAGGAACACCTGCAGTGTTATCCTGGGGCTGGAATGATTGATGTCCAACAACCATAACTAGCTCAGTCTGAAGAAGGGTCTCGACCCGAAACGTCACCCACTCCTTCTCTCCCGAGATGCTGCCTGACCTGCTGAGTTACTCCAGCATTTTGTGAATAAATACCTTCGATTTGTACCAGCATCTGCAGTTATTTTCTTAAACTATAACTAGCTTCCTTGGTGCCAAGTACGATTCAAACTATTGGAGTGATTTTAATTTTTTTTTATTGACTTGGTATTATCAGGGCTCCTTGATAGCACATTTGCTTAAATGCTACTTGGACGTCGAGGCCAATCAGTTTTTCAGCTTTATGGTCCTAATTTGAACTAAACCTGTGATGACGTGTGGTATTGAGAGGTCATGGTGAAATCTGATTTAGATATCGATGAGCAAGTTGCTGTTGTGTAAGCTAGTTCTGTGACAATATTCTTCTTCACTCTATTGATGATTGACCATGGACCGATTAGATAGTAATTAGCCAGAGTGGATTTTTCCTGCTTTTTGGGAAGGTGATCTACCAGGCAATTTTCTACATTGCTAGATAGATGCCAGTGTTGGTCCTGTACTGGGGCAGATAAGCTTGAGATATGATTCAGGAATACGGGTCTTTAGTAAATCACTGATTTTACCAAAAGCTTTTGCTGCTCTCTGTGCTCAGAGCCATAGAGTCATATAACACAGAAACATACCTTCCATGCCAACCAAAATGCCCCTTCTAAGCTAGTCCCATTTGCCTGCGTTTGGCCCATATCCCTCTAAACCATTCTTATCCATTTACCTGTCCAATGGTATTTTAAATGCTGTATCAGTACCTGCCTCAACTATGTCCTCTGGCACCTCGTTCCACGTACCCACCACCTTCTGAGTGAAAAGGTTGCCCTTTGGGTTCCTATTAAATCTTGCCCCTCTCACTTTAAACCTATGTCCTCTGGTTCTTGATTTCCCAACCCTGCGTAAAAGACTGTGCATTCCCCCTACCTGTTCCCATCATGATCTTAGCCATTTTTGACCAAAATAGCGTGAATTAGATGCAAAGATGCGAGTCCCAACAGCGAGCTGAGATGATTCATTTATTGCAAATTTCACAGAATCATACAGCACAGAAATTGACCCTTTCAGTCCATCTCATCCATGCCGACTGTGATGCCTGTCTACACTAATCCAAGCCTTTCCTATATAAGTACCTGTTCAACAGTTCAAGATGGCACGGTGGCGCAGCGATAGAGTTGCTGCCTTACTGCGCTTGCAGCGCTGGAGAACCGGGTTCGACCCTGACTACGGGCGCTGTCTGTATAGAGTTTGTACGTTCTCCCCATGACCGCGTGGATTTTCTCCAAGATCTTCCGTTTCCTCCCACACTCCAAGGACGTACAGGTTTGTAGGTTAACTGGCTTGGGTTTGTATACTTCATATTGGTGTAAATTATCCCGAGTGTGTGAAGGCTTGTGTTAATGTGCGGGGATCACTGGTCGGTGCAGACTCAGTGGGCCGAAGGGCCTGTTTCCGCGCTGTATCTCTAAACCAAACTAAACTAAACTGCCTTTTGAACATTGTAAATGTATCTGCCTGTACCAGCTCTTCAGGCAGCTTGTTTCATATAACCAGCACCTTCTATGTGAGAAACCTACCCTTCAGATCACTTTTATATTCTCCCCATTCACCTTAAACCTGTGCCCTCTTGTTAAACATCCCAGCCCTTGGGGGAATAAAAAGTGACCATCCTATTTATGCCTGTTATAATTGTACAAAGCTTGACAAGGCTTCCCCTCAGTCTTCTACTTTCCAAAGAGATTAAACCCAGTCTATTTAGTCTCCAGTGATAAACATAGCCCTCCACTCAAGGCAACATCTCGGTGAATATCTTCCATATTCTCATGAATGCTATCATATTCTTTCTGTAATGTGGCATCCAGAACTGGACACAATGTGGCCTAGCCAATGTTTTGTGTAGATGTGACATGCCATCCCAACTCTTATACTCAGTGCCTTGGCTTACCAAATACAAGCTTACCAAATGCCTTCTTCACCTCCCTATCCTCCCTTGTCATCAAGTTCAGGAAGCTATGGACTTGCACCACAAGCCCTCTCTGTACATCAGCATTCCAAAGGTCCCTGCTATTTATTCTGTAGGTCAGTCCTGCTCATTAGGCCACATCAGCTCCCAAGGGAACAATCCCATGGATCCCAATCCCTCTCTCCTTATTTCTCTGTATCCCTGCAACTGGACCTCTCTCACTCGTGCTCATCAACTGCCTTTTGTCATTCTTTTTGCCATCAGCCGCACCCCAAGGGCCAGCTTACAGTGGAAAATTAACTGACCAACAGATCTTTAGAATGGGGGGCAAAACCAGAAGGTGTCCCGATATGGTCATGCAGAGAACATGCAGTCTTGAATCAGGGTCTCTGGAGCTGTGAGGCAGCAGGTCTAACTGCTGCACCACCGAGCCATGTCATGGCCTCTGGGCTCATTGCTAAGAACCCCAAGGTCTCCTACTCTCACCTTGTACACAGGGCCGTCTTAACACATGGGCCTGATGGGCACTTGCCCGGGGCCCCACGAGCTTATATGTTTAATTTTATCGACCATTTACATTTTTATTTCTGTGAGTAGTTGTCTTAGGGGCCCCAGTACACTGCTTTGCCCGGGGCCCATAATGCTGTAAAGACGGCCCTGCTTGTACACTCTCTGCAACAGGCCCCACGAAGAATGACCTGCTGATGTCCTCTACCTGCTCAGGAATTGTGAAGGAGAAGTCTGGCACATTGTTTGTAAGGTACAATTCTGAGAGCACCACCATATCAAGTTGTTGCTTGACTCGTCTTTGAGTCTCTTCCCACAGTTTGGATGTCAGTCCCCAGACATATCTAAAGATGTCTTTGTAAGGTCAGCTCTCTTGACAATATTCAATGATTTGGTCGATGCGTGGAGGTTTAGTTTAGGTTAGTTTAAACATGCAGCGCGGAAACAGGCCCTTCAGCCCACCAAGTCCACACCAGCCAGCAAACCCCGCACATCACCCATTCCTTCTCTCCCGAGATGCTGCCTGACCTGCTGAGTTACTCCAGCATTTTGTGAATAAACCGCACATTAACACTATCCTCCACACACTAGGGGCAATTTACAATTCTACCAACCCAATTAACCTACAAACCTGTACATTTTTGGATTGTGGGAGGAAACTGGTGCTCCCGGGGAAAACCCACGCAGGTCAGGGGAAGAATGTACAAACTCCATACAGACAAGCACCCATAATCAGGATTGAACCCAGGGTGTCTGGCGCTGTAAATCAGCAACTTTACAGCTGCCCCTGTTCTCCCCGGTTTTATTTTTTTCGCTGTTTGTAAGCAGTGGTAATAACACAACTGAGTGGCTTGCTTTGCCATTTCTGAAAACAATTTGGAGTCAATGTATGTGCAAATGGAGTCACATGTGGGCCAGACTTTGTAAAGGTAGCAGATTTCCTCCTGTTATCAGTGAACCAGAAGCCAACCTGGTATTTTTTATGATCATTATTACAAAGCTGCAGTTATTGCTCCAAATTCCTGGTCTAGTCATTTAACCTCTGTACCACCAATAGACTTCCTCAATTCCATAATGATTATCATATCATCATATATATACAGCCGGAAACAGGCCTTTTCGGCCCTCCAAGTCCGTGCCGCCCAGCGATCCCCATACATTAACACTATCCTACACCCACTAGGGACAATTTTTACATTTACCCAGCCAATTAACCTACATACCTGTACGTCTTTGGAGTATAATCATATAATTATAAGCTTATATGATTTAAGCATTGCTACCTTATCCATTACTTTTACCAAGAGTTATCTGATCCATCAAAACAGTACATTTTTATCATCGCCCTAACCAGACAAAAATATATGATTCTACTTGGTTCCGGTCTCAGAGAAGCACCAAGGTGGCACTGTATATTTTCCATGGCCTTCACTAAAGTATCATATTTTTTACTAATAAAGTGAAGCTCTATCTTCCGCACGGTCAAATTTTGACTGTTGTTTAAACAAAGTTCAACAGAAATTAATCCCATAATTTTAAAAAAACAAAAAAGGCGGGAATACTCAGTAAATCAGGCAGCAAGGTGAAAATGGAAATAACCCCTCAGAACTGAACATAAGCACTTCCACATAGAACTCACTTAGGGTTGCATTTCTGTTCACTGAAGTCATGAGATATCCTCCCCAAGAAAATATATTTTGCTGAGACAAAAAGTAGCCAAAGAGAAGATGGGCTCCATAATGAATAAAAATAATAGGGAAAATTCAAAACCAATTTCAGACTAATTGGGATACATTTTCATCTTTAACACATGGGCAAAACACATCCATCACTGTAGAATCAATCTGATTTTCTGCTCATTAAAATCCAATGAAAAAAAAAATCAAATGGATTCCAAAGTGAACTATTCTTCTCTATACGACTTTACAGCTAAGGCACTTTTTCAATTGCTTTATTGATTTACTATTCTTTGGTTGCTGCAAAGTTTGATTTTTTAGATTTAGAGATACGCGCAGAAACAGGCCCTTCGGCCCACCGAGTCCGCGTCGCCCAGCGATCCCCGTACATTAACACTATCCTACACACACTAGGGACAATTTTTACATTTTACCCATTCAATTAACCTACATACCTGTACGTCTTTGGAGTGTGGGAGGAAACCGAAGATCTCGGAGAACACCCACGCAGGTCACGGGGAGAACGTACAAACTCCGTACAGACGGCGCCCGTAGTCAGGATCGAACCTGAGTCTCAGGCGCTGCATTCGCTGTAAGGCAGCAACTCTATGTGCACCCATCAGCTCCTGAGACCTATTTCCCTGCCTGTTCTCAGATGGTGGCTTCATTGAAATGTTGCAATGCCAAGTGAATTGTTTTGGACAAAAACTGGTGAATTAACCTACGAGTGAAATGTAACCTGAGTGATAATGTGAAGAAGCAGATATTATCCACTGATAATATTTACTTCAAAGAAAAGAGATCAAGCACGATAAAAAGATCATTTATCTCAATTTTAGTCAGGTAGCAATCTAACAAATTGACACAGACCCTCCAAGATTTACTCTTCATTTTTCATCATGCTGGTGTTGCCCCTGAATTTTTTTTAAAAACTACTGAAGTGGTAAAATCACTATTTCAACCAAACTTCACGGAGCATTCCTCTTTCTGTACAGAGAAATATACCAATAATAATTTTGACATCCTCAACAATGTTATTTAGTTCATCACATGTACCACAAACTACCAGTGTACAGCGTCAAAAAGTGAGGCCTTCGTATCAGCCTGTGAAACCATAACAAGTTGATGGTGGTGACGAAGTGTTTAAGGCGATGGACTAGAAATCTATCGGGTTTTCCCTGGCAGGTTCATACCCTGTTCATTACGGGAACAGCAGGGCTGCCCCGAGCACACGGCGTGTTTATAATTTTCAGAAGATTAAGATGCACGGGATTCACAGTTGCTGGGTCATTTGGATTCAGAACTGGCTTACTCATAGAAGACAGTGTTTCATGACGAAAGGGCGTTATTCTGTCTCGAGGTTGGGCATAAATGTGGATGGATTGGTGAGCGCGTTTGCAAATGACATCAAGATTGCTGGAGTTGCAGAGAGTGAGGAAGGCTGTCAAAGTGTGCAGCAGGATAGAGATCAACTACAAAGTGTGCAGCAGGATAGAGATCAACTACAAAGTGTGCAGCAGGATAGAGATCAACTACAAAAATGGGTTGATGGAGTTTAATCTGCACAAGTGTGAGGTGTTGCGCTTTGAGCAGTAAGGGGAAGGTATACAGCTGATGGCAAAAAACCCACACAGCATTGATATGCAGAGGGATCTGGGGGTCCTAGTCCACAGTTTCCCGAAAGTGGCGAAGCAAGTCGATAGAGTGGTGTAGAAGACATATGGTGTGTTGCGTTTGGAGTGTTGTATGCAGTTCTGTTTGCCCCATAATATGATGAACGTGGAGGCTACAGAGAGGTTGCAGAAGACGTTTATCAAAATGCTGCCTGAATGAGAAGGTATTAGCCATAAAGAGAGGATGGACAATCTTTGATTGTTTTCCCTGGAACGTCAGAGGCCGAGGGGAGATCTGACAGAGGTATATAATATTATGAGAGGCAAAGAGTAGATAGTCAGACCCTTTCTCCCAGCGTGGAAATGTCAACGACCAGAGGACATAGCTATAAGATGAGAGAGGCAAGGTTTAAAGCAGATATGCAGGGTATTTTTTTGTACAGAGAGTGGTGGTACCTGGAACATGCTGGCAGGGCAGTGGAGACAGATGCAAGAGTGGCATTCAAAAGACTTTGGGATAGGCACATAGAGAGGCAGGGAATGTAGGAATATAGATCGCAGGCTGGCAGAGGAGATTAGTTTAACCTGGCATCAGGTCCGTTGCAGACTTTGTTATAAGGTCGTAAGGGATAGGAGTAAAATTAGGCCATTTGGCCCATCAAGTCTACGCCATTCAATCTTGGCTGATCTATCTCTCCCTCCTAACCCCATTCTCCTGCCTTCTCCCCATAACCTCTGATACCTGTATTAATCAAGAATCTATCTATCTCTGCCTCAAAAATATCCACTGATTGGCCTCCACAACCTTCTGTGGCAAATAATTCCACAGAATTACAACCCCCTGACTAAATTGTGTGCTGAAGGGTCTCTTATTGTGCTACAATTCTAGCAATGTAGGATTCGACAAAACGATGGAAGGCATCAACTATTTTTTTCTTCCTTTTGTTGAATTCTTACTTTTAATTATAACTTGCAAATGAAATTCAATCTAGTTGCGGGTGAATTGGTGCACTGTGTGGGGAGGATGTTTCCACTTGTGGAAGAGTCCAGGATTAGAGGTCATAGCCTCAGAATTAAAGGGTGTTCCTTTAAGAAGGAGATGAGGAGAAATTTCTTTAGTCAGAGGGTGGCGAATCTGTAGAATTCTTTGCCACAGAAAGCTGTGGAGACCAAATCAATGGATATTTTTAAGGCAAAAATAGATAAGATTCGTATAGATAAAATATAAACCCCACCTCTCGGTCAAGACCAAATTTTGGGCTCTGCCGATTTTGTGAGTGCGTTTTGTCACTGGGGAAAACAATTACTTTGAGTTAATGGAATGATAAGATTGTGTTTCAATTAAATAATTTTCAATTAAATGACACAAAGTGCATCATGCACTAGGATAGATTAGCAATCTGTGCTGAAGATCTGTAGAGTTCAAGGCGACGTGGCTGCATTTTAGCTATGGGGTGACAGAAAATCAAAGTTACTAGGTCATGTCTAAAGGATGAAATGAAAGGGTAATGGTCATAGTCAGGAGTTCCTTTTCAGTGTTGTATACACTACAAGGCATTCCTGCTTAAACCTGTGATTTGCAGATATCTGACTTCAATGTCAAATTAAACAAACTGCAAAACTTTCTTCTCTCCATGTAAATTACAAGCTTCATTTTATGATTAGTACTGAGGCTTACTGATAACAGGTGTGGCAGAAATGGATGAGATGTGTAAAGTTATGAGTTTAGTCTTCAACTTGTACATTAAATTGATCTTGGAACTTTGTGTAATATTGTTTCTGTTTTTCAGTTTTAAGTATTGTCAGAATAGCAAGTAAAACAAATCTTTCATTCCACTGATACAAATAGAAATGTTGACCCAATGTGCTGCAAGAAAGTCATGGCTAAAGAAAGCCTTAGTTCCAATTCCTTCTGTAGATACTGATAGACTGATAGGAAATGTTTTACTCAGATCACAAAGTGCTGGAGTAACTCAGCAAATCAGATAGCATCTATGGAGGGAAATGAACAGATAATGTTTTTGGGCTGTGATCTTTCCTCAAACATTTGGAGTAAGGGGGGCGAAAGCTGGAAAAGAGAAGAAAGAGAGGATGTTTTTATAATCCTAATACTGTCCAATTACGGGGTCAATTGCAAGCTGTTTACAAGTTAACATTGTTACAATGCAAAACACTGGAGAGCATAATAAACCCACTTTTTCTTTTACTGATAATCACTTGTGGAAACCTTTATCTCTTTTACACCAGTCAATGTTTAACTGTACAATTAAAACAATTTTCACACTGCATTGCACATTTTTTAACCTGAAAAGGCACACAAAAATAACAATTTTTAAGGCATATATTAAGGAAGAATAATATCACAATTTAAAAACTGTTTCAAGAGCCCCAAAACATAACCGTGGAATAATCTTGTTCCAGCTGCAAAATGCTGTTTTACTTTAAACTATCTTGATGATGTTGGTCTTGGTTTAATGGGAACCTTAGACCAAGCTTCTGACAACGTAGTTCAAAAGTCTATTAACAATTCAAGCCCCTTTTTCTATCTTACTTACTTTATGTTTAGCATTAAAACCTAAAGTGAAGTATGCTTCAACTGCACAAAATGTCCATTGATATTAAGCTCCAGCTACTTTACTTTTGAAGAACTGATCAGACACAATCCTTTAGCGGGTGGGCTGATGTAGTGACAGCATTTTCAATGTCATAGTTGATTAATGTTTGAAACTGCTGAAATGATTCCTAGGCCTCTAATGCCCCATTTGAAAGAGAACAAAGGCATGGTTTCAGGTACAGTGTATAGAGCTATGCCCTTAGCTGTTTTGGATGAGGCCCCGAGTGCATTACCCAGCAGCCTGTACAGTAACTCTCCGACCTTTAGAAAATTCTTTCACTGCTTCTGTGAAGTAATCCCATCATTGGATTTTATGGTCTCAGAAAGATTGATTTCAACAGGTGTAGAGTACAATAGTAGATCCAAATGCTCGGCATTTAGTTAAATACTTTCACAGCCATTACTTTCTCTATGCAAGACTTCTCTATTTCGTGATGGATTAGGAAGAAAACTTTAAAACAAATGGAAAAAAAGACAATATTTCAGCGTTGAACATGTCCAAATGTTTTGCATGACTTCCTGTAAATAACATTAAATCTTCGTAAAATGACAGAAAATTTACAGTACAGGAAGAGGCCACTCTGCCCATCACACCCCTGCTGATTTCAATATTTCAGCATTAAATGCATCTTTGTGGCTGATGGCTCTTCAAGTATACATCCAAATACTTTAATGATATGTGGATTTTGGTCTCTACATTTGAGTTCCAGACCACAACACCTTCCAGGTGAAGGTTTATTTTTCTTGAACCCCCCTGATCCTTCTTCAAGGAGGAATTAATGATAGCGGAGTCAGGAGGTACAGGGAGAGGGCAGGAACGAGGTACTGATTGTGAATGATCAGCCATGATCACATTGAATGGCGGTGCTGGCTGAAGGGCCGAATGGCCTCCTCCTGCACCTATTGTCTATTGTCTATTGTTTTTCCCCCTTTCTCATTCACCCACTGTTTAATACATCTCAATTAATTCTCCACTTAGCCTTCTCTGTTTCAATGACCTAAACTATCCTCAGAGCTACAATCGTACAGATCTGGCAACATTTTCAGAACCCATCTCAGCATTCTATCGAGTGCAATCACATCTGCCTTGTAATGTGGTGACCAGAATTATGCACAAAAACATGATGGTGTGATGAATTTTATCATTGAGGTCTGCCTTCACTGAGAGTGGATCCCAGGATATGGGGAGTGCACCATCTTTCCGAAGCTCTCACTGCAAAGTTCTGTTTTTGGGGGCCTGTTGAAATACACTGGGGGATAAGGTCGGATGAAGAACTTTTGCTTTCTGGATGTTGAGTATTAGCCCATCACTCAGTAAATAGACAATAGACAATAGACAATAGACAATAGACAATAGGTGCAGGAGTAGGCCATTCAGCCCTTCGAGCCAGCACCGCCATTCAATGCGATCATGGCTGATCATTCTCAATCAGTACCCCGTTCCTGCCTTCTCCCCATACCCCCTGACTCCGCTATCCTTAAGAGCTCTATCCAGCTCTCTCTTGAAATCATCCAACGAACTGGCCTCCACTGCCTTCTGAGGCAGAGAATTCCACACCTTCACCACTCTCTGACTGAAAAAGTTCTTCCTCATCTCCGTTCTAAATGGGAGGAAGATGACCTGGAGCTTCTCACCAGTTGTGCGGTAAATAGACTGACTACTAAGCTTTGGTCTTGGAGTGGAAGTCGTGTAGATTGAGCAGTTTCTTTGTCCTGTAGATTAATTCCTGATGAAACTCATCGCATCCTCAGTGTGTTCATGTATAGTTCTGGTCACCACATTACAAGGCAGATCTAGGTCCACTCCAGCTGGGAGCTGGATGGAGGTGAGGCACAATGGCAAGGTAAACTGAAAGAATCGTTGGGGCTCCACTGAGAATTACTACCTATAGACCGATCGTGTAAGATTATGTTTACATGCCATTGCACCATGGTCCACCTGGCAGCAATGATTACTACCATCCTTCTAACTCAGCTATGCTTCTATGACATGGAGTAATTACAGCAGGCACCTCAAGGTACTGGAGTGATAGCAGCAATGCTGTCTCCACAAAACCATCCAAATCAACGGAAAAGATAAGGAGACCAACATCAGGCTGACATCACCAGCATTGAAGCTCCAACTACACCCAGCCATCTCTATTGGGCAGTCCACACCATTTGTATGACTGGCACCACACTCCCATTACAGACACTCCATTCCAAGTTCAGGAAGACTGAGGAAAAGATTCAAGGATGTTCTCAAGCCTCCTTGGAAAAGTGCAAAATCCCCGCTGACGCTGGAGAATCGCTGGTCCACGACCACTCAAAGTAGAGGAAGAGCATTCAGGATGATTCAGGGAATTATGGTTTTTTTTAGTTTTAGAGATACAGCGCGGAAACAGATCTTTCAGCCCACCGAGTCCACACCGACCAGCGATCCCCGCGCTCTTTAACACTATCCTACACACACTAGGGACAATTTACATTTATACCCAGCCAATTAACCTACAAACCTGTACATCTTTGGAGTGTGGGAGGAAACCGAAGATCTTGGAGAACACCCACGCAGGTCACGGGGAGAACGTACAAACTCCATACAGACAGCACCCGTGGTCAGGATCGAACCTGGGTCTCTGGCGCTGTAAGCACTGTCAGGCACCAACTCTACTGCTGCACCATCGTGCTGCCATTCCCACACACACAACCAGTTATAAATAACAGAAGGAGCACACCACCCCTCTAACTGTCCACTGCCAGTGCCACTGCCACCTGCAGCATCCTGCCCCATCTTTTCAGGAGTCTGCAATTCTCACATAGGCCTCATTTGTTACCATAGAACACAAAGAAGCAAGCCAACCCTGACCAGAGGTAATGACTAAGAAGAATAAGAAAACTGTATGCTGTGTTCAAGTTGAGGCATGACTAGTGTCATATACAGTATCCGGCCAGGCCCTGCTATCCAGGAAAAGCATACTGTCCACGATTACATCAGGTAATGCAAAAGAAAAAATAAACAATGTAGAATGTTTTTTTGTAGGGCGGCACGGTAGCGCAGCGGTAGAGTTGCTGCTTTACAGCGAATGCAGCGCCGGAGACTCAGGTTCGATCCTGACTACGGGTGCTGCACTGTAAGGAGTTTGTACGTTCTCCCCGTGACCTGCGTGGGTTTTCTCCGAGATCTTCGGTTTCCTCCCACACTCCAAAGACGTACAGGTATGTAGGTTAATTGGCTGGGTAAATGTAAAAAAAATTGTCCCTAGTGGGTGTAGGATAGTGTTAATGTACGGGGATCACTGGGCGGCACAGACTTGGAGGGCCGAAAAGGCCTGTTTCCGGCTGTATATATATGATATATGATATGATAATATAGTATTACAGCTGCAGAGAAAGTGCTGATAAAAAACAATGCATTGGCCCCAATGAGATAGATTGGAACATTGTGAATTCATCCCTTGCATATGAAAGTCTGATAAGAATGAGGAAGAAGTTATTCTTGAAACGGGTGGTACGTGCTTTCAAGCTTTTGTACCTTCTACTTGACAGGAGAGGAAAGAACAGTGGAGCGAGCGGTCCTTAATTATGTTGGTTGTTTTCTAAGGTAGCATGAAGTATAGGTGGAGTCAATGGAGGGATATATTTCATCCCATTCAGTTCAATTCAGTTTATTGTTACATGTACCGAGGTACAGTGAAAAGCTTTTTTTTAACGTGCTAACCAGTTAGCAGAAAGACCACACATGATTACAATCAATCCATTTACAGTGTATAGACACATGATAAGGGAATAACGTTCAGCGCAAGATAAAACTAGCAAAATCCAGTCAAAGTTAGTCTGAGAGTCATCAAAGAGGTAGTTCGGCACTGCTCTCTGGTTGTGATAGGATGATTCAGTTGTCTGATAACAGCTGGGAAGAAACTGTTTTGACACTGCAAAAATGTAATTAAGAATCTTACCCACGTCCATCATCTCTTCAAAAGATGGAGTAATGCAGCAGGTCAAGTAGCATCTCTGGAGAAAATGGATAGGCGATGTTTCGGGATGGGACGGGACCCTTCTTCAGACTGAAGACTTTTGGTTTAAACCAGCATCTGCAGTTCCTTTTTAGTCCACAGTCTCTACACATGGGTTGTCTTTCTAGTTTTCATAGACCCACTCTTTCCTTGAATTGTTTCTTGCTCTTCGCATACTGATTGGATCTTCTAAATTTTGTCACAGAAAGTGACCATCCAATTCATTGGACTTGTGCAAATGCATTACTCCATTCAATGTTTTACCTGTTGCCTTCACATACAATTTACAGTTGTTTTTTTGTTTCTTGGTTTTCATATCTTGAATTCCAAAGAGTAGATTTGAACCATCAGACAAAATTTTCAAGTAGGACTAAAGATGCTGCTTAGCATGAGCGAGTTTTAATTTTGAAGTTCCACTCTTTGGCTCTATTCCATTAGTACACTCCACAGAAAGTTAATTATTTTAACATAAAACAGCATACAGGTATGCCTGAAGCATTTGATGATAGTGTGGATGGAAGAGTTTGATGCAAAATAATATTTTTACAAATAGGTTTTGAGTGACACAAACAAAACAGATTTTCATTTTTCTTTCGATTTATTCACAAAATGCTGGAGTAACAGCAGGTCAGGCAGCATCTCGGGAGAGAAGGAAGGGGTGACGTTTCGACCCGAAACGTCACCCATTCCTTCTCTCCCGAGATGCTGCCTGACCTGCTGAGTTACTCCAGCATTTTGTGAATAAATCGATTTGTACCAGCATCCGCAGTTATTTTCTTATTCATTTTTCTTTCTCTGTAAACGGTTTTTTTCTTCTGAAAACTGCTCCTGAACAAAATCTTTTTCATTTCAAATGCAAATTTAAGCCGTTTTCTTGCCACCTACAGGGTTTTTCACAATGTGGTGACAAATTTCAATATTGTGGCAGAGTCAGACTATACCTCAACATTATTTGGCATTCTACCTCATAAGATCAAAGGTTTGGGGATGTTATTTTATAGACTTGCAGGCAACAAAACATGAATGTCAGGCAGCACTTTCGAATCTGAGGGCAGTATTGTTAAACTTAATTTTTTCCAGAAACGTAGCACTCAACTATCTTCTGTGTCGATAATCTCCATGTGCTTTGTCTATAAAAATCTGACCACTACGAAACAGGACGACATCTGATTGTACTTACTGGTTATTAGTTCTGCAAAATATACTCATCTCTCCTCTCTTCTGAGTGCCAGTGACAGTACTCTTCACTACCCCTTAGGTGCATTTGATCAGAGAAGGGCGATATCGTAGCGAAGCACACTCAAATCAGTACGATTGAAAACAGTGAAAAAAATGTGTTTTTATGCCATCTTTTTCACTGTTTTCAAATAAATTACACTTTAAAACAAAATCCTTACTCTCTTGTGGACAAGCATGGCAGCCGTTTTGCATCGTTTTGATGGTGCTGATTGGAAAAGGAATATTGGCCAGAATTTCAGGACAAATCCCCGTTCATCAAATGCTTTTGTGGCATATGTAGCAGCATTTCAGTTCAGCACCTTTTCAAAATGCTGACACCTCCAGCATCATAGGGCTCACTCAATTGTGCACTATATAGTTAGAGTAGATCGTGCACCTTTGAAGGCATTCTTTGGAAAGAAGCCTCAACCAATTGCACCAAGCTAACATTCACATATGAAGAACACAAATCACGCTGTAATGTTGCAGAATACATGATGGATCCATGAACTAAATGTAGCCCAACACAATGGGTGCCATTATCCCTCGGCTCCAATTACATGTTTAACTACTCCTCCTGACACCATCTCAACTCTTGCTGCCTACTCTCACCTGTTCTCCTGGTCTTCTCCACAGATGTCTCCAAGTCCCTCCTGTACCCCAGCAACTCCAGAAACAATTGCCCAATTTCACCCGCTTGGCTGTGACCTTCACTGCATGGACACCCGAATTTCCACCAGAAACATACCAACTCTCATCTCTGATGTGTTCCCAGCCGCCACCACTCTTTCCCTGTCTGCCCTCTGATTCCCTTCACCTCATCCCTACTCACACTGTGCGCTCCAGTCTCCCATCTATATCCAAACTCCCACCACAGTTCCAGCTTCTGCTCTTCGACTTCCACTGTCTCCCATGGCTCACACGACTCTCCCCAGTGATTCCCACTGCTACCCGACGGGGCTCCCATAATCACCCTAGTCTCACCTTCCCTCCTTCAACTCTCGCAGTCTTCATTGCCAACCTTCCATTCCCTTCACCTTCCAAAACCCTGTGCCATTCCCATAACTCATAGCATAGTCACCTCAGCATAAGCCCTTGACTCAGAGTATCATCGACCCACCAGCTCTGCTGTCATACACAAACGCCCATTGCACCTGTCTAACTCCCTTTTCCGCATATGCCTCAGCTCCCATCCCTACACCCATCCAACTCCCACCAGTGATCGCACCTCTGTTCCAAATCAACTCCGCCCTACACCTACTCAACTCCTACCACAGTACATGACCAACTCCCACCGTGATACTACCCAACTCCCACTCCCACCCACTCAAAACCCACTGCCGCAGTTGTCCAATTTCCTCATCTCCAACAAGCTGCCACCCATGGTCCAACACCAACCCTCCGACTCCCTCTGTTGTTCCCTGACTCCCAGCACCACACCCATCTCCAACAGCCAGCCATCTAACTCCCACCATCGAATCAGCAGCAAAGAAAGCAAACGCAACGTTAGCATTTATTGCGAGAGGGCTTTTATATACAAAAACAGCAATGTAATGCTGAGACTCTATAAGCCGCTGGTCAGGCCTTTTTGCAATATTGCAATATTTGCAATATTGTGAGCAATTTTGGGCACCATATCTGAGGAAGGATGTGCTGGCTCTGGAGAGGGTCCAGAGGAGGTTTACAAGAATGATTCCAGGAATTAGTAGGTTAACATATGATGAGCGTTTGATGGCACATGGGCCTATATTCGTTAGAGTTTAGCAGAATGAGGGGGGACCTCATTGAAACGTGCAGAAAAGTGAAAGGCTTGGATCGAGTGGATATGGAGAGGATGTTTCCACTGGTGGGAGAGTCTAGGACTAGAGGTCATAGCTTCAGAATTAAAGGACATTCTTTCAGGAAGATGAGGAGGAATTTCTTTAGTCAGAGGGTCGTGAATCTGTGGAATTCTTTGCCACAGAAGGCTGTGGAGATAAAGTCAGTAGATATATTTAAGGCAGAGATAGAAAGATTCTTGATTAGTGCGGGTGTCAGAGGTTATGGGGAGAAGGCAGGAGAATGGGGTTAGGAGGGAGAGATTGATCAGCCATGATTGAATGGCAAGTTAGACCTGATGGGCAGAATGGCCTAATTCTACTCCTTTCACATATGATCTTATGATCACCAGCAGTCCCTGATTACTACTGCAGCCTTCCGACTCTCACAGCTGCCCTCCAACTCTTACTACAAACCCATCACCAACATCCAGCTGTCAGACTCTTGAATACATCTCTGCCCCGGCATACTGCTGTCACCATCACTTTACCAACGTTTGCTGCCATTTTCCTTTTGCTAAATATTGTCATCCCTTGATTGCCGAACAATGTAATAATAACTGTAATTAAGTGAGGACTAATTGTGATTGCATAACTTTAAAAGGTTAATGTTACAGTCCTGCTGAAGATTTAGGAAAAAATGCTGTGTTTATATTTCATGGCAAATAGTACTTTATGTCTAGATCTTTTGGGTCATTCAGATGCTTTATTCTCAGTGGCATTCATTTCCCTTCTCAATTTCTACTAAGATTGAGGGCCTAACTTTCTCCTGGCCTATTCTGGTGCAGTAAGTACCGTTGAGCACTGTGATGTTTTATACAGTAGTGGCTGTAAAATAGTCTCCCATTTCCCAGTCTTGCTCTTAGAGGCAGTAGTGAACAACTGTAACAAAAATAGCTGAATTATTTTTATGCTTCTGTTTTGCTGTTTTGGTAGCATGACAGAGTCGATCAAACTTCAATAGTATGCAAACATCCTACTAGATTTCACCTTTCATGCTGGAACACTCAAAGATGAACGTAAACAAAGGAAAAGCAAACCAGTCCTCCTGCCATCTGCATGAAATCTCCCAGCCATTTGGAATGAGTTCATCTTGCTTCTCTTTGCCAAATATCAGGGTTAAAAGAAGTCTTTTTTTCCTGCTGTGAGGTGAGTGGAAGCAGAAGTGTGCAACTGAGACTGAAAGGAGACTTGAGCCTTATATCTGAGGAAGGGTGTACTGGCCCTGGAGAGGATCCAGGGGAGGTTTACAAGAATGATCCCGGGAATGAGTGGTTTAACTTATGATGAGCGTTTGACGGCACTGTGCCTGTACTCGTTGGAGTTTAGAAGAATGAGGGGAGGACCTCATTGAAACATACTGAATAGTGAAAGGCCTGGATAGAATGGATGTGGAGAGGATGTTTCCAGTGAGACAGTCTAGGAGTAGAGGTCATAGCCTCAGGATTAAAAGATGTTCCTTTAGGAAGGAGATGAGAAGGAATTTCTTTAGTCAGAGGGCAGGGAATCTATGGAATTCTCTGCCACTTAAGGCTGTGGAGGCCGTTAATGGATATTTTGAGGCAGAGATAGATTCTTGATTAGCATGGGTGTCAGGGGTTATGAGGAGAAGGCAGGAGAATGAGGTTAGGAGGGAGAGATAGATCAGCCATGATTGAATGGCGGAGTAGACTTGATGGGCCGAATGGCCTAATTCTTCTCCTATAACTTATGACCTTATGACATTATAGAGTTGCAGGGAATCAGCATGGACACAGGCCTTTCTGCCCCCTGGGTCGATGCTAAACATCAAGAACCTATGTTTACACTAATTCTACCCTAATCCGTTTTATTTCCACACACATGCACGCACGCACAACCCGCATTACCCATTCCATTTATCTTTACGCTCGGGATAATTTATGGTGCACAATTGACCTTCAAACCAAAAAATCTTTGGTGCACAGGAGATAACCCGTGCAGTCACAATGAGGACGGGCAAACTTCACACAGACAGCACCGAGGTTAGGTTTGAACTCACACTGGAGCTCGGAGGCTCCACTGCTTGTGTCGGCCTGTGCACTAGATTGTACATTGTACGCGATATGTAAGTGTCACAGCAAAGACTACAGGGGATGATTACAGCAAAATATTTTCCAAATTAATTATAGAATACAACTTAATCCTACCATGGAATTCCTTGTATTTTGGTTTTATCATCATGCCTTTTAAACCCCCATCCTGGATAGAAATGGAACTTCTCACTGAGATTAGATGCTGCATCAAAACATATGGAGATTTGGAACAGAGGGGAGATATTCTACCACCTGGCTCAAATGATATGTTGCTCCGAATCCATCTGATTGAACTTACATAAGTAGCATGACCATTCTGCGGCACCTAAGTGTGCTTTATGTGCAAAACAAAGCTCTGGAAATCTCTACTCAACACTCAAAGATGAATTATCTGTAGAGCGATGGAACTGTCATTGAACAGTCATTAAAGAGAGGACTCCAACGGTATTGAACTGAAATTTCAAACACAAAACAAAGTTTAAGTTACCGTCACCTACAAAAGACCATTATTTTAAACTAATTAACACGTTTTCTGTGTATGGCAATTATGACATCCCAGATGTGACAAGCTTAGCAAACTCGAGTGAAAAGACATAATGACATCACTAAATCACCAAAAGGGGCTGACATGAGTGGAATTTTCCTTTCATTCACAATTTCTGAGGGGATTATAACATCATTAGCTCGTCAAAAGGACTCTCTGTAAGTGGCCCAGGCCAGCTTGTTTTAATTTGCATCTTCACAACACAGTTGACACTCTTTTTTTCTAGCATTAACGTTATGTAAGGGCATAGTATGCCCCATATTCTCCATTATCATAAGTATAAGCATTCACACCGTTCCTAAAACACCAGCATTACTATCACTACAATTTTTAGCTGCGCACCACATTCAGGGCAGTTTCATCTCCATCCCAGTTTCACAATGAGGATGACCTTTCTGGGGCTGCCCATCAACAGAGGTAGTAATACATCGATCTTGACAGCAGACTTTCGCAAATGAGGACACAGAAGTCGACCACCGCACACCCTTCCCTGTGCTCACGCCCGTCCGTGAGCACAATTAATGATGTCTTCTGACCTTTGCTTCCACCGTAAAATTCCAGTCATCCAGCATTTAATTGTTCAGAAATCCCGACAATCTGGCTCACACATTAGTCTGTAACGTGAGCTGAAGGTTCAGAGTACAAGCAGGGTGTGCGACTAAGGCCAGGGGTGTGGCCAGGACTGGAGTGCAGACTAAGGGGTCACAGCCAGGGTCTGGAGTGCTCATGTACGGCATGTTCATAAAAAAGTGAAATTAAAGTGTGTCTGGATATTAATACAAGTAACAGTAAAAGGTCTGGAAAATCTACAAATCTAGAATCACCAACGCCCCAAGGGTGACTATGGTGGTTTTCTGGGCTAGCGGTTGTCAGAGCATTTACTACAGAAATAGGATGTCTTACATGTGATATTGTAAATCCACTTATAATTCACAACTGAATTTTAGTTTAATATGTGATCACAAATATAAATGAAGAAAGAATGGATCAACTGGGCTTATATTCACTGGAATTTAGAAGGATGAGAAGGGATGTTTCTCTAACATATAAAATTATTGAGGGATTGGACAGGCTAGATGCAGGAAAAATGTTCCCGATGTTGGGGGAGTCCAGAACCAGTGGTCACCATTTAAGAATTAGGTGGAGGCCATTTGGGACTGAGATGAGGAAAAATCTTTTTCCCAGAGAGTTGTGAATTTGTGGAATTCTCTGCCACAGAAGGAAGTGAAGGCCAATTAACTGGATGTATACAAGAGAAAATTGGATATAGCTCTTAGGGCTAACAGAATCAAGGGATATGGGAAGAAAGCAGGAACAGGGTACTGATTCTGGATGATCAGCCGTGATCATATTGAATGGCTCGAAGGGCTGAATGGCCTACTCCTACACCTATTTTCTATGTTTCTATGAATAATGAGTCCATCAATGTCTACCCATATGCATGAACTGTAGTTCTGGGGTTCCCGACAAATGGAAGTTGAAAGGTTTTAAAAAAGCACACAGTGCCTTCGTAGATCATAAAACATTCCATTGTATTGTTGGGCACAGATGCACGTCCTCTATTGCAATTAAATACCAGATTTTAATTCATTCCTTTGGGATGACATTGAATGATAGAATGCTATTTCTTTAAGATGACTTCAATATTCCAGGAGGGGTTCATTTGATTGAGCATATTTTAAAAGGCAGGGCCTTGAGCAAAAGTTCTAGGTTGCCCAATGTATCATGTTGGGCGCCTATTTGCAATTCCACCATTGACCTGCGGATGCTAAAAAGTGCACCTGAAGGCACATCCCCAGTCTTGGAACAAGACGAGCCCTGGCATCGACAACTATGCCAGGGTGAAGAGGTGAAGGGGTGAGTGGAGAACGATCCATGTGCCCAGGGCAGTATTTCTGTGGGGCCCAGAGAAGCTAGAGGAGCAGGTTTGGAAAGGTAATGTTTACATTTTACTTTTCCAGAGCCAAAGAGGCCAGACACAGGTAATTTCAGGTGAAAGCACGCATGCTAACCACTTCAATTTTAACATATCTGAAGTGAGAGCACGCTGTACTGCATGGAAGCAACGCCCTAGGTCCAGCCCATTTATGTTTTTGTTGTTGTTTTTTTTAACATTCAATCCAATCTTCTGACCTTCTATCCGACTTTCTACAATAACATGTTTTTACTTCAGGTTTGATGCCATCTTCATCCTTTTTCATTAACCAGAATGATGGGTCTGCTCCTTGGGTTTTTTTCTTTCCCATTTCATACTCTGAAAGATCCCCTTAACTATCTCCCATTGTACGTCAATTGACCAATCCCTTAACCTAACCTGCCAGATTACTTTTGTGTGTTTTCATGCCCTCATATTGCCCAAGTTCAAATATAAAGTACTAGTCCTGGACTCATTGTTCTTTCTCTTAAATATAAGTTCAATTATTTTAAGTTCACTGCTACCAAGGGATGCCTTCACTGTGAATTAGTAATGAATTCTATTCCTTGAAAAATACCATGTAGACCTGAAAATACTTAAGGGTGACAAGGTGTCAGGGTTATAGGGAGAAGGCAGGAGAATGGGTTGGGAAGGAGTGATAGATTAGCTATGATTGAATGGGGCAGTAGACTCGATGGGTTGATTGGTCTACCTCTGCTGCAATGACTAATGAACTATTCAGAGAGCATCTAAATGAAGATTCCTTTGCAACAGTTTTTTTCTACTCTATATGTAAATCAAATGCGCCATTGCTTTACCATTTTGCCAAGCCGATGACAATTCTTCATAGCCATGCAGAGAATGCTTTGATCACACTGAAATGTATGTATACTTTAAATGAGGCCAGGTATTGGTTTACTTTGACCACAATGACACCTTCCACCTTATCATTACCGCCAACACTGCCACCACACAGTGTACAGACCCCAACCAGCCTCCAAAAAAAACAACTGGATGCACTCAGCAAAGTCCTGCAGCATCTGTGGAGGGACATAGACAAGCAATATTCATGTCCTCCATATCCTTCATGCATTCATCACCCATTCCTTCATACTTTGGGTTCCCAATTTATCTTCACCCCCCCCCCATTCCCTTCCACCCACCATCTATATTACTCTGGCTCTACATTTGACTCCCCACCTTACTTTCCTTGTAGATTCAACCATTTGCATTCCATTGTCTCCCTCACTTGTCACCTCGTGCCTTGGTTACGATCTCCACTCCCCTCTCCCCATTCAGTGGTTGAATGGCAGAATGACTCATCTGCCATTCAACCACTCCTTACCTGGACCCGCCTATCCCTTTCCAGCTCCTGGCCCCAATGCTACCCCGCATACCTTTCTATCAGCCTCTTCCCAGCCATTTCAGTCTGGGAAATGGTCTGAACCAGAAATGTCTTCTGTCCATTTCTCTCCACAGATCCTGCAAAAACACTGAGTTTCTCCAGCAGTTTGTTATTCCAGCATCTGCAGTCGCGTATGTCTCAAGTTAGGAGGAGGGGGAGTTCAACGAGATCTGGGTGTCCTAGTGCATGAGTCAATGAAAGGAAGCATGCAGGTACAGCAGGCAGTGAAGAAAGTCAATGGAATGTTGGCCTTCATAACAAGAGGAGTTGAGTATAGGAGCAAAGAGGTCCTTCTACAGTTGTACCGGGCCCTGGTGAGACCGCACCTGGAGTACTGTGTGCAGTTTTGGTCTCCAAATTTGAGGAAGGATATTCTTGCTATGGAGGGCGTGCAGCGTAGGTTCATTAGGTTAATTCCCGGAATGGCGGGACTGTTGTATGTTGAAAGGCTGGAGCGATTGGGCTTGTATACACTGGAATTTAGAAAGATGAGGGGGGATCTTATTGAAACATATAAGATAATTAGGGGATTGGACACATTAGAGGCAGGAAACATGTTCCCAATGTTGGGGGAGTCCAGAACAAGGGGCCACAGTTTAAGAATAAGGGGTAGGCCATTTAGAACGGAGATGAGGAAGAACTTTTTCAGTCAGAGAGTGGTGAAGGTGTGGAATTCTCTGCCTCAGAAGGCAGTGGAGGCCAGTTCATGGGATGCTTTCAAGAGAGAGCTGGATAGAGCTCTTAAGGATAGCGGAGTGAGGGGGTATGGGGAGAAGGCAGGAACGGGGTACTGATTGAGAGTGATCAGCCATGATCGCATTGAATGGCGGTGCTGGCTCGAAGGGCTGAATGGCCTACTCCTGCACCTATTGTCTATTGTCTATTGTTTATTGTCCTCCTTTCTTCCCGGCTGTATGGGGTGATGCCAAATTAAGTCATTAACTCCATGAGATACATTTTTTCTAATTGTTTAAGAAAATAAACCACGCAGATTAGATTTGCGTCACAGGCCTTTGTTAAGCTTCCACGTAATGAAAGCTGACACTGGATACTTCAAAGTAGACACCCATGTTCAGACTTGGAATGATAATCCCATTTTCATAAGCGGAGAACTAGAAATACAGATCCACCCAGGCAACAGGAAGATGCAGAAAATTACAAAAGCAAATATACATTTTTCTTTTTTGATATTATTTTTCATACCAGTAAGATGATACATTTTACATACAGTTTTTAATGCTGGTTTTCAAATATTCATTCTCTCTTGGGCATTCATAGATATATAGATACATAGACAATAGGTACAGAAGTAGGCCATTCGGCCCTTCGAGCCAGCACCGCCATTCAATGTGATCATGGCTGATCATCCACAATCAGTACCCCGTTCCTGCCTTCTCCTTATACCCCTAAGAGCTCTATCTAAATCTCTTTTGAATGCATCCAGTGAATCGGCCTCCACTGCCTTCTAGACAATAGACAATAGACAATAGGTGCAGGAGTAGGCCATTCAGCCCTTCGAGCCAGCACCGCCATTCAATGCGATCATGGCTGATCACTCTCAATCAGTACCCCGTTCCTGCCTTCTCCCCATACCCCCTCACTCCGCTATCCTTAAGAGCTCTATCCAGCTCTCTCTTGAAAGCATCCAACGAACTGGCCTCCACTGCCTTCTGAGGCAGAGAATTCCACACCTTCACCACTCTCTGACTGAAAAAGTTCTTCCTCATCTCCGTTCTAAATGGCCTACCCCTTATTCTTAAACTGTGGCCCCTTGTTCTGGACTCCCCCAACATTGGGAACATGTTTCCTGCTTCTAATGTGTCCAATCCCCTAATTATCTTATATGTTTCAATAAGATCCCCCCTCATCCTTCTAAATTCCAGTGTATACAAGCCCAATCGCTCCAGCCTTTCAACATACGACATTCCCGCCATTCTCTGAGGCAGAGAATTCCACAAATTCACAACTCTCTGTGTGAAAAGGTTTTTCCTCATCTCAGTTCTAAATGGCCTACCCCTTATTCTTAAACTGTGGCCCCTAGTTCTGGACTCCCCCAACATCGGGAACATGTTTCCTGCATCTAGCGTGTCCAATCCCTTAAGAATTTTATATGTTTCTATAAGATTCCCTCTCGTCCTTCTAAATTCCAGTGAATACAAGCCTAGTCGCTCCAGTCTTTCAACATATGACAGTCCCGCCATCCCGGGAATGAATCCCGTGAACCTACGCTGCACTCCCTCACTAGCAAGAATGTACTTCTTCAAATTAGGAGACCAAAACTGCATACAATACTCCAGGTGTGGTCTCACCAGGACCCTGTACAACTGCAGAAAGACCTCTTTGCTCCTATACTCAACTCCTTGCGTTATGAAGACCAACATTCCATTGGCTTTCTTCACTGCCTGCTGTACCGGCATGCTTACTTTCAGTGACTGATGTACTAAGACACCCAGATCTCGTTGTACTTCCCCTTTTCCTAACCTGACACCATTCTCATAATAATCTGACTTCCCGTTCTTGCCACCGAAGTGGATAACCTCAAATTGTTCATTTTACTTGTTACATCCTCAAAAAATTCCAGAAGATTTGTCAAGCATGATTTCCCCTTCGTAAATCCACTTGGACCGATCCTGTTTACTGCTCTTCAAATGAGCCACAATTACATCTTTGATAATCAACCCCAGCATCTTCCCCACCACAGATGTCAGGCTAACTGGTCTATAATTCCCTGCTTTCTCTCCCCCTCCTTTCTTGAAAAGTGGGATAACATTAGCTACCCACCAATCTACAGGAACTGATCCAGAATGTATAGAACATCGGAAAATAATCACCAATGCGCCCATGACTTCTAGAACCACCTCCTTGAGTACCCTGGGATGCAGACCATCAAGCTCTGGGGATTTATCAGCCTTCAGTCCCATCAGTCTACCCAACACCACTTCCTGACTAATGTGAATTTCCTTCAGTTCCTCCATTACCCTAGGTCCTCTGTCCCCTAGTACATCTGGGAGATTGTTGGTGTCTTCCTTAGTGAAGACAGATCCAAAGTACCTGTTCAACTCGTCTGCCATTTCCTTGATCCTCATAATAAATTCACCTGTTTCTGTCTTCAAGGGATCCACATTTGGCTTAACTATTTTTTTCCTCTTCACATATCTAAAGAGGCTTTTACTAACCTCCTTTATATTCTTGGCTAGCTTACCTTCGTACTTCATCTTTTCTCCCTGTATTGCCCTTTTAGTTACCTTCTGATGCTCTTTAAAAGTTTCCCCGTCCTCTGACTTCCCGCTCATCTTTGATGTGTTACACGTCTTCTCTTTTATTTTGATACTGTCCTTGACTTCCCTTGTCATACTGAATCATACTTTCCCGAGTAGAAGTATTTGTTTTTAAAATGAGAAAATGTCAAATTTCAGAAGGCAGCAAGATTAGGCCATGAATTTATCCATAGGAATTTCATTTGCTTTTCATTATGTTTATGCATATTTTCATTTAGGTTATTAAAATTCATCATTTTCCATAATGAGCCTAAATATATACAACACGGGCCATATAATGAGCCTAAATATATACAACACAGATGCCACGGGCCAGGTGGCACAGCGGTAGAGTTGCTGCCTTACAGCGCTTACAGCGCCAGAGGCCCAGGTTCGATCCCGAGTTCAGGTGCCGTCTGTACGGAGATTGTACGTTCTCCCCGTGACCACACGGGGTTTCCTCCAAGATCTTCGGTTTCCTCCCACACTCCAAAGACGTACAGGTTTGTAGGTTAATTGGCTTGGTATAAATATAAAATTATCCCTCGTGTGTAGGATAGTATTAATGTACAGGGATTGCTCGTCGGTGCGGACTCAATGCACGGAAGGGATTGGTTGCATGCTGTATCTCTAAACTAAACTACACTAAAGAAGGACTAACGAAGAACTGATTTCAGTTGGTAGAGCATCCTTGTATGCTCTACCAACTGAAATCAAGAGTAAAAACTATCCTTGTATGTTTTTACATACTTGGCTAATAAATTAATTACTTAGTTACTTACTACCTACTATCAGTGGGAGCCTCACTTGTACAGTAAACGATGGTACACACTTGAATGATGGACACGAATGAAAGAAGACTACTTACTATGGAAAATGCACGGTAAAGTATTTGGATAGATTCATAAATATGAAGGTTAAAACGCACATTTCCTGTAATATATAGTATCACAGGTATAATATCGAGTGCCATCAGGACCACAAAGCTCCAGACCTCAATGCAGTCTTTGTCCAAACTTTCACAAAGGAACTAAATTTATTTTGGTTAGGTGACAGAATTTAACAAACCCTGCCAAAATATATGTCAATGAGAATCAGGAAGAATACTCTCTACTGGTTGGACTCATAACTTGCACAAAGGGAAATGCCTGTGGTTGTTGGAGGCATATAACTCCGGCCCCAAGACATTGTTTCCAGTGTTCCTTGGGACAATATTCTTGGCCCAAACACCATGAGCTGTTATATCATTGACTTTCACTTCAGCATAATGCCAGAAGTGTTGGAGGTCACTGATGACTTGAGGATGTTAAGATCATCTTGCAACTCTTCAGATGGTGGGAAAAGAAAACCTTGCAGGCAGCAGGACATGGATATCATCCGAGCTCAACTGTCAAGTAACATTCATCATACAAATATCAAGCAATGTTCATTTCTAATGACAAAAGCATAACCACTAACATCAATAGCATTACCATCAAAACTCCCACTAACAACATTATGTGTGTCACCATTGATAAGTAGCAGACTGCACTTGCTAGGTAAATTATGGTTAAGAAAAAACATCAGGGGCTGGGTTTTCTGTGACGAGATGCACATATGATTCCCCAAAGCCCTTTTCCGTCATCTAGAGAGCACAAATCCAGGAGGATGAGATATTCTCCACTTGCCTGGATGAGTGGAGATTAAACAACATTAAAGATCCTTGACAAGTTAGAACAAAGAGGCTTATCCGCTTTTACAACCCTTCACATTGAATATGCACTCCCAGCTCCACAGGTGTTGTTCCCACATGAAAATACACTGCAATAAGTGACCAGATTTCCTCCATAAAGCTCCCAACTACTTTATAAAGTTCAAGGGCAGCAGAAATGTTGTGATGCCAATTCCTTCAATTTTGTTCTGAGTTTCACGGCAGAGTGACATGGAAATATATTTCCGTTCGTTCATGATTGTTAGGTCAAAATCCTGGAATTTCCTGCCTAATGTACTGTGACGTCACCATATGAAAGGCAACAGTACAATAATGGTGATCACCACTGCCTTGTCAAGGGCAAATAGTATTGGGCAGTAAAACAGGCCTTACTTGCAATGTCCACATCCTGTGACTAATTTTTTTTAAGTTGATTTTTTTTTTGTGAGCGACGTCAAAAAAATTTAATTTGAAAGATTAGATTTCAAAGAATTCAAGTGGTGCAGTATTTTACACTGGAAACTCTGCATGCCACACAATGATAGACACAACATCTGAGCTGCGATTTCCCACAGGTAGCATGTTTCAGGCTTTCAGTCGTGCCGTGATGTATAATCAGGGAGTGGAAACCTGGATGTTTTCCACAGAGAAGCAGGGGGGAAATCACCTGGGAATGTTCACACTCAGCAGCTGTAAGCATGGCGCCTATAAGCATCATGCCAGTCATTGCTCTTGAATTAAAGAAATATTCTGCATGTATAAAGCATTAAAGTACAGTACAAAAAAAAGAAATTTTAGATGCGTCAAGAATTGAAATTCTTAAACCATACAGTTCTCTCAGATCATATACAAAAGCCCTTTGTACCATTTAGTGTTGACATATTGCTGTTTTATTCAATTGTTTGGAATGCACCCTATATCTGTTTACTTTTTTCCTCCCACTGTGATTTGCTGTGACATTTATTCTGCAATCCCTTCCTTGAAATTAGAAGGGTCTTGACCCGAAACGTCACCCATTCCTTATCTCCAGAGAAATACTGTGGCATTAATACTAATTCTCCTTAATTCTCATTAATATTAATACTCCTTCTTCAGAAGAAGGGTCTTGACCCGAAACGTCACCCATTCCTTCTCTCCAGAGATACTGCCTGTCCCGCTGATTTACTCCAGCTTTTCTGTCCATCTTTGGTTTAAAACAGCATGTGCTGTTTCTTCCTCCACAGCGGGTTTGCACAATGCACCCAAGCAATCAGTCAATAAGAGCAACTTTAAAAAATGCAATTGCTAGTATATATATATATAGATTCAGTCAACATGTTAAGCTTACATAAGTTTCCATTTCAAATATAATTTGTTTGTGGGGACGTGTTTTGCAATTACCTTAAGGATGCGAGAAGCAACAAATAAATCCAAATCTTTCTTCATTTAAAGCACTATAATTGAAGCTTTTCAATGAAACCTCCAACTGAGACATCTTTACAGAACTCTTAAACTAACACTTAAACTCATAAAAGATTTATTTTTTCTAAGGTAATTCCTGAAGTATACCCGACCTTCTCACCGACAAAAGTGTTCCTAAATGGGCGATCATTAGAAAGCTACAAATTTGACTATGTATATATTATTACTTTATTTCCACCTCATCATAAATAATGGAGAAATAAAACTGAGATTATTGTAATAAAGGTGCTTCCTTAATCCAGTGCAGATTCGGTGAAGTGTCCAATCCTGCCAGAATAGTTGCACAGAGAAGTGTGTACCACTACTTCAAGGAAGCTAATTTATCTATAGTCTGAACAAGGGTTTCAACCCAAAACGTCACCCGTTCCTTCTCTCTAGAGATGCTGCCTGTCTCGCTGAGTTACTCTTGCATTTGCGTCTATCTTCTCTATATGAATGTTTGATATCATTTTGTATAATGACTTTCCAGGTGTTTTTGTTACTTCATTCCACCAAAAATTGATAGCATCAGAAAATAACAAGTTAAGAAGGGAAGGAAAGCACACCATCCATTTTGCAACATGGATTGAGATACATTCCAAAATAAGCTGGAAAGGGTGCTGAAAGATTCACGAGGATGTTGCCAGGATTCAAGGGCCAAAGTTACAGGGAGAGGTTGAGCAGGCTAGGATTCTACTCCTTGGAGCGCAGGAGGATGAGGGGTGATCTTAAGAGGTGTACAAAATCATGTGAGAATAGATCGGGTAGGCGCACAGAGTAGGGGAAACGAGAACCAGAGGACATAGGTTACATTTGAGGGGGGGAAGATTTAATCGGAATCTGAGGGCTGATAAGAATTTAATCGGAATCTGAGGGCTAACTTTTTTAAACATAGGGTGGTGGGTGTATGGAATGAGCTGCTGGAGGAGGTAGTTGAGGCAGGTACTATCGCAACATTTAAGAAACATTTAGACAGGTACATGGATAGGACAAGTTTAGAGGGTTATGGCCCAAATATAGGTAGGTGGGACAAAATTGATAACAAAATTTCTGTCAATCCTCAAGTCAAGGGACATGCAGGCATTTAAAAAAAAAGTTAAAAGATGGTTTGCAGAGAAAAACAGAATAAATACTGATGATGAAGAAAATTTAAGAAGCAAGAATACAACATGGCACAGAAGCAGTTCAAACAAAATAAAAGCCTAAGGCTACAAAAGACTTAGCAGCTAATAGAAGGTGGATGGAGCAGGTGAATAAAAGTCATCTGAGGTGTATAATGATGCACTGTCTCTTGCCTTGTGTAGTTCAGGCTGGGACTATGCCAACGCAAGAAACAATTAGACAGGTACACGGAAGGACAGGTTTGGGCGTTGGGCCGAAGAGCCTGTTTCCACGCTGTGTCAATCTATGACTCAAATGGACCATTGATTGACTGAAAAAGATGCAATGCTAAAAGTGCAGAACTGTGAGATAAAAGCACATTAGAAAATCTTAAAACAGAAAGGGTAAGTTCATTGTATTTTCAAAGATACACCTTCCATCTTTTCTATCCCTCCCCGGCCATACCTTATAAACCTATTTCCTTGCCAGGCTTTGAACTGCCCCACCTCTCGTCCAAAGATAGACACAAAATGCTGGAGTAACTCATTGGGGCAGACAGCATCTCTGGATAGAAGGAATGAGTGACGTTTCGGGTCGAGACCCTTCTTCAGACTGAGGAAGACCAATCCTTCTAACCAGAGGTACCGTATGCCCCGCTGAGTTATCCAGCATTTTGTGTCTATTTTTGGTGTAAACCAGCATCTGCAGTTCCTTCCTACACACCTCCTCTCTTCAAGCTTTCTTCCCCCCCCCCCCCCCCCCCCACGCACTCCCTCCCCCACAATCAATCTGAAGAAGTGTCCTGACCTGAAATATCACCTATCCATCGTCTCTAGAGATGGTGCCTGAAGGTATGGGGTAGTTGAGTTCGGTAGAAACTAGTCAGGAATTAGAATTTCAATTATAACTGACGTGGGATGTGGTGGAACTGTGCATCCTTGGTGCCAAAGCCCTGTGTTCAACTACCTTCCTCATCCACCATGTTCTCCCACATTAAACTTGTAATCATATGCAAATCCTTTCACAGATTACCACCCCTATCTCTCTCTCTGTTCACACAACTCTGGAATCCTTTGATAATTGTACCTTCCAATTTTGACCAAGTGCTTCTCTGTTTGCTTCAGTCTTCCATGGCTAGCTTTGACTTCAGCTGTCCTCAAACGCCTCCATAAAAACCTCTGCGTCCGCATATTCCACAAAACAGTTCCTCACCACCTATCTTAGATCATTGATTCAACTGACAATTGTTGAAACTCCTGCGAAGTAATGGGATATTTAAACTGCATTGAAGAAATCGATAAATACATGTTGCTATTATTGGCATCCATGCTTTCCTACTGAAAGTGCTTCCCAAGCCAACAATTAGTGAGAACAGGTAAAAGATAATCAGACTTTTGAATCTGCTTAGCCCTCAATATAATCATGGCTAATCTAATATCCCCTCAAGTTTTCCTCCTGCCCTCTCCCCACAATCATTGATTCTCATTATCATAATTCTACTTAATTCAGGCTTAAATATAAAGTAGGATTCTGTCCCCATGATGTGGTGGCAAGACGTTCTGAAGACTCACACCCCTGAAAGACAAAATACTTCCTTATCGCAGTGTTAAGTGGGCGATAAGGAAGTATTACATCTTACTCTGAGGCCATGCTCTGTGGTCCATGAGAGAAAACAACCTCTCAGAATTTCCTCTGTCCAGCTCCCAAAGAATCTTAAATGTTTCAATCAGATTGCCTCATCCTTTCAATCTCCAAAGGAAGGTGGCGAATCTGTGGAATTCATTGCCACAGACAGCTGGAGGCAGTCAACGGATATTTTAAGGCAGAGATTGACAGATTGTTGATTGGTACGGGTGTCAGGAGTTATTGGGAGAAGGCGAGAGAATGCGGTTGGGAGGGAAAGATAGATCAGCCATGATTGAATGACGGAGTAGACTTGATGGGCCGAATGGCCTAAATCTGCATCTATGACTTATGAACTTATGAAGAGTAGGATCCCCAACTGTTTAACGTCTCTTCAAAGGACAATGCCTGCATACCCAAGATAAACCTACCTTCTTGAACTGCCTCCAATGAAACAATATGTAGTATTGTGTTCAGTTTTGGTCACCCTGCTATGGGAAAGATTCCATTAAGCTGGAAAGAGTGCAGAATGGATATGTAAGGATGTTGAAACAAAGAACTGCAGATGCTTTTTAATACACAAAAGGACACAAAATGCTGGAGCAACTCAGCAAGTCAGGCAGCATCTCTGGAGAACATGGATAGGTGACATTTCGGGTCGAGACTCTTCTTCAGACTGATTGCTGGGATGGGAAGAAGATAGCTGGAAAAGCAGAACAAGGCATGGCAGATAGACAATAGACAATAGGTGCAGGAGGAGGCCATTCAGCCCTTCGAGCCAGCACCGCCATTCAATGCGATCATGGCTGATCACTCTCAATCAGTACCCCGTTCCTGCCTTCTCCCCATACCCCCTCACTCCGCTATCCTTAAGAGCTCTATCCAGCTCTCTCTTGAAAGCATCCAACGAACTGGCCTCCTAGGTGAACATAGGCGAGGGGGCTGTTTGATCGGCAGATGCTTGGTACAAATGTCAAAATAAAAGCAGAAGGCTTAATACAGGTTAGAAGAGTTGCGGATTGTGAAGTCAGAGGGAGGCAAGTAGCGGAGGTGGGGGGGGGAGGTAGGAGAGTTGGAGGGGAGAAGTTCAAAAGTTATAAGAGTAGCACAAGGTCATTCAGTCCTTCGTCTACTCCGCCATTAAATCATGGCTGATCTATCTTTCCCTCTCAACCCCATTCTCCTGCCTTCTCCCCATAACCCCTCACACCCTTACTAATCAATAAAAGGAGGTGGGAATCCAGGCAGAGCACAGTGGTTTTGAAGAAAGGGATTGAAAGAAAAAGGCAGGAGGGGAGAAAGCAAGGGGGTATGGTTGGGGGAGGGGTGGGTTTGGGGGAGGGGGGTACATAAAATCGGAAAATTCATTGTTCACATCGTTGTGGAATATGAGGTGCTGTTCCTCCAGTTTACTTGAGGCATCACTCTGACAGTGGAACAGGCCCAGGACATAAGTGTTAGCGTGGGAATTGAAAGGGGAGTTAAAGTGGTTAGCATCCGGGAGTTACAGTAGACCTTCGCAGACCGAGTGCAAGTGTTCAGCGAAATGGTCACCAAGTCTATGTTTGGTCTTGCCAATTTCTCGGACCCAAGGGCCTGAGTCATAAGGAGAGGTTACGTAGGCTAGAACATTTTTCCTTGGAGTGTAGGAGACTGGGAGGTAATATTACGGGAGTATATAAAATCATGAAGGACATAGAGAGGATGATTGCACACAGCCTTTTTCCACGGTTGGGGAATCAAGAATTACAGGGCATAGACAATAGACAATAGACAATAGGTGCAGGAGTAGGCCATTCAGCCCTTCGAGCCAGCACCGCCATTCAATGCGATCATGGCTGATCACTCTCAATCAGTACCCCGTTCCTGCCTTCTCCCCATACCCCCTCACTCCGCTATCCTTAAGAGCTCTATCCAAGGTAGGAGGTTTAAGGTAGGAGGGGACTAATTTAATAGAAACCTGTAGGGCAGTTTATTTTTCCACACAGAGCATGGTATTTTTTTTTAAATTTCAAAATATACTATAATCGAGAAATAGATACAAAACGTGTTTCTTACAAAACTCCGACATTCTCGGAGGCTATATATACATTCAATACATATATTCAATACACCATTACACAAAATTTCCCCCCACCTTGCCACTCATGTGGCCCACTGGCGTGGCATCCCTTCCCTTATTTTGAGGGGTGTCTCCACCACACCCTGCCCCCCATGTCCAGCAGCGGAAGGACCCTAGACTGTGGCCCTCCCCCACAGAGCCTTGGCGTTGGCTGCACCAAGCTTCAGTGCATCTCTCAACATGTACTCCTGCAGTCTGCAGCAGGCCAGTCGGCAACATTCCCCGACGGACAGCTCGCTCCGCTGGGAGGTCAACAAAGCTCGTCACCAAAGAGCTTCTTTCACCGAGTTGATGACCCTCCAGCAGCACTCGATGTCAGTCTCTGAATGTGTCCCTGGGAATAGTCCGTAAAGCACAGAGTCCTCTGAGATGGAGCTGCTCGGAATAAAACGTGACAGGGACCCTTGCAAACTTCTCCAGACTCTCTTTGCAACTCCACACTCTGCGAAGAGGTGGGCAACCATCTCGTCTCCATAGCAGCCGTCCCGAGGGCAGCGTGCGCTGGTAGTGAGGTTCCGGCGGTGCAGGAAGGATCTGACTGAGAGGGCTCCCCTCACCGCCAGCCAAGCCAGGTCTTGGTGCTTGTTGGTGAGTTCTGGCAATGAGGCATTTTGCCAGACAAGCTGGGCAGTCTGCTCTGGGAACCACGCCACAGGATCCATGGAGTCATTCCCCTGCAGTGCCTGCAGGACGTTCCATGCTGACCACTGCCCAATGGACTTGTGGTCAAATGTGTTGGTCCAGAAGAACCTTTCCACGAACGACAGAAGGTGCGGCAATGTCCAGCTGACCGACACATTGCGTAGCATCTGCGCCAGGCCCATCCTTCGCAACACCGGGGACAGGTAGAACCTCAACAGGTAGTGACACTTGGTGCCCACGTGCCTTGGCTCTACGCTCCACCTGATGCAGCCACACACGAAGGTGGCCATCAGGGTGAGGACGATGTTGGGCACGCTTTTACCCCCATTATCTGCCGACTTGTGCATGGTACGTATATGGAGTCAGCTGCCCAAGGAAATATTTGAGGCAGGTACTGTAACAAAATTTAAAACAAATTTGGACAGGTACACGAATAGGAAAGGTTGAGGGATATGGGTCAAATGAGATGAATGTAGATGGGCATATTGGTTGTCATGGCTGAGTTGGGCTGAAGGGACTTTTTCCCTAAATAGTTGGAACAAATAATTTGTACTACTCTAGATAGAGTCTCACTAGCACCTTGTGTGGCTGTAATAAGACCCCTAATTTTATCTTCCAAATCCCTTGAAATAAGGCCAATTTTCCATTGTCTTTCCTATTACCTGCTGACTTTCTGTGCTTCATGCATACAGACTCCCAAATTACTTGTATTTAATACCTGTTCCTTAGACAGCTCTACCCCTCTCAATGTCCTGGTTGATTATTAAAACCTATTTCCTCTGGCAACTTTTCGGTCATGTTTCATGTGGTTATTTTATTTGACTCCTTGCCAATCTTTGATAAATGCTCCTGTGAAGACTTGATGCAATTTAACTCTGTTAAAGGTATTATATACCTGTAAATACAATACATTACTTCATAAACTGCGGGCATTAGATCCATATAACAATGGGGGAGAAAATTAGAGAAAGAAAAGTTATTATATCACTTAAAAAAATGATATGCCAATATTTTGATTTTTGCTAACAGTTTATCGGGTAGAATGCATTTCCATTTGGAGCCATTGACTATTTGTTTTTTATCTTTTGCTTCGCTCATTGACCAGCTTGGCAATTTCAATAGTCTCTGTTTATGTTTGCATTATTTTTATATTTTAAATACAATGGGCAGATGCATTCTCCAGATTCAGGGACAGTTTCTTCCCAGCTGTTATCAGGCAACTGAACCAATCTACCAACAACTGGAGAGCAGTCCTGAACTACTATCTACCTCATTGGAGACCCTTGGACTCTCTGATCAGACTTTACTGGCTTTATTTTGTACTAAACGTTATTTGCATTATTCCCTTTATCATGTATCTATAGTCTGTGGATGGATCAATTGTAATCATGTATTGTCTTTCCGCTGACTGGTTATCACGCAACAAAAACTTTTCACTGTACAATGAGCTAAACTAAACAATTAATGTCTGGTTGCCGATAATTGACTCCCATGACACCCCATGCATGTACTAATCTGATACAAATGATGGATACAATTTGTCCTCTGCTTCTCAACTCCTACAGCAGGTGGTGCAGAAATGGTCCTGCTGTAGTGGGTCTGGACGCGACAGGAATCAGGCCAGACACCAGGTAAGAAGTAACAATAACTTTAATGCCGTAACGAACATAAACTCACTCAGTCATCCCCACGAGTCAAAACAATAACCCCTTCCAGCAAACCCCGTAGCACCAGACCACTCTGTCTCCAGGGGAATGACCCAGGGAGTGACCTAATCCCCCCTGTCCACTCAGTGCCGAGGGGAATGACCAAGGGAGTGGCCTAGCCCCCGGGCACCGCCACACTGCGATGACTAGGGACATCATGGCGCCTTTGGCAGCCCATCAACTACTCACAACTTCAAAACAGTTTCAAGTACCCTGGCTGATAGAAATGCTGGAAAGCTAATAAAAACATTTTTAAATACAAGGGTACAAAGAAGATTTATGAGGATGTTGCCAGACGAGAGGGTCTGAGCTATAGGCAGAGGCTGAGCCGGTTGGGGCTCTATTCCTTGGAGCACAGGAGGATGAGGGGGGATCTTATAGAGATGTATAAAATCATGAGAGGAATGGGTCGGGTAGATGCACAGATTCTCTTGTAGGTGAATCAAGAACCAGAGGGCACAGGTTTAAGGTGAAATCATTTAATAGGAATCTGAGGGGTAACTTTTTCACACAAAGGGTAGTTAGTAGTGGGTGTATGGAACAAGCTGAGGCAGGGACTATCCCAACATTTAAGAAACAGACAGGTACATGGATGGGACAGGTTTGGAGGGATATGGACGAAACCCAGGCAGTTGGGACTTGTGTGGCTTGGACATGTTGGTTGGTGTGGGTAAGTTGGGCCGAAGGGCCTGTTTCCATACTCTATGACTAAATATGCCATTAAAATAAAAACATTAGGTTAAAGGCATGGATGTAAAATAACACAAGCACTTATTTTTTCCTATTAAGCTGAGAAGCCAAATGCGAAATGCATCCGGCTGGTCTTGACTGTTGATCAGTGCTCCAATGCTGCAGTCAATGGTGAGACCAGCAGCTGAGATGATGGCCTATTGCACCCTTAGACGTTCACTTTTCAACACACACACACCTGGAACTCTGATATATTGTAGACATCAAAAAGCTGATTGGCAGACAGCACAATTTGGAACCTTACCAAATATGGCTCAATACACTTAAAAACAAAATCACACTATAAAAATACAGACACAAGCATGTAAAGTAGTAGTGTCTGAATCTACTTTGTAATGATCTACTCCAGTAAATTTCACAGTCTGATTCATATTACTGCAGTAGTCCAGCACTGTACCCGGGCACAACATCAGCTGATGCTGTTTAGAGCCGCTGCTGTACACTGACTAACCACCATTTACCTGGATTACACCTAACATGCTATTATCATCACATTTAAGAAAGAAAATCATTTCATGATGTGATCAGCACGGAGAACAGAATAACTCAGCGTTTTTTTCACGGTTTTACTTTTTGAACAAGTGCTGGACTTTTGAAGCATGAAATCCTTTGATGTAATACTGTGATCTCAGCTGCGAATTGTTAAACAGAATATGATGTCCATAAATCTAATTTCACGGGGGCATATTTATATACTTATTAAACTAATCGCGATTTTTAGTTTCGTCCGAGCCCGCGCTGGTTTGTTCCAAACCATTTCTTACTCAGGTTGGGCCACTTAAAAAAAACACTGGAATCTTATGCCTGCCACCATTCCTTATTATTATCCAGACTAGTTTGTAATCTAAAACACTGTCAAGTCTCAAAGCCATATAATTAGGTAGTAATGAATGGGGAGAGTGGATTTATCATAGCTTTTGATGCACCAGTTTTAGTTTTGTCAGGAGGGCGGCCAGAGTGAGAGAGAGAGAGAGAGAGAGAGAGAGAGAGAGCGCACCTTTACATTCTCCATTGCGATTGAATAAAAGGGAAAAAGTCGCGTTAAACCCAATTTTCCTGAAGTGCTCTTAAATCTACCTTTATAAAATGAAAGGCTACGAAATATCTGAGTGGCTCTTTGATTCCACGAGTAAACACAAGTTGCTTTTCCCGCAGATAAGTGTAAAGTGACCTCAGGAATCCGGTGTGACTCATGCTACTGACCCAGTGGGCCGAACGCCCCCCCCCCCCCCCCCTTCTGAGCTGGAATAAATCAATCAAACAATCAGCGCTCTCGTGTATGTGTGCACAGCTCTCAAGATGAGATAGTGGGAGGCTTTGGAAGGACCTGGCGGCTGTCTGTCAGTGTGCAACTCATTCGCTGGCTGGATCATTCTTTTGATCGCTCTCACTTGGCTCTTCCAAGTTCCCTGACTGTGAGGCCAGCTTTGTTAGTGCTTGCTCTTTGATCGCCGCCCTGGCTGCCTGCAGGTGCCAGATGTCATCGCGTTTACAAGCGGCGTGGCTCTGCTTTTTTTTGTTGTGGGGGGGGGGGGGGGGGGGGGAAGCAGACTTCAGACGCAAGAAAGTAGAAAACATAAACCCTTTCTTTGGATCACTTTTTTGTTCCCCCCCCCCCCCAAAAAAAAAACGTGTCATTGTTATACACAGAGTTACAGAGTGGTGCCGACGAGGCTGCAGAGGTTTTGGAGGAGCGCTGTACAGAAATAGTATCCCAAGGAGACGTTTGAGTCCTGGCACTTGGGGGGATTCGCATTCCCCGCGGTTAAAACCCTGGGCACCGCGTACGGCAGGGAGAGGGGGGAGAGGTGGGGAGGGTCATGATTGCCTTCATCTGAAGTGGGCTACTCTGAAGCTCATACCTGCCAGGCACTCGCCACACCGGCAAGAGAGTGCAGCCACAACAACAAAATAAGTTAGCGCGTCAAGGGAGGGCAAACTCCGACTGAACCACATCAGAGAGGGAGTGGAGGAGAGGGGAAGGGAGGGTGATATAAAGACTTACCGTTCGGTTCCTTGTTGCTGGAGGGCTGGAACTTGTTGATTTGGGCTTCCGATCCATGATGGCGGAAGTCGAGAGCCGATATTAGCAGGAATACTAATGACAGGGACATTTGAGGAGGCTGTGGGGCGCAGCAGGTCGAAGTGGACAGCCTGGCTGGCTTCGGGGCTGGTTCTCCGGCAGCTAGCAGGCAGAGGAGCGGTAGCTCTGATGTGCCAGCATTCCCACCAGATAATCACACAGTGGCTTCCACATTCCGATCCAAAAGCACTCCCTGCCTGCTCTCCTCACCACCGTGCCCCGACCCAGCGATCTCACTTATCAACTCAATGGCTAATGTAAAGGCGAAAAAAAAAGAGAAAAAAAAAATGACAGACGGGTTATTGCCAGATCCCAAGTTTTTATTTAAAGGCGCAGCCAAGTCTTTACGCACACCTGTCAACTTTTATAAACTTCTGGATTTTAAAACTGTCTTCTACATAAAGTCGACGATCTTTGTTTCCACCACCCCCCCCCCCCCCCCCCCCGTCCCCCTTTGTGGGTTTTTTTTCTTCTATCATCAGCTGCCAGAGCCAAAGTTTTCTGTCTGGACAAAATTTTAGTCAAAAATTACTTTAAAAGGTAGTTTACCAGCGAACAGCTGGATTCCATTATTCCAAGGGTACTTTCAAGTGGATTTTTTTTTTAAAGGGCTGATTTAAGGTTTTTTTCTCTCTCTCTCTCTCTCCCTCCTCACTTGACGTCAGCTAAAGACAAAAACAAATCCTTCAAAGTGCTGCCTGGTGCCGTGCGAAAGGGAAGATTACGCCTTAGCACATTTTACGTCCCCACATCCCTCCCTCTCTCCCTCCCTCCCCCCTCCCCATTCATCGGCTACTCCGTTCAGACGTGCGGGGTGGATTCGCCTCTTGGGTGAGCAAGACTGCCAACTGGCGACACGACAGGTGGTAGAGCATTGCTAGCTGCAAACCTCTCCAGGGACAACAGACCTCAGACATCAGACTTTACATTGCAGCCTTAATCCCCCCAGTGCAGTTTGCACGTGGAACCCTCGGATTGTTTAAGAACTATTTTGGGAGACTTGGAAAACCATATATTCATATATGTTTTAAAAAAATGGAAATTCCAAATAAATACTTCAGTGACTTTAAAAAAAAAAAAGTTTCGTCTGCGCTTATTGGGTTACTGCAGGGGACCAAGGCGAATAAACCACACTCGTATTCAATTCAGATCTGTTGGAAGCGCCACTGTTTCGCTTGTATTTCACTGAAAGTTCAGGGAAACGGTGCCGGCACTTTGTACCCGCTTCACAATAAAAGATGCGATGGTTGTGAGTAATTCAGAATAAATACGTGGGTCAAAATGTGTGGAAGTCTAGTTGTTAATTCAAACTACCAATGTAGGCAATTCGAGTTTTTAAATGTTATCGAAAACAACCCGGGCAATATTGAAGTGCAAATGAATCGTCAAGGCGGAAGGGAAGGATGACTAAATTAAAACAATGTACACAGGCAATTGCAGATGCTCCAACCTTGAGCAACAGTGCTGGAGGAACTCAACGGGTCAGTCGGAATTTGTGAAGGGAATGGACTAGTGACGGGGAATCCTTCAGACTGACTGAGGTGGGGTGGGGGGGGGGGGGGGGGGAGAACACCTTTTATCACCTTTTCATCTCCAACCTTTGTCACTTATTCCACCAATCTGCCAAATTAACCCGCCTTCACCTGAATCCACCTCCCATTTGCCAGGCTTTGTCCCGCCTCTTTTCCAGCTCCCCCCCCCTCCGACAATCAGCCTGAAGAAGGGTCCCGAAGCATCCATCGCCTGCCCACTCCTGGAGTCTGAAGAGGGTCTCGACACGAAGCGTCACCCATTCCTTCTCTCCAGAGATGCTGCGTGTCCCGCTGAGTTACTCCAGCATTTTGTGTCTTATCTTCGGTGTAAACCAGAATCTGAAGGATTCCCCGTCACTTATCCTTCCTGGACCCTCCATAAATGTTGCCTGACCCGCTGAGATCCCCGGCATTGTGTGCTTTGCTAGAAGACCCCCGGCATTGTGTGTTGAAAATAGGTCAGATAGCATCTATAGAGAGAAACCTAGTCATTTAACATTTCTGCTTGATAGCTTTTTTTTTCGCCAGAACATATTTAAAAGATGATCAATATGCTGGATGGTGTTCACTAATTTCATTCGGAGACAAAAATAAATAAAATCCAACAGGCAAGGAATACTGTTTATTGGGTGAACTGTTTATTGAGGCCAATTTGGGATGTGTTTGCACCACCGGATCAACTAATGGATGTCCTTCCTTCGGCAGATAGATTTGCTGTCAACTCGTTTGTAACGTTGACGATGATACGACTCCACGTTGTTGGAATACATTTCAAATCCAAAGCATTACTGCACTTAATTGCATTTTAAACCCACAGCTCCTGTAAAATTAACGGGGTGGCTGAAAAAGAACACTCTCACGTGACTGAGTTTGCTGCCATGCAGATTGAAATCAAAATGCTAAAGGATAATTCTTGATTTCAGACAGGAGATTGGGTAAAGGTTAATAAAATGATGCGGGTTATATAAATTATGCGCCGAGGGGCGGGCAAATAAATACCGAATTGGATTCTCACAGGTTAATATTGTGAGCGAGAACGTTTCCACCTGTGGCTGAAACGCAAAAAGGGATACAATAATATCAGAATTGCCAACATTTCCCAACTAGGAGATAACAGAATGTGCCGGACAAAATCTGAAACTGGATTATTTACAAATAAAATGTAATAGAAACAAGGGAAGGGGGTATGGGGAGAAGGCAGGAACGGGGTACTGATTGAGAATGATCAGCCATGATGACATTGAATGGCGGTGCTGGCTCGAAGGGCCGAATGGCCTCCTCCTGCACCTATTGTCTATTGTCTATAAAACGGTGATACATGCGTACTAGTAAACATGCGCTTAGGGTAAGGGATAAAAGACGTAGAGAGGACCTGAGGAAGGTTTTTACCAAGAGGATGGTAGGAATCGGGAATGCTCTGAGTAGATGTTGGAGGCAAGTACTCTCACGATGTTTAAGAAGTATCCAAATGAGTATATGAACCATCAGTGCCCATAAGCTGTGGATGAAGTACTGGTAAATATAATTAGTATAGATAGGTACTTGAAGGTCAGTGTGGACACGCTGGGACGAGAGCAGATTTCTGAGATGACGATCTCTGTGACATTGTGGGCTTACTTTTCTTATGTTGTAACTGAGAATTAAGTTCAAAAATTCTTATCTGATTTAGTACTCACCATGCCCATCTAATATAACATAGGAATCATTATTATAGCATTGCTTGAAAATTAAAAAATATATGAATAAAAAATTGGTCAAACCTAATCTTGAGAAAGTTACGTTGTACCACCAACCAAAAGGCAACCGTCAACAGTGCAGAGAAATATCAGAGGGCTAATTCTTATTGTCAAAGTTATGACTTATCTTGAAAGACACTTGAACTTTTCAAACTGAAAGAAATAGCTTGAAGAAGGAACATTCTAAATTAACTGAATAGCAGATACTGGAAATCTGAAATGAAAACAGAAAATGTGGGAAACACAACGAATTATGGAAAGAGAACCAGAATTAATGTTTCAGGTCTGAAACTCTTAGAGTCACAGAGTCATACAGCGTTGAAACAGGCCCTTCGGCCCAACTTGCCCACACCGGCCAACATGTCCCAGCTCTACAATACAATACAATACAATATCTTTATTGTCATTGTACAAGTACAACGAGATTAAGAATGCCACTTCCATATCGATGCTATAAAATATATAAATAAATCACGGCAAAAATTAAAACAACAAAGGGGGGGGGGGGAGAAAAAAAAGGAAACAAGGTAAAGTGCAAAAAAGGTTATTGCAGGAGTCAGTTGTGCCAGTTGACCCTGGGGGAAGAGACAGATCATGGCGGGCTCTCAGCAAATCCCACCTGCTAGTCCCACCTGCCTGTGTTTGGTCCATATCCCATTCAAACCTGTCCTATCCATGTACCTGTCTAACTGTTTCTTAAATGTTGGGATTGTCTCTGCCTCAACTACCTCCTCTGGCAGTTTGTTCTATACACCCACCACCCTTTGTGTGAAGATGTTACCCCTCAGATTCCTATTCAATCTTTTCCCCTTCACCTTAAACCTATGTCCTCTGGTCCTCAATTCATCTTAATTAGAACTCTAGCGAAGGATCCCAGATGTGAAACATTGACTCTGTTTCTATCTCCACAGAAGCTGCCTAACCTGAGAAAGGTCTGAAGAAGGGTCTCGACCCGAAACGTCACCCATTCCTTCTCTCCCAAGATGCTGCCTGACCCACTGAGTTACTCCAACATTTTGTGAATAAATACCGTCGATTTGTACCAGCATATGCAGTTATTTTCTTATATAACCTGAGAAGGGTCTTGACCCAAAATATCACCCATTCCTTCTATCCTAAGATGCTGCCTGTCCTGCTAACTAAAGTATACTGTTCAGCCCTTCAACTTTCATTAAGGTAATGGAAGTTTAACGTCTTAACTCCACCCAGACACCTTAGTTCTCCAATCCAAAATATAGTAACACAAAAAAAATTAAATCCCAGTTCATTTGTTTTCAAATGACCTACCTTCAACAGCTTGAAGAGTATGTTCCAGGGTTCCACTGCCATAAATGTGAATAAATGTTTTCTGACACCAGCACTGAACAGACAAGCTCAAACGTTAAGGCGAAGACCGTATTTTCAAATTCTCCCATTACGAGAAATTATTTTTTCTCTGCCAGATGAAGCACAATTGGAAGATGGTAATATTAAAAATAAAATCTATGGATGCTGGAAATCTGAGACAGAAACAAATACTCCCGGGGATACTCAGAAAGTAGGCCTGATATCAGCAGAGACATTCAAACATTTCGGCTCCATTTAACCAAGTAAGTGTATGTCGGGCACAAGTGTAGAAAAAATGCAAATCAGTTGTGCTGTCATTTGGTGAATACTTTGTATAGAAAGAAAAGTGATACAATGTCATAATCAAGCAATCCCTGAGCAGGTTTAGAATCTAGAATGAAAAAAGGAGGATTTATTTAGCACTGACTAGTATGTTACTCAACATTTGAATGATGATTGTTTGAGACCACAGAATTGAGCACAAGAATATTAATTTGCAGAGGTACAATTTGAGTAATTGGTCGTGCTTTATATCATAAGAATTGAAAAGCTTTGGCCTTTTATACACATAGATTGGTCCATTATTTTAACTGTTCATTCACATGACTCTCAAAATTACAAAACATTTATTCAATAAAATATTAACCATTTAGTGGCGCAGCGGTAGTGTTGCTGCCTTACAGCACCTGAGACCCAGGTTCGATCCAATCTACGGGTGCTGTCTGTACAGAGTTTGTACGTTCTCCCCATGACCCGTGTGGGTTTTCTCCGAGATCTTTGGTTTCCACCCACACTCCAAAGATGTACAGGTTTGTAGGTTGATTGGCTTGCTAAAATTGTCCCTAGTGAGTTGGACAATGTTAGTGCTGGTCACTGGTCAGTGCAGACTCGGTGGGCTGAAGGGCCTGTTTGCGCACTGTATCTCTAAAGTAAAAAAATGAAACATATTTTGGACCATTCTAATTCATCTCCAGTCGAATTATAACTGTAAATCAAATAGGCTAAAGAAAATGTTTAAAATACAATCTTATTTTTAGGAGAAAAGGCAGTTTATCAACATATAATAAAAGAAAGACAAGCTAGTGCTACAATATAGCAGGAAAAGGAATAGAAAAGGTCAGAGGAAAGAAACAACAGATACTCGAATCACATTAAAGAATGACCTGAAAGTCGCATCCTCGAAAAAAGTAACTTTTCACAAAAGAAATCAATTTTCTCCACGATCTGCAGCTAACATTAGCAGATTGTATTTCATAGTCGGGTTAGATTCAAGTTAAAACCTCTCTTTGACTTTTTCAACATTGTGTTCCAAATCCAGCCAAAAATGCTCCAGTGTAAGACTTTCACTTCTTGCACAGATAATTCTTATGGTCAGAGTTTTATACTGTTCCAATAAATAAAATCAATTTTTATTCAAATGTATTGCCAGCTGGACTTCTTACTGGCCCCTGGAGCCCATAATACGTCTCTCCCCATTTCCCATGAAAACCGCAGAACAGCAGTCCTGAATTCCATCTTCTCTGTTTTATTTCCATTATAGATGAGGCTCTCACTAGGACCTCTTCTACATCCAGCAGCTCCGCTCTTGCTCCCCTTTCCCCCATTCCCAACAAGGACAGAATGCCCCTCATTCTCACCTTCCACCCCATCAGCCAGCGTATCCAACAAATCATCCTCCAACATTTCCGTCACCTACAACGGGACCCCACTACTGGCCACATCTTCCCATCCCCTCCCCTTTCTGCATTCCGCAGAGACCATTCCCTCCGTAACTCCCTAGTCCACTCGTCCCTTCCTACCCAAACCACCCCATCCCCCGGCACTTTCCCCAGCAACCGCAGGAGATGCAACACCTGTCCCTTTACCTCCCCCCTCAACTCCATCCAAGGACCCAAACAGTCTTTCCAGGTGAGACAGAGGTTCACCTACACCTCCTCCAAGCTCATCTATTGTATCCGCTGCTCTAGATGTCAACTTCTTTAAATCAGCGAAACCAAACGTAGGCTTGGCAATCATTTTGCTCAACACCTTCGCTCAGTCCGCCTTAACCAACCTGATCTCCCGGTGGCTGAGCACTTCAACTCCCCCTCCCACTCCCAGTCTGACCTTTCTGTCATGTCATTACTGCCATGTCACCTCCAGTGCTATAGTGAAGCCCACCGGAAATTGGAGGAACAGCACCTCATATTTCGCTTGGGCAGCTTGCAGCCCAGCGGTATGAACATTGACTTCTCCAACTTTAGATAGTTCCTCTGTCCCCCTCTTCCCCTCCCCCTTCCCAGTTCTCCCTCTATCTTCCTGTCTCCATCTATATCCTTCCTTTGTCCCACCCCCTCACATCAGTCTGAAGAAGGGTCTCGACCCGAAACGTCACCCATTCCTTCTCTCCTGAGATGCTGCCTGACCTGCTGAGTTACTCCAGCATTTTGTGAATAAATACCTTCGATTTGTACCAGCATCTGCAGTTATTTTCTTATGCTCTCTGTTTTACTGGGTGTCAGTCTTAGCTCAGTGTTAGCATTCTTGCATTTAAGGCAGAAAGTAATAGATTCCAGGCTCACACTGGACATGTGGCCATTGAATGCAGTGCAAAGGCTGTAATTGTTTTTTTAAGACAGTCATATGCATTATAAGATTACATATCATAATTCAAAGATCAGTAGCAAAATTCCCATGGCCAATCATTGCCTGGAACAAACATTACCGAATAGTCTGAAACAGTCTGAAGAAGGGCCTCGACCCGAAACGTCACCCATTCCTTTTCTCCAGAGATGCTGCCTGACCCGCTGAGTTACTCCAGCATTTTGTGTCTACCTTCGATTTAAACCAGCATCTGCAGTTTTCTTTCCTACATTACTGAATAACATATGATCTGGTCATAATATCCATTATTTCCAAGGCATATTTTACTGTACTATCTCAGTGACACTCTGATGTGTCAAGCTTTGTATCGCAATGATACTCTGTACTATTTAAGTGTAAAGTTTATGAGAACTTTGGGTGACAAGTGGATTGAATACTTGCTTCACCATTGGCATGCATTAGCCCACACAATGGTGATAGCAGCCCCTGGTCTGATCCTGAACTCAGAAGCCATCCATGTGGAGTCAACACTTACACCCCATAATGATGCTGATTTCCCCCAGTGCTTCAGTTTCCTGCCACATTCCAAAGACGTGTTGGTGAGTTAATTGGTGAGTTATATGCGGAGCCACAGGGGATGGGCAAGATCCTCAATTATTATTTCTCCTCTGCTTTTTACCACAGAGAAAGACATGCAGACTAGAGAACTTGAAAAAAGTTAATGACAATGTCTTAAGGACAGCCTCTATTACTGTCAAGGAGGTGCTAAATGTCCTAAATGTATGAAGGAGATCATATCTCCCAGGCTTTATAAGAAAATAACTGCAGATGCTGGTACAAATCGAAGGTATTTATTCACAAAATGCTGGAGTAACTCAGCAGGTCAGGCAGCATCTCGGGAGAGAAGGAATGGGCGACGTTTCGGGTCGAGACCCTTCTTCAGACTGATGTCAGGGGGGCGGGATAAAGGAAGGATATAGGTGGAGACAGGAAGATAGAGGGAGATCTGGGAAGGGGAGGGGAAGAGAGGGGCAGAGGAACTATCTAAATTTGGAGAAGTCGATGTTCATACTGCTGGGCTGCAGGCTGCCCAGGCGAAATATGAGGTGCTTTTCCTCCAATTTCCAGTGGGCCTCACTATGGCACTGGAGGAGGCTCATGACAGAAAGGTCAGACTGGGAATGGGAGAGGGAGTTGAAGTGCTCAGCCACCGGGAGATCAGATTGGTTAACACGGACCGGGCGCAGGTGTTTGTATATCATGGAACACTGTAGAAAACTAGAAAATAAATTGTTGGAGTCTTGGGTGAGGTTTGTAAATCATAATTAGATACCGGTGAGGTGCCGGAAGACTGGAGGGCGGATAATGTTGTGCCTCTATTTAAGAAGGGCTGCAAGTAAAAGCCCGGGAACTATAATGAATCTAACATCCATGGTAAGGAAATTACTGCAGAGGATTCTGATGGATAAGATGTAATGCATTTGGAAAAACAGGGGCTGATTAGAAATAGTCAGCATAATTCTGTGCATAGGAATTGTGTTTCATGATTTCATGCAGGGCCATAGAAACAGTTCATATGGACTTCAGCAAGGCTTTTGGTTCTGCCTGGTAAGCTGTTCTGGAGGTTAGATTACATGGGATCCAAGAAGAGTTAGCTAACTGGCTGCAGAATTGACTCTTGGATCTCATGCAATCCCATCAAATGCAAGGGAGGTAGATTTGCATAATGGTCTGGGTTTCCAATGTTGGGGGAGTCCAGAACCAAGGGCCACAATCTAAGAATAAAGTGGAGACCATTTAAAACTGAGAAGTAACTTTATCACCCAAAGAGTTGTGAATTTGTGGAATTCTCTGCCACAGAAGGCAGTGGAGGCCAATTCACTGGATGAATTTAAAAGAGAGTTAGATAGAGCTCTGTGGGCTAGTGGAATCAAGGGGTATGGGGACAAGGCAGACACAGGTTACTGATTGTGGATAATCAGCCATGATCACAATGAATGGAACCATATCAAGTTGGCAAACTGGGGAGGGTTTGGGTGAATTCAATAAAATATCAGGTGCAGATAGTAAGAAAAGAGAAGGAAATAAATCTGCTTGAAGAAAAGAAAAATGAAAAAAGTTAAATGCCTTCTTTTATTGCATTTTTCTCTCCCATAATCTAACATTTCTTTTCCTCTATACTTTTTCTTTATCCACCCAATTTAATGTTGAATTTACCATTTCCTACTTAATTCTTCCGCAGTTAGGAAACTGCATTTGGCACACTGTGCCCTTTGATCGCGAGGTGTGCAAACTGTGTTGAAAGCGATCATTTATTTTTGGCATCAATCGGGCCCAGCCACCACATCGGCAAGGGTGCTGGTTATGTGCTGCTAACAATTGCCAACAGTCACATCAATCTGCAACCTAGAGAAGGGTCCCAACCTGAAATATTACCTATCCATTCCCTCCAGGGAGGCTGGCTGGCACACTGAGTTCCTCCAGCACTCTATGTTTTGATCAAGATTCCAGCATTATATCTGCGTCTAATCTTGATTTAATATCAAATTGGCACTTCATATTGTTACACAATCCAGGTAACATCATATCTAAATGCTACACCATTGAATATGTGTCCAGCAGAAGGTATGATCAACTTCCTTCCCAACACACACACACACACACACACACACACACACACACACACACACACACACACACACACACACACACACACACACACACACACACACACACACACACACACACACACACATACAAACACATGCGAACATGCACACATGCACATAATTAAATTATTAGCTCATTGGATTCCACAGACTATTGCTGCAATTCTACAAAGTTTTTTATTATTTTTTTAGGCATATTTTAATTTCCTAACATTTACAGGGAATGTTGTGCTGGGTACTGATGGACTTTATCTTAACACCTGCACAAAAAAAGTTTGCTTGTAAAAGTAATCAAAAGTGGGGAGGGGCAACAGTGATTCTATCGTTCAGGCTGAAGGTATTGATTCACAAAATGCTGGAGTAACTCAGCAGGTCAGGCAGCATCTCAGGAGAGAAGGAATGGGCGACGTTTCGGGTCGAGACCCTTCTTCAGACTGATGTCAGGGGGGTGGGACAAAGGAAGGATTTAGGTGGAGACAGGAAGACAGTGGGAGATCTGGGAAGGGGGAGGGGAAGAGAGGGACAGAGGAACTATCTAAAGTTGGAGAAGTCAATGTTCATACCACTGGACTGCAAGCTGCCCAGGCGAAATATGAGGTGCTGTTCCTCCAATTTCCGGTGGGACTCACTATGGCACTGGAGGAGGCTCATGACAGAAAGGTCAGACTAGGAATGGGAGGGGGAGTTGAAGTGCTCAGCCACCGGGAGATCAGGTTGGTTAATGTGGACTGCGCAGGTGTTGAGCGAAGCGATCTGCACTGGAGGAGCCCAGGAGCTTTAATTTTCTCCTGTACAAAGTGATTATGTGCAAGAGGATGTAACAAGGTGCAATCATTTAGACACTGAGATGTGGAGACAAGCTGATGGAGCAGCACATGTCTATAGGTCACCAACAATGTTTTGCGACAGGCATATAAGGGGCCAAATTGCTCTTGAATTGACATGTGCCTCACCATTGCCCTTTATTGAACATCCACAGTGCACTTAGCTATTGAGGCTGAGCAGATCTGAACATCTTGTCAGTCTCACTGCTCCATAAGGTTGTGAATAGCAATGAGTTTCAGTCAGAGAATATTGTCCTACTCTTACTGGCAGCTTCACGATCAAAGATTTTTAAATATTTAAAAAATTTCAAGCTGTTAAATTCAACACAAATCATGTTCAACGGGTAAATTAATTGCAAATATTAATATCAGTCAAAATGAAGTTAAAAAAAATCAACTTCACATCTCCAAGCAAGGGTCGGCAAACCTGTCTGTATCATCCACACCAACACAGAAGTTAGCTGGACTTACCTATTAACTCCATCAGCTTAGCTGGACTTACCTATTAACTCTATTAACTCCATCAGCTTGCCTTCCAAACATCAACTTCAAGAAACGTTTCTGCAAGAATATCACAGTCAAAACTCTCATGGACCTCACAGAGCCGCCTCCAATCACACCAGTACCTCACAAACAACCAATCAATCAATCAATCCACCCTCCAGAAGGTGCAAAGTGTTCACAGTTTGTGAGATTCCAGAGGTTCACCATCATTGGTCCACATGAAGTGATTCTTGGCCAATTTTACAAGAAGAAATGCAACCAACTAGATGAGAATCACCAGGAGGCCAAGGAGCTAATTAAAAGCAAACTTCAAAGCAATCCTGGGTTAGCAATACCACCATTCCTCAAATGAAACAAAGTAACTGAAGCAGAGGTCCAGTAAAAGACAAGGGACCTAAAGAACAGATGTTGGAGCGAGTGAAGACAAGAATCTCAGCAACTTGCTTCCAGCCATTACATGTGTGTGTTCTTCAGTAATGTAAAAGCTAACAATGGCCCCAACACCCAAGGCCTTATGATGCAGAGTTAGGAATTTATCACAGGCAGAAAGGTAGCCAATGCCCAATGAAAGGAACATTGCAGAGACATCTCAACAGCCATTCTGCCCTTGACTCCATCCAACAGCAACTCATCTGGGTCAGCTCATGCCCAACAAGACGTCAAGAAAACCATATCATCACCCCACAAGAGCAAGGCTTCAAGAAAGGAAGGTCTTTCCTGCTGAAATCCTAAAATTTGGCAGTGAAGTGCTTCATTCCCAAATCTTCAGCCTCGTTGACCAGAGAGGAGGTTATATCGTGTTTCCAGAGACTGCAATCATGGTCATGTTTAAGAAAACAGACAAGTCTGACTGTTGTAACAATGGGGACGTCTCCCTTCTGTCTAACACATCTCCCTTCAGTCATTGTCAGGTTCATCTCAACTGCCTCCTCCCAGTTGCTTCAGAATTGCTTCCAATTCGCAGTGTGGACTCCATCTAGCAAGATATGATTTTGTATGTCAACTCCTAATGCAGGGAGTAGCACCAACTAATATACATGGCCTCCAATACTACCTGCTGTGCTCATATTTGACATGATTTGCCTGGATAGCATGCAAAACAAGTTCTTCATTGTTTCTTGGCACAAGTGACAATAATAAATCAATGGCCCCAACACCCAAGGCCTTATGATGCAGAGTTAGGAATTTATCACAGGCAGAAAGGGAGTCAATGCCCACTGATCTCCCTCTATCTTCCTGTCTCCACCTATATCCTTCCTTTGTCCCGCCCCCCTGACATCAGTCTGAAGAAGGGTCTCGACCCGAAACGTCACCCATTCCTTCTCTCCCGAGATGCTGCCTGACCTGCTGAGTTACTCCAGCATTTTCTGAATAAATACCTTCGATTTGTACCAGCATCTGCAGTTATTTTCTTATAATAAATCAATACCTTTTTCAAATGCAACTAAGCCATATGTAGACTTTCTACATGTTCTCTGTAACCATCTTGGCTTCCCTTTAGCACCCCCATCCCCCATCCCCCATCCCCCATCCCCCATCCCCATCCCCCATCCCCCATCCCCCATCCCCCATCCCCCATCCCCCATCCCCCATCCCCCCTCAACCCCTCCCCCATCCCCCATCCCCCATCAACCCCTCCCCCCTCCCAGTTTCCTCCCACATACCAACAATGCGCTTGTAGGCTAATCGGATACTGCAAATGATCTCTCGTGCAGGTGAGAAGCAGGAGAATCAGAGGGGCATTGATGTCATGCGATGGTGAAAAGGGCACAGGGAAATAAATAGGTTAGAGGATGGGATTGGCAGGATTGCTCTGAGAGTCAGCCTTCTACGTTGCTGAATCAGAATTTAAATGCGAAAAGGCTACAGCACCACCCCCACACTTTTCTCAGTCTCTCTTCCAGCACAGTTTCATCTCATCATCAACAAACATTGCGCGGGAGCGGAGTTAATCGTTAGAACCAACAGGAAATTCTTCAACCCATGGTGACAACAATCAGAACCAAGGTTACCAAAACCACAATAGTTGAGCTGCAGCTTGCAGCCAATGTTTGTGTTTGTGCAAGCTCGGAAGCTAAGTCCAAGCCATTGTGTTTGCTATTACTCAAGAGGCTGAGTCTTTCACTTAACATTCACAGAACCAAGATTCTCCAGCATAATGTTTTGATGTGTTTATGCTTTATTCTTACTTGTTAACTGTATGTTTGTGTTGTCATTTGTGAGCAGAGCACCAAGGCACATTCCTTGTATATGCACATACTTGGGCAATAAACGTATTAATTCATTCATTCAATCTGCTCCTACAGCACCATGCTACCATTCAATGGTTAAGGTTCAAGATAAGACCCTGCAAAACATAGAACATTTCCTATTTCTTGGGATCCCTTGCCTCAGCAATGGGATGTGGTTCACAAGCTTGGGGAATGCTCCATGTTTTGCAAATTCTCTATCATATTCAGTGCAGCAGAATAATTTTTAACTGATTAAGGAAAAGAGTGGAGTAACTCAATGGGTCAGGCAGCATTAACAGAAAAGAAAACAACATGCTAGAGTAATTCAGCAGGCCAGGCAGCATCGACAAAAAAAACCACCCAGTGGAGTAATGCAAAAAGTGCCCACGATGCTGCCTGACACGTTCAGTTACTCCAGCAGTTTGTGTCTTGTTTTGTAAACCAGCATCTGCAGTTCCTTGCATCCAAAGATTCTGTTAACTGTGCAATCTTGCTCTTTACAAATTGTCTACTTTGTTTTCACACAATACAACACTTATTGCATAACAAGGAAGTTTCTTTGGCAGCAAAATACTTTCTAATATTCTGGAGGTGAAAGTTACCTTTTTGAACTCATGCAGATGCACAATAGAAAGCATGCTGTCGAGTTGCATCATAGCTTGGTTTGGGAACAGCTCTGTCCAAGATCGCAAAAAAAATCAGAGTTGTAGATGTAGCCCAGTCTAACACGCAGACCGGACCTTCCACCATTGACTGTCTCGCAAAAGCAGCCAACATAATCAAAGATTTGTTGCACCCGGTCATTCCTTCTTCTTCCTGCTCCCATCCATCAGAAGGTACAGAAGCTTAAAAGTGTCCAACCCCAGTCTCAGAAACAGCTTCTTCCCCTCTGTTATCAAGCTTCTGAATGGTACTTCCATAAACTAGGGTACTGTCCGATTAACCTCTACCCTATTGTGGATATTGGACTTTGTCTATGGTACTGGTGCACTACAATGCTGAAAACTATATTCTGCACTCCATATCTTATCCTTTGCTCTATCTATTGTACTTGACTTTATCTTGATTGTTTTAATGTATGCTATATCTGATCTGTTTGGATAGCATGCAAAACAAAACTTTTCATTGTACCTTGGTACGTGTAACAATAATAAACCTAAACCCAAATCTAAAATTGTGACAAGAAAAATTAAGAAAATGATAGGGCAATGACCTACCTTGTTCAATACTGGTTGTCATTAAGCTTGGCTCTGTTTTAGGTCCATTGGTTTGAATCATAGCTTCCGTGCTGGTATGAAGCAAATGTGATATGTGAGAGATTGCCAAGGGCAGGTAATTAAAAGTTAATTATTCTACCATCCCTTCTGATTGATGGAGTTCAAATGTTTTTGTAAGGTTGGGAAATGCCACTGATGCTGCTCCCAGCATCCACTCTGTTCTGCACAACAGTACCCACTGACTGTCATGGTTCATAATGAGTCTTTAAAAAAAAATGGGATAATGAAGAACTTGTTATGCATGCTATCCAGGCAAATCATGTCAAACATGAGCACAGCAGGTAGTATTGGAGGCCATGTATATTAGTTGGTGCTACTCCTTGCATTAGCAGTTGACATACAAAATCATATCCACTGTTCCTCTTGCTAGAATGACAGCCATGATTGAATGGCAGAGTAGACTTGATGGGTCGAATGGCCTAATTCTGCTCCTATTACTTATGACCTTATGACCTTATGACATGTGTGTGCATGTACAAGTGTGTTTGTGTGTGCACGTGAAAAAGAGTGGGACGTCTTGAACTCATTGCTTAGAAGGGAGATAGGAATAGAATAACTTAAATTCGCACCAAAGAAGAGGCCATTCAGCCCATCATGTCTATGATAGCTGAAAAATAATGATTTAGATGAGTGCAAAGTTTTTTTAAATACATGGATATACACTTGTATCTACAAGATTGAAGGCTAGGAAGTAGAATGAACATGAAGATGACCATCAGAGACATACTGGACTGAAGGGTTTCCTTCTGTAAATTGATATTATTCCATGTTTTTTGATAGCATGCAGGTGATAGAGAGATGGCATGCATCCTACAACTCAACCAATATTCTTCTTCATTAAAACCTACACGGAAAAGTTTAAACAAATTACAAATATATCAAGTTTTCATTGATTTCAGGAATGTTTTATGAAGAATTAATCATTCAAGATCGTGGGTAACTTTTAGCTTTGGCAAGGACATCAGTTGTCTGCTTTGTCCATGCACTTATCATGCACCTTAACTGTTTTCCTTTCCACTGAATCAGGTCTGATGGAAAATTGGGTGGTTTTGTGGAAGTGACTGATTCTACACTGTCATTTCCTTGTCAAGGAGCAAACGCTGTGCCATTTGAACACTATACCAACACCAAAGAAATATTTTCATGAGTTCTGGTCGCCAAATTATAGGAAGGATGTCGACAAAATGGAGAGGGTACAGAGGAGATTTACTAGAATGTTGCCTGGGTTTCAGCACTCAGGCTACAGAGAGAGGTTGAACAGGTTGGGTCTTTATTCTTTGGAGCGTAGAAGGTTGAGGGGGGACTTGATAGAGGTTTTTAAAATTTTGAGAGGGACGGACAGAGTTGACGTGGGTAGGCTTTTCCCTTTGAGAGTGGGGAAGATTCCAACAAGGGGACATAGCTTCAGAATTGAGGGACAAAGGTTTAGGGGTAACATGAGGGGGAACTTCTTTACTCAGAGGGTTGTGGCTGTATGGAATGGGCTTCCGGTGGAAGTGGTGGAGGCTGGCTCGATTTTATTATTTAAGAGTAAATTGGATAGGTATATGGATAGGAGGGGATTGGAGGGTTATGGTCTGAGTGCAGGTAGATGAGACTAGGTCAGGGAGAATGGTCGGCGTGGACTGGTAGGGCCGGACAGGCCTGTTTCCATGCTGTAGTTGTTATATGTGTTATATGTTATATGTGTTATATGTTATATGTTGTTATATAATGCAGAAGCAACATTCTTTACACAGAGTAACACGTTAACACGGTATGGAATTCAGTTCAAAGTTCTGCACTGCTGCTATATGCTGTCACCTATGGCGAGTCTGGAGGCTTGTACTTTGTTAAAGAAGTTTATTGCGGCAGCAATATTCAATTACAAAAGGATAACAAACGAGATTACAGACAACCATTAACTCAAACTGTTCACATCGAAGTTCTCTTTCCACTGCCTGATTTTGGGCCCCAAAACCACCACGTGACCTTGCTGGCCAATCAACGGGTTCGACTCTCAGGACCAATCCCTATGGTCGCACCACCATGTGACCTTGCTGGCCAATCCGAGGGTTCGACTCTCAGGACCAATCCCTATGGTCGCTACACACCGAACATTGATGATCAATTATGTAACCAATATTATGTCCTCCATTAACATTTTCATCTTCAGTTTTGGAAGAAGCCACCACATGAGTAGAACAAACAAGGCCAAAGCATTCATAGCCATCTCCTGCTAAATGTACTGCATGGATGATTCTCTCAACCTCCCCCAGGGTTCTCCATTATCACTGATGTCAATCTTCAATGAGTGGGCAAGAACAGACCAAATGGAAGATAACGAGATAAACAAATTGAGGCAGTCCATTTTAGAAGAAAAAATAATAGCAAAGCAGTAGAACATTGTTTAAATGGCGAGCAAATGAAAGGCATCGGTATTTGGAGAGACTTATATGTTCTTGGTTATTAATCATTGAAGGTTAATATTCAGGTTAAGCAGGCAATCAGAGGCAAATGGTATCCTGGCCTTTATTGCAAGAGGATTTGAGTATGAAAGTGGTGACATCTGGTGTAATTACAGAGAGCCTTTGAGAGATCTGATCCTAGTTAAGGATCCTGGTTATCTGATCCTTGCTAGAGAGAAAGTGCAGAGACGATTCACCAGATTGATTCCCGGGATGGTAACATTTTCATATGAGGAGAGATTAAACAGATTGGTTTGACTTTAGAAGAATGGAAGATGACTTCATTTATAGAAATAAGAATACATTTCTATCAAGAACCACGAATCTTTGAAATTCACCTGCCAACAGTGCTATGAAGGCTCAGTCTCTGACTATCTTTATGCCTGGCAACAGCAGACCTATAGAAGGTAGATACAAAATCCTGGAGTCTGAAGAAGGGTCTCAACCTGAAACATCACCCATTCCTTCTCTCCAGAGATGCTGCCTGTCCTGCTGAGTTACTCCAGCATTTTGTGTCTACCTTTGATTTAAAGTAGCATCTGCAATTCTTTCCAAAACAGCAGATCTAGAGATATTATTTTTCCAGTGACGCTGCCTGACCAGCGGAGTTACTTCAGCATTTTGTGCCCACCTTTGGTATAAACCAGCATCTGCACTTCCTTCCTACACATGCTCCTTCCTCTGTCACCCTCACCACTCCCCCACCCCCCTGCACAATCAGTCTGAAGAAGGGTCCTGTCCCGAGATGTCACCTATCCATGTTCTCCAGAGATGCTGCCTGACCTGCAGAGTTACTCCAGTGTTTTATGTCTTTCTTCGGTATAGAACAGCATCTGCAGTTCCTTGTCATTACATATAAATATTAGAAATGAAAGAAGTTTCAAATTGTAGAGAAGGTCAGTGATTGAGTGAAGACTGGGAGTGATTGATTGGTGCAAATTGAAGTGGTGCTGGTGGAAAGGTGGCAAGACAGATTTGTCTGGAATGTAAGATTATTTGAAATTGTTAAGTTTGATGTTCCAGTCTTGTATCTCTCATATTCAGCATTATTTCTTATCTCTTCCCTCTTTTGTTGGTTTTCACATTGCATTTGTCTTGAACGTTTTACATCTACTCCAGACATAAAAACATATTGTGTGCCCTGGACTGTTTGCGTGGATATCATTAAATTACCAAGATTCCTACAATAGTTCAAAAAATCCCTTAAAACCTTCATATGACAGGACAATGTCAGCAAGTATACGAAAATACTTTGCACTAGAATTGTGGTTCTTCGTTTATTGAATTTGTATTCATTATGTATTATCAATGTGTATTATGATTGTAGGCCCAAAATGCTACTATAAGTAAGGATTTCACCATTCTGCTGTCAGTGCATGTGACAATTAAACATCCTTCTTCTTTAAACCAAAAATAGATTTATTCAAGTATTTACAATATTATTTATAATACTAAATCATTCAAAGCAAAACTCACCACCATAGTACAAAGTAAAACAAATATTCTTAAATAACAAATATACTGAGTATTAAACAACCATGTTACAATCCTTGTCAATAGACAATAGGTGCAGGAGTAGGCCATTCGGCCCTTTGAGCCAGCACCACCATTCAATTTGATCATGGCTGATCATTCTCAATCAGTACCCCGTTCCTGCCTTCTCCCCATACCCCCTGACTCCACTACCCTTAAGAGCTCTATCTAGCTCTCTCTTGAATGCATTCAGAGAACTGGCCTCCACTGCCTTCTGAGGCAGAGAATTCCACAGATTTACAACTCTCTGACTGAAAAAAAAAATCCTCATCTCTGTTCTAAATGGCCTACCACTTATTCTTAAACTGTGGCCCCTGGTTCTGGACTCCCCCAACATTGGGAACATGTTTCAAGGATACATTCCACCCCAGCGGTCCCGGAAATCCCCCAGGGTGCCCGTGGGCATCGCAAAGTCCCTCTCCAGTGCCACCCGGGTCCGAACGTAACCCCGGAAAAGGGGCAGAGCCCTCTTCCGCCTGGTGCAGTGACTCGCGGATGGCCAGCTTGGCCAGGCCCAGGAGCAACTGGACCAGGACATCTTCAGCCCCACCCTCTCCCCTACGCACAGGGTGTCCAAAGATGAGGATGGTGAGTGTGAAGTGCAGCCAGAAGGCAAGGAGCTTGGTACTTGGCTCTTGACTCCTCACCAAATTAGATGCCATTGTGAATTGAAGCTGCACGCTGTTCACATTCAATGCACAAATTACAATCAAGATAGAGGATGTATAAGAAAATAACTGCAGATGTTGGTACTAATCGAAGGTATTTAGTTCACAAAATGCTGGAGTAACTCAGCAGGTCAGGCAGCATCTCAGGAGAGAAGGAATGGGTGACGCTTCGGGTCGAGACCCTTCTTCAGACTGATGTCAGGGGGGCGGGACAAAGGAAGGATATAGGTGGAGACAGGAAGATAGAGGGAGATCTGGGAAGGAGGAGGGGAAGAGAGGGATAGAGATGCTGCCTGACCTGCTGAGTTACTCCAGCATTTTGTGAATAAACACCTTCGATTTGTACCAGCATCTGCAGTTATTTTCTTACACAATATTTCTATGTTATCCCACTTTCTCCACTCAAGGGTCTCGACCCGAAACGTCACCCATTCCTTCTCTCCTGAGATGCTGCCTGACCCGTTGAGTTACTCCAGCATTTTGTGAAATAAATATCAAGGTAGAGGAGATAACGATATCTAATTCCAAATGTCTATGGCTCTGAGAAAGTTGATGAATCAACAAAGAAGTGTCATAAATATAATATAAGAAAATAACTGCAGATGCTGGTACAAATCGAAGGTATTTATTCACAAAATGCTGGAGTAGCTCAGCAGGTCAGGCAGCATCTCGGGAGAGAAGGAATGGGTGACGTTTCGGGTCGAGACCCTTCTTCAGACTGATGTCGGGGGTCATCGCTAAATATCGCTTAAGTATAAGGCCATCGCTAAAAGAAGGGGGAGAGAGATTGAGATATTTTGTCAATGCTGTGGGGGGTACTAAGTGAAATTGACATGATCGGAACAGGAAAGGGAGATTGCCATTTCTGCCCATGAAACCGACTACCTGATATTCGGTGCTATTGAAATAAATGAGGTACTGAAATTTTGACAGGCGACCGCTATAATTGCGACCGTTCGGGATTTGCAGCTTCACCCACTAATTAATGGTGTTTACAAAAATAACGGCGGTGGCAGAATGTTATGGAGGTAACAAACTGATGACATTAAGAATGTGTGTGTTGGGCATGAGACATGAGGAGCGCAACGACACTTCCAGGATTTTACCGACATTTGAATAAAACTAGTAATATCCTATGCTACTATGCTATGTTAACCACATCACCGATGTGAAATTAAGGCCTCGATGTTGACATTACTTCCAGCCTCAAGGTTTGGTGCAAGGGGAAATAAATAATATTGAAACGTCCCCAGGCAGGGCAATGCCATGCAGCATTAAGCATGATGGAGCCGCTGGTCACCACTGTACGGTTTATGCCTTGGAAGGTAATTTACAAACCCCTTTGACAAGCAGAAGGGCAGAGAACATGAATGACTAATGTAGACTCAGCGTGCATGCATTCCCCCCACCACCCCGACAACTTAGCAGCGTCCCCACTGCGCATGTAGCAAGTGCAGGCAACGCTCCTCCATCTTGAGGGACAGTTATAATCCACAAAATACATTTTAAAAATAAAACAATAACAATCGTGGCAGATGTGGTGGAGGCGCAGCGGCGAGCAGTGAGGGTGAGCTATCTGGACCCGGGCAACCAGCGCTGCCAAGTCAAGGTACAGCAAGCAGCCAGCCCCCGACACCTGAAACCGGCATCTCCGTGAAATATAGCAACTGCACCGACATGCACGGTGAGTACGAACAACCAAACACCGGGATATTGTTTGCAAATCACGCCGCACCGTTGTGTCGGCGCTGAGCAGCGAAAGGAGCTGTCCAGGCGCCATAGCACTTGCTGCTAAATAGTCGTGCCCTGGTCCCTGTCCCCACACGCTGCAGATGGAGCAGGAATAGTGGTGTCCTGGCCCCTGTCCCCACACGCTGCAGGATGGAGCTGGACAGTGTAGCCCTGGCCCCTGTCCCCACACACTGCAGGATGGAGCTGGACAGTGTAGCCCTGGCCCCTGTCCCCACACACTGCAGGCTGTGGTGGGACAGTGTAGCCCTGGCCCCTGTCCCCACACACTGCAGGCTGTGGTGGGACAGTGTAGCCCTGGCCCCTGTCCCCACACACTGCAGGCTGTGGTGGGACAGTGTAGCCCTGGCCCCTGTCCCCACACACTGCAGGCTGTGGTGGGACAGTGTAGCCCTGGCCCCTGTCCCCACACGCTGCAGGATGGAGCTGGACAGTGTAGCCCTGGCCCCTGTCCCCACACACTGCAGGCTGTGGTGGGACAGTGTAGCCCTGGCCCCTGTCCCCACACACTGCAGGCTGTGGTGGGACAGTGTAGCCCTGGCCCCTGTCCCCACACACTGCAGGATGGAGCTGGACAGTGTAGCCCTGGCCCCTGTCCCCACACACTGCAGGCTGTGGTGGGACAGTGTAGCCCTGGCCCCTGTCCCCACACACTGCAGGATGGAGCTGGACAGTGTAGCCCTGGCCCCAGTCCCCACACACTGCAGGATGGAGCTGGACAGTGTAGCCCTGGCCCCTGTCCCCACACGCTGCAGGATGGAGCTGGACAGTGTAGCCCTGGCCCCTGTCCCCACACACTGCAGGCTGTGGTGGGACAGTGTAGCCCTGGCCCCAGTCCCCACACGCTGCAGGATGGAGCTGGACAGTGTAGCCCTGGCCCCTGTCCCCACACACTGCAGGCTGTGGTGGGACAGTGTAGCCCTGGCCCCAGTCCCCACACACTGCAGGCTGTGGTGGGACAGTGTAGCCCTGGCCCCTGTCCCCACACACTGCAGGATGGAGCAGGACAGTGGTCCCAGTCCTCACACACTGTAGGCTGTGGTGGGACAGTGTAGCCCTGGCCCCAGTCCCCACACACTGTAGGCTGTGGTGGGACAGTGTTGCCCTGGCCCCAGTCCCCACACACTGTAGGCTGTGGTGGGACAGTGTTGTACTGGTCCCAGTCCCCACACACTGCAGATGGAGCAGGACAGTGTTGCCCTGGTCCCAGTCCCCACACACTGCAGGCTGTGGTGACAGGACACATTGATCTCAGTCACCACAGATAGCAGGCTGTGGTGGGACAGTGTTGTACTGGTCCCAGTCCCCACACACTGCAGATGGAGCAGGAATAGTCGTGTCCTGGTCCCAGTCCCCACACACTGCAGGCTGTGGTGGGACAGTGTTGCCCTGGTCCCAGTCCCCACACACTGCAGGCTGTGGTGGCAGGACATGTTGATCTTAGTCACCACAGATAGCAGGCTGTGGTGGGACAATATTGTACTGGTCCCAGTCCCCACACACTGCAGGCTGTAACGAGGCAGTCTTGCCCTGCTCTCAGTCCCCACAGACTGCAGGCGGTGGTGGAACAGGGTTATTATGTTGGTCTTGGTCCCCGCAGCCTGGGAACCGATCTATCCAGGTGCAGGGTCTATCTCCCGGGACCTGGATGAGGTTTAATGTTCGAATGGTTATTATTTTTATTTATGAAAGATAAAATTCTGAAACATCTGAGGAGAGGTGTAACAACATCCAGCCGCAGTACACAGAGTGGGTATTTCATTTTCGTGCTCCAGTCTCATATTTTGCTCGTGTCAATCATTCGTAATGGTTTTTTTTTTAAAGCTTGTGCGTTTTAACTGGTTGCTGTCTTTGAAGATTCAAATAGAAATGTGTTCTCGCGAATCTTTAATAGTCACGGAGTCATACCAGCACGATTATGGGCCCACTGAATCCACAGGGACCTTCATGCACGCGTTTACATTAAACTGTATTGCACAGGAATAGGCCCTTCAGCCCATATACCTGTGCGGACCACTAACTAATCCCATCTGCCTGCACGCTGTCCGTATCCCCTCAATTCCCTGCCTGTTCACGTGGCTGTTTTAATGCCTTTTAAACATGGTATTATCTGCCTCTACCACTGCATGTGCATTCCCGGCACCTACAACTACAGTGCCCTCCATAATGTTTGCGACAAAGACCCATCATGTATTTATTTGCCTGTGCACTCCACAACTTGAGATTTGTAATAGAGAAAAGATCACGTGTGGTTAAAGTACACATTGTCAGATTTTAATAAAGGCCATTTTTATACATTTTGGTTTCACCATGTAGAAATTACAGCTGTGTTTATACATAATCCCCCCAATTCAGGGCACCATAATGGTTGGCACACAGGAATGTAATGTAAAGTAGTCATGTTTAGTATTTTGTTGCATATCCTTTGCATGCAATGACTGCTTGAAGTCTGCGATTCATGGACATCACCAGTTGCTGGGTGTCTTCTCTGGTGATGCTCTGCCAGACCTGTATTGCAGCCATCTTTAGCTTATGCTTATGTTGGGGGCTAGTCCCCTTCAGTTTTCTCTTCAGCATATAAAAGGCATGCTCAATTGGGTTCAGAGCGGGTGATTGATTTGGGCACTCAAGAATTAACAATTTTTTAGCTTTGAGAAACTCCTTTGTTGCTTTCGCAGTATGTTTGGGATCATTGAATTGTTGTAGAATGAACTGCAGCCAATGAGTTTTGAGGCATTTGTTTGAACTTGAGCAGATAGGATGTGCCTATACACTTCAGAATTCATTATGCTACTACCATCAGCAGTTTTATCATCAATGAAGATAAGTGAGCCAGTACCTTCAGCAGCCATACATGCCCAGGCCATAACACCCCCACCACTGTGTTTCACAGATGAGGTGGTATGCTTTGGATCTTGAGCAGTTCCTTCTCTGCTCGATACTTTGCTCTTGCCATCACTCTGATATAAGTTAATCTTTGTCTCATCTGTCCACAACGTTTTTCCAGAACTGCAGTTGCTCTTTTAAGTACTTCTTTGCAAACTGTAACCTGGCCATCCTATTTTTGCAGCTAACCAGTGGTTTGCATCTTGCAGTGTAGCCTCTGTATTTCTGTTCATAAAGTCTTCTGCGGACAGTGGTCATTGACAAATCCACACCTGAAGAGCATTTCTGATCTGTCAGACAGGTGTTTGGGGATTTTTCTTTATTACAGAGAGAATTCTTCTGTCATCAGCTGTGGAGGTCTTCGTTGGCCTGCCAGTCCCTTTGCGATTAGTAAGCTCACCAGTGCTCTCTTTCTTCTTAATGGTGTTCCAAACAGTTGATTTGGGTAAGCCTAAGGTTTGGCTGACGTCTCTAACAGTTTTATTCTTGTTTCTCACTCATAATGGCTTCTTTGACTTTCATTGGTACAACATTGGTCCTCATGTTGATAAACAGCACTAAAAGTTTCTAAAGGTAATGGAAAGACTGGAGGAAAGACCAGGTGCTGAGAGCTCTCGTATACCTGCATTAAGGAGGCAATTAAACACACCTGAGCAATTACAAATGCCTGTGAAGCCATGTGTTCCAAACATTATGGTGCCCTGAAATGGGGGGACTATGTGTAAACACAGCTGTAATTTCTACATGGTGAAAACGAAATGTATAAAAATGGCCTTTAATAACATCTGACAATGTGCACTTTAACCACATGTGATTTTTTCTATTACAAATCTCAAATTGTGGAGTACAGAGGGAAATAAATAAATGATGGGTCTTTGTCCCAAACATTATGGAGGGCACTGTATATGTAAAAAAAAACTTGTCTTACAAATCTCCTTTAAACTTCTTCACATCTTATCTTAAACCTATGCCCTCTCGCATTTCACATATTCATCCTGGAAAAAGGCCTCTGACCATCTACCCTATCTGTAGCCACATAGAAGGAGATCATTTGGTCTCTTGAAAGTTTCATTGAAATCCGTGTTATATTTTAAAAGTTATTCACATTTTAAAGTTTAAATCAATTTCCTAGGGAGGGAAGGGGGTGAAGGTAGGGGTGGAGGGAGGGAGGGAAGGGGGTGGAGGTAGGGAGGTGGAGGAGGGAGGGGGGGGAGGGAGGATAAGGGGGGTTGAGGGGGTTGGAGTGGGAGGGGGGAGGGGGAGAGGGGGAGGGGGAGAGAGGAGCGAGGGGGGAAGGGGGGGGGGAGGGGAGGAGGGGAGGAGAGGGTGCTGCACCAATGCAAGAGAGGTTTGGGCCCAACAGGTCCACTTGGTCTAGTTACCCTCTAGAATTTCACATATCCTCCTGGGAAAAGACCTCTGACCAGCTACCCTGATAGTTTTATATACTTCAATAGAAGTCACCCTTCAGCACAAGAGAATGCAATTTATGTTTGTCCTGTAATTTTATGCCCCGCAATATAATTATTGATTAATGAAATAAATATACTAATCCTATTTTATTCTCACTGCATTAACATCAAATTACTCCATATTCTTATACTCCTGTACACAATAGTAGTAATTTACACTGGTCAATTCATCTTCCAACCTTTAGGAATTTGGGTGCTGGAGGAAACATCCGGGGTTATAGGCAGAATGTGCAAACTCCACACAGACAACACTAGAGATCATGATTAAACCTGAGCCACTGGAAACATAGAAAAATAGATGCAGGAGTAGGCCATTCGGCCCTTCGAACCAGCACCGCCATTCAATATGATCATGGCTGATCATTTAAAATCAATACCCTCTTCCGACTTTTTCCCAATATCCCTTGATTCCTTTAGCCCTAAGAGCTAAATCTAACTCTCTCTTGAAAACATCCAGTGAATTGGCCTCACTGCCTTCTGTGGCAGAGAATTCCACAGATTCACAACTCGCTGGGTGTTGCTGTGGAGAGCTGTGAGGCGGCAGTTCTATGAGCTGCAGTGTCTTGAAAATCCAGGCCTGTGTTTAATAATGGTGAGACATACAAATGTGAAATAAAGAAGTGTTAATGGGCCTGTGAAAGCAAAGAGGTTATAGAGAAGTAAGCTGGGGAATGGGAATGATAGAATTGCTTTGAGAGCCAGCATGGATTCAAGAGACCAAATTATCTCCTTCTATTGGCTCAGAAATTTGTACACATGAGAATCAAAAAACACCTAGTGCTGAATGTCTGAAAATAGAAACAGAAAATGTTGGAAACATTCACCATCTCAAGCAAAACCCGCAGAAAGTGAAACAGTATTAATGTCTCCGATTGAAGATTTTGCCAGATCCACGAGAGAGAGCAAGTTGAAAAGAGGATTAGTGATGTGTGGATGGGAGAAAGAGGATGTCGCTGATGTGATGCATGAAGTCAGGGTTGCCATGGAGATAAGATGTTGATGAAGTAACCTGGTTGATGGATTATTAAGAGAGCAAGAGGAAAAGATAACATCGACAAAGGAATTAAAAATCTGTGAGATGAGGGTAGATAGAACAAGAAACATCAACAGTCCTTTTGGTCCTATTTGTTCACGCTGACCAGGATGCCCCATGTAAGCTAGTTCAATTTTCCTTGTTAGCCCCATATCTCTCTAAACCTTTCCTATCCACGTACCTGTCCAAGTATCCTTTAAATGTTGTTATAGTACCTGCCTCAACTACCTCCTTCAGCAGAGTTGAGGCTTCACATCCATATCTCTTCAAATCTGCTCCACACCTTCTGTTCTTGTCTCTGGCCTTTGTTCTAACCATCGGCCTGTGTTGACGTGTTGCCTACCACATTTTGTCCTACCTCACTGCTTTTCCAGCTTTCTTCTCTCCCCCCCCGCACAATAAGTATGAAAAAAGGTTTCAACCCAAAATGTCACTTATCCATATTCTCCAGAGATGCTGCCTGATCTGCCGAGTTACTCCAGCACTTTGTGTCCTTTTGTGCATTAACTAGCATCTGCAGTTCTTTGTTTCTACTCCTGTAGCAGCTTGTTATATATATTTATCTTCTCAGTGCATGATTCCCCTACCTTGGGTAATGGTCTCTGTGCATTCACCCTGTCTGTTCCCCTCATGATATTGTACCCCTCTATAAGATCACTCCACAGTATCCTGCAGTCCAAGGAATAAAGTCCTCACTTGTGAACCTTTCCCTGTAGCTCAGGCCTTCAAATCTAGGCAACATGTAAATCCTATCTGCACTCTTTCCAGCTTAATGGAATACAGGTACATTGTCTCGACCCAAACGTCACCCATTCCGCTTTCCAGAGATACTGCCTGCCTGGCTGAGTTACTCCAGCATTTTGTGTCTTATCTTTGGTTTAAACCAGCATTTGAAGTTCCTTCCCCCAATAGTACCTTCCTATAGCAGCATGACCAAAATTAAACACTATATTCCAAATGTAGCCTCAGCAACATCTTGAACAACTAACACAATGTCTCAACTTCTATACTAAATACCCTGACTAATGTGTGTACGTGCCCATGTCAGAGAAGGTGTGGTGAATGTGACTCAACGCAAGAGCCAATGTACCAAAAATGTTCTTGACCATTCGATCTACCTATGTGGCCCTCTGCTCTACAATGCTCCCCAGTGCCTACCATCTACTGTGAACATCCCGTCTTGTGTTGATGACCCAAAATATAATACCTCGCACAAAGGATTGTAAAAGCTGCTAAATCAAGATTTGTAAGGAATGGTAAGCAGGTCAGACTATGTTAATGCAAAGAGAAAGACGGAACCAAAATTACACTGCATGATATTTTGGTGAACCACATTATGAGTCCCGAATGGACACAGAACGCAGTCAACATGATTGGAAGAAGGGCAAGCAAATCACCTCTTCCCCTGGAAGGATTGTCCGGGCCCCAAGATCATGGGAAGAGATAAAAGGAGAGGGATTGCACTTTGTGCACTGAATACAATATAGCCAACTGGATGACGTTCAAAGAAGTCTGATGGAAATAAAAAAAGTTTTTTGTTTACAGAACTAAATGAGGCAAAGGATAAACTGAATCTCTTGCATTTGCTGCTCATGATGTGGTCTCTTCATTGGAGAAAGCAAACATAGATTGGGTAACATTTTGTGGATCACTTACTTTCAGTTCACAGGACTCATCCTAAACTGTCCTGCTGCCCACCACTTTAATTCTCCATCTCACTCCCACTCGCACTTATCTGTTGAGGGCCTCCAACATTGGTTTAATGACATGCAATGTAAGCTTGAGGAACAGCACCCATCTTCGGTCTGGGGATATTCCAGGTCCCAATATTAAATTCACCATCTACAAGAAGCTTCATATCTATGTTTCAGAACTGGACAGTTCTGTACTGTAGTAGGTTATCCATGTGAAGTGCTAGCTCAAGCTTTCTCTCTGTATTAACATAGCCTGTCCTGCTTAGTATTCCCTCCAGCTCTGCATTGTGTAGTTTTTACATTCCTTTGTGTTTCTGTCTCTAACTCTCCGCATCTCACAGATTTTAAATTGTTTATGTTAACTCTGTAATTGGCCTTGATAATCAATCAACCATCAATTACTTCATCGACACTTTACCCCCCCCCCCCCCCCCCCCAGCTAACCTGACCTGACCTATCAGAGATAATTTCTTGTCCTATCCATCCACTTAATCCTTTCTGTGATTTAAAACCAACTTGTTTTCATTCTTTCCCTGTTTGATCTGAAATGTTGGCCGTTTCCTGTTCCAAAGATATTACCTGAGCTCATTGTTTCCAGAATTCTGTCTGTTATTTTATGGCAGAACAAGCAGAATAGGCTTTTAGATAGTTAGTGTGTTCTTATCTTGAACATAGACCTTGCACCAGATGGGAGTGAGTGATGATCAGCCACGATCACATTGAATGGCGGTGCGGGCTCGAAGGGCCGAATGGCCTCCTCCTGCACCTATTGTCTATTGTCTATTGTCTATGGCAATCCAGATTTGGTACATCAAATTCAATATTGTCTCTTGCGTTGAGTCACATTCACCACACCATTCTCTGACATGGGCACGTACACACATCTGGTAGAGTCTATTCAGCATTTTTTTCTGTTTTGTTACTTGCAAAATTGGTTTTCGTAGAATAATTTCTTGCCAATTTTCCTATTCCAGGTTAGCATTACATGGGAGCAGCTACTTTGAGAATGGAGCCGGTCAAGCCATTCCTTTTCCTTCTCATCTTCTTGTTGGAGATTGTGCGTGGTGAAGGAACTTCGAAGAAAGGAAAATCAAAGAAGAAGCAGTATCCCTGCCCATCGTATGTTGGTCCTTTTATTCATTATGGATTAAAACCTAAATTTGTGAATTTAAATATTAGTTTCCTAAATGATAATAGATTGTGCTTTCAGCATATTTAATCTTTTGATCTAGTGTACTGCATTTGGTGATCATGATGTGGTCTCTTCATTGGGGATTGAAATGTAGATTGCGTGACTATTTTATGGATTACTTGCATTTCTTTCACAGATTCGACCCTGACCTTTCCTGTTACCCATCACTTTAATTCACCACACCTTACACTTCCTTATCTATACACTTCCTTTTCTATGTACCTCCCACTCCCCTGACATCAGTCTGAAGAAGTGTCTCAACCCAAAATGTCACCCATTCCTTCTCTCCAGGGATGCTGCCTGTCCCGCTGAGTTACTCCAGCATTTTGTGTCTATTTTCGATTTAAACCAGCATCTGCTGTCCCTTCATACACAACTTTAATTCTCCATCTCGCACTTACTCTGACCCATAGGAGCAAAAATGGAAAGGCCACGCGGAGTTGGCGTTTGAAGTAAAGGGCGATTAATTAAACTGGTGCTTACGCAACAGCTGACCTGTCAAGTGTAATTATGCTACATTTTTTATATTCTCACATGACAAGGTTGCTCAGAATCTCGGTTAACAGTAACGAGATTTTGCAGAGACTTGATTAACAATACAACAAAGTCTTGATTACAGAATGGAACTCAGAAAGACTTAAGGGCCTGTCCCACTTAGGCGATTTTAAGGCGACTGCCGGCGACTAGGCTGTCGCCGACAGTTCGCCGGGGTGTTGCGGGCATGATCGTGAGAAGTCTTCCAAGGATCGTAGTGAATCTCAGCGCGTTGCTGAGAAATCATCCGGAGTGAAATTTCTCGGCGACAGCTGGCTTGTCGCCAGGTATCGTTGCTTATTGCGGGCGCTGTCACATGCTGTCCCCAGGTTTGCTAGTTTCTCGTAGATGCATTTAGAAGCACATAATAATAAAATAAGTAAAGTCAGTTCAAGATACCATAAAATACTTGTGTTTAGCCAATTTATTTACCGTCAGGACATTTGACAGGTAGATTGGAGGCGACAGTTTGACGGTCAGGTAAGCGTGGGAATTTTAGCGATGTTTATGACCATCAGCGATCCAATTTAAAGTAGGCTCTCAACCCGGATATGCAACCCAGAAACCTGATATGCATCGCCCGTACATTTTCAAAGAATGCCCACACACTTTCCACAAAAATCCATTTAACCACTTTTAAAATTAAATTTCTTAATACTGCCATTAGTAAACTGGAAGTCAATCCAGTATATGCCTTGTTACCGTGAAGCTTGGTTTTTAAGTAACCCATACAAGATGTTATAGTTCAAAACTCTCAAGTACTTACCGACTTGTCAGTGATTTCAGTGAAAATTAGGACGCCGGAGAAGCATTGACAGCATGGGAGTTTCGCGATGTTTCTGACGACGGTGTAATCTCGACCTGACTCGGCATTGTCGTGGTCATCGTTGTCGGGTAAAATAAAATTTTGGCGATCTGCTACGACTTTGACAGTCGCCGGCAGTCGCCTAAAAAATCGCTTAAGTGGGACAGGCCCTTTAGTTAGGTCACAAACAGAATGAGATGATTATTCACAAATCTAAATTAATTAACAGTAGATCCCACATTTCTGTGCATAATGAATGAAATTCCTGTTAGGCTTTGTCAGCAGTTTCCTTTCACCACATTAGCACAATCCACATCTCCATTTACTAATTATTATTTCTCGCTACAACTCCTACAACAGCCCTGTCTGTGGATGCCCTCTTTCCCAGTCTCAGACATCTTTGTCATACAATGGGAAAAGAGAATGACAAAGATGTTGGACAAACAGAAAGCCACATTGTATTTACCAGCCTCTTGGTAAATTTGCCCCATAAAGTAAAAAATCTTGGAAGCTGATTGGAACAAGTGCGGAATTGCAGTTGGTGGTTTTCAAAAGACATGAAGTGCTTCAGTAACTCAGCGGGTCAGGCAGCATCTCTGAAGAACATAGATAGTTGATGTTTCGGGTCAGGACCTCGGAGTCTGAAGAAAGGTCCCGACCTGAAACATCTCCTATCAGTGTTCTTCAGAGATAATGCCTGGCCCGCTGAGTTACTCCAGCACTTTGTGTCGTGACTTCCCCTGGGACAAGTGAAAAATTGCCCCAAAATAAAATTATCAGATTCTTTCTCTTACTGGGATGTATGCCTATCATGTTTACTTTGCAAATCACTTGCATGCAAACAGTGTTTATCCTTGAGTATGTGACCATTATGACAATACTACTGCGGGTGGAGAAAGCTCATCAGACTGCAGAATTACAGGCTGTTTGCAGGGAATTTGTTCTCTTATTTATGATGGAGAATTAGGAGAAGAAATGCTTGTTTTCTCAAATGATCCAATCCTTTACACCAGTGAAGGGCATTCGAAATGTGTTCACCGTGATCAAGTGAGAAATACAGCAGTCAGTATGTTGACAGTAAGGTTCCCCAGTGAAGTGATAATGACCAAATATCTGCTTTATTGATATTCATTGTGAGATATATATTAATAGGGAAAAGGCCATTTACTTTGAGATAATGTTATTGGATCTTTTAAATCCACAAAAGGTGGCTGAAGATAACCACAAAATACTGGAGTAACTCAGTGGGACGGGCAGCATCTTTGGAGAGAAGGAATGAGTGATGTTTCGGATCGAGGTGAATTAACATTTTATTTGAAAGATTACACCTCAGTAATCTCCTCAGATTGTGGAATATAAAGCTCCAGAATGTTTGACTGTGGCATTAATCTTATTGTCCTTGTCTCATCAGTTCCCATTAATGGAAGAAAATTATGTACAGAATCACTTATCACAGTTGTACTGATGGCAATGCTGTTTTTATATGATTAAAAGCCTTCATCATAGTTCTTCTAATGATGACCCCATGTTAAATTCAGCAGCAGTTAGAAATTCAAGAAGCAGTGTCTGTAATAATCCAATATCATTCCTGGACATGCAACATCAAAACATTGCTATCAAATAAGTTTTTAAGGAGTAGTGTTATACATTAGGATTATTGTGTTTCCAGCTCATTATTGTTGTAACACTGTGGATGTTTTTCTCTTTGAAAAATATCTAGCGAGGCCAGGCATGGACTCTGAGATGCCTTGTCCATTCTCTCTTCCACGACCGCATGAATACATTACGTAGCACATCATGGACATGTTGCACAATATCTGGTTTGAAGCAGCTCCATTGAACTTTTTGAACCAAACGCTGCTAATCTTTGTGCCATGACTACAGAATAACTGGATTGTTCAATAGTTTCTCCAAACTAGAGCACCTTCCAGTGCAAGCAGAAGAGGCCTTTTTAACTATTGCTTTTGTATCATTCAGGGGCCTAAACATTTATTTGGGGGTGAAACAGTGATTTAAATTTAACACACTGTGTTTGCAGGACATAAAGCTGTCCCTTCAAAACTAGAGGATTTGTGGTTGTGATGGGTGAGAACCGGGCACCAATTTGCTGACTGCATTGTGGAACCCCCAGGAGGAAATCAGTCAGTCTGTCCCACGACAGAAGGGGGAGAAGTTGAACAGTTTGCTAGCCATAGACAAAAAGAATCTCCTGCGGCGTTCTGTCCTGCATCTCGGTGGAACCAGTCTGTTGCTGAAGGTGCTCCTCAGGTTGACCAGTATGTCATGGTGGGGGTGAGCTGTATTGGCCGAGTTGCTCTGAGGTTTGAGGAGCATCCTCCCCTCCAGGACCACCTCCCATGAATCCAACTCCGCCGCCAGGACAGAGCCAGCCTTCCTGATGAGTTTGTTAATCCTGTTGGCGTCTGCGGCCTTTGCCCTGCTGCCCCAGCACATGACAGCGAAGTAGATGGCGCTGGCCTCCACCAATTGGTAGAACATCTGCAGCATCTTACTGCTGACATTGAAATCTCCTCAAAAATTACAGCTGGCTCTGTCCCTTCTTGTACAAGGCCTCAGGGTTCCTGGACCAGTCCAGTTTACTGTCCAGGTATGCTCCAAGGTACTTGTACTCCTTGATAAACTGCACATCCGCACCATTGATGGAGACAGGGAACAGGGGTGTTCCTCTCCTCCTAAAGTCCATGTCAGTTACTCCTCCTTAACTCCAAATCCAAGTCAATAGACAATATACAATAGGGTGCAGGAGGAGGCCATTCGGTCCTTCGAGCCAGCACCACCATTCAATGTGATCATGGCTGATCATTCACAATCAGTACCCCGTTCCTGCCCTCTCCACATACTCCCTGACTCTGATATCATTAAGAAAATCGAACTCTCTCTTGAAAGCATTCAGATAATTAGTCTCCACTGCCTTCTGAGGCAGAGAATTCCACAGATTTACAACTCTCTGAGTGAAAAAGTTTTTCCTCATCTCCGTTCTAAATGGTCTACCCCTTATTCTTAAACTGTGGCCCCTGGTTCTGGACTCCCCCAACATTGGGAACATGTTTCTTGCCTCTAACTTGTCCAATCCCTTAATAATCATATGTTTCAATAAGATCCCCTCTCATCCTTCTAAATTCTAGTGTATACAAGTCCAGGCTTTCAACATACGACAGTCCCGCCATTTCGGGAATTAGCCTAGTGAACGTACCCTGCACTCCCTCAAAAGCAAGAATGTCCTTCCTCAAATTTGGAGACCAAAACTGCACACAGTACTCCAGGTGTGGTCTCACTAGGGCCCTGTACAACTGCAGAAGGACCTCTTTGCTTCTATACTCAACTCCTCTTGTCATGAAGGCCAACATGCTATTAGCTTCCCCACTTCCCCATTCACTTCCTCATTCATCATGATCCGGTTGCTTAACATCCTGGTGTAAGGTGTGGCCTCCTCATTGATTCCACTTCATTAATGTGCCCTGTTACCACTTCCTTAATTGTAGATAGTTTCAAATGCGCATTACTGAAGCGAGATTTAACCGGTAGTTTCGCATTGTTCCTCTCGTTAATGGGATTTCATTTGCTGCCTCTAAATCTATGGGAACCATTCAAGAATCACTCGGATTTTGGAAGTTGACATCTAATTCATTTATCGTTGCTAAGTCGACCCTTTTCAAAATATTAGGACGTAGGTCATCAGGCTTGGTACATTCAAAAGCAGCTTAAATGGATTAAATATAAAAACTTTAAACTAGATAGATTTAGTTAAAATACATTAAGCCTCTGTAAATTAATTAAAATCACAAATATTCAGATAGTAAAGTTGAATAACAAAATAAATAGAGTTTGCATTTTTAAAGAAATTCAGCAGACTTCTGTGAATGGATCACTCCTTTTACACAGCCATTCCTGCCAGAAAGCTAAGTGCCAAATGTAAATTGTATTCAGCTCCTCCGTGACTTTGCTACTGGACTCGAAAATTAGTTGAGCAGAAGGGAGGACAGATGTGCTGGCATCTAAGCTTCAACATGTTTCCAAATTTCTAAATATCTCAAACATTTTTAATTGTAAACAAATATCAGGTACGTTTGGAGGAGAGACTTTCCTCCTTCTGTCAGGTTGCCAATGGGGTCTGGTAACCTATCATGGTGATAGTTTAGAGCCGTATGGCACGTAAGTAGCGGTATCAATCGGATCAAACTGCTTTAGCTGAGAGACTGATCTTTCTCGAAGATGCGCTATGTTATGTAGTGGTGAATTCTGCATTGCCTTTGCCAAATAAAATCGCTGGATGTGTGAACTGAATAAGCACCAAGGACTCTGAATGGCACAGATGTGGCCACACCAGGACTTTTTTGTAATTTTCTATTGTGTAATCATGGACATTGGGGAATTGGCTGCTGTTTTGATTTTGTTTCACAGTCTGGGATGATAAGGGCAGATAAACTCTCGGAGCGGAGTGTTGTTAAGATAGTTGACTATAGCCATGTAAGTAAGTGTGGTGATCATGTACCAGTACGTTTAGGTTTATTACTTTCATGTGCACTGAGGTACAGTGAAAACCTTTATTTTGCATGCTCTCCAATCATATCAGTCATTTATCTTTAGCACAATAAATGACTTGATTGTAAATACCAATCAAGCCATTTAAATAATACTTGAACATGTACATGGACAGGAAAGATTTCAAGAGATATGGGTCAAATGTGGGCAAAGGGACTAGCTTAACTGGAACATCTTGGTCAGCATGCAGGAGATAGGCTGAAGAGTCTGTTTCTGTGTTGTATGACTCTGTGACTATAAGTCAAACAATAGGTAGACCGTGAGTCTGAGGAGAGCCCACCTGATGAGGAGTGAGGAACTTCAGCAGTAAGAGAAGGCAATAAATGTAACATTTTCTCAAGAAGAGAAATAAAATGAGAAGTTGGCTTAATGCACATAAAGTTTGTGCACACAAAAGATTATGAGAAAACCCAATAGTGTGCATCCTAAATCTTTAAAGAGATCAGACTATAGACAATAGACAATAGGTGCAGGAGGAGGCCATTCGGCCCTTCGAGCCAGCACCGCCATTCAATGTGATCATGGCTGATCATTCTCAATCAGTACCCCGTTCCTGCCTTCTCCCCATACCCCCTGACTCCGCTGTCCTTAAGAGCTCTATCTAGCTCTCTCTTGAATGCATTCAGAGAATTGGCCTCCACTGCCTTCTGAGGCAGAGAATTCCACTGAGGCAGAGAATTCCACTATATTAGACGGAAAGGTAATATTCCCAGACACGAGGCAATGGTGTGGGACATTAATGAAGAACATACATATACATACATTCTAAAACATCAAAGCTAAAATGTTATACAAAACAAGGGAATTTAGAGTGCTGATTGTTTGAATTCCCTGGTGGAATCTCATGTGGATAGGGTGGTGAAGAAGGCGTTTGGTATGCTTGCCTTTATAAATCAGAGCATCGAATATAGAAGTTGGGATGTAATGTTAAAATTGTACAGGGCATTGGTGAGGCCGAATCTGGAGTATGGTGTGCAGTTCTGGTCGCCAAATTATAGGAAGGATGTCGACAAAATGGAGAGGGTACAGAGGAGATTTACTAGAATGTTGCCTGGATTTCAGCACTTAAGCTACAGAGAGAGGTTGAACAGGTTGGGTCTTTATTCTTTGGAGCGTAGAAGGTTGAGGGGGGACTTGATAGAAGTTTTTAAAATTTTAAGAGGGACGGACAGAGTTGACGTGGGTAGACTTTTCCCTTTGAGAGTGGGGAAGATTCCAACAAGGGGACATAGCTTCAGAATTGAGGGACAAAAGTTTAGGGGTAACATGATGGGTAACTTCTTTACTCAGAGGGTGGTGGCTGTAAGGAATGGGCTTCCGGTGGAAGTGGTGGAGGCAGGCTCGATTTTATTATTTAAGAGTAAATTGGATAGGTATATGGATAAGAGGGGATTAGAGGGTTATGGTCTGAGAGCAGGTAGATGAGACTAGGTCAGAGAGAGTGGTCGGCGTGGACTGGTAGGGACCGAACGGGCCTGTTTCCGTGCTGTAGTTGTTATATGGTTATATGGTCTGCCAGCAGGAGCTGTTTGTGTGCCTACTTTCTTGCCGGGCAGCAAATGAAGCAAACGCTGCAGTACAATGGTCGTGTATTGGTGGTGTGGCAGCTGTCCATGGTGGAAGTATATTTAGAGCCCATCATGAACTAGAAGTGAAGATAGACAAAAAAAGCTGGAGTAACTCAGCGAGACAGGCAGCATCGCTGGAGCGAAGGAGTGCGTGACGTTTCAGAGCAAGACCCTTCTTCAGACTCGACCCGGAACGTCACCCATTCCTTCTCTCTCTCTCGAGATGCTGCCTGTCCTGCTGAGTTACTCCAGCTTTTTGTGTCTATCTTCAGTTTCAACCAGCATCTGCAGTTCCTTCCTGCACATGAACTAGAAGTGAGATGTTTCGGAGCGGAACTTCCAGGGAGCCAGAAATGTAAACGAGATAAATGCCCTGGAATGGAGAACATCCTTGCTGAGCAATTTGAATTTAGGAAAGTGAGGGAGGCTCAATGTGAGGCAAAGGAACCAGATCAAGCTGAACGTGTTGTTTTCAATTCTTGGAAGAAGGTTTGGTGTCTATAATAATAATAATATATTCCTTTATTCGTCCCACACTGGGGAAATTTACAGTGTTACAGCAGCAAATTGGATAGCAAGAGAGCAAGAGATCATTCATTATAAATAAAAGATACATAAATTGTCATCAGTTTTCTGTGTGTTCTTAGCTGTTATTGTTGACTCGTCTGCAGGGAGCAGTGCTGGTTGTGCAGTCTCACAGCAGCGGGAAGGAAGGACCTCCTATATCTGTCCTTCACGCACTTGGGGTGAAGGAGTCTGTCACTGAAGGAGCTACTCAGTGCAGTGACAGTGTCCTGCATGGGGTGGGAGTCGTTGTCCAGCAGCGATGTTAGCTTTGCCATTATCCTCCTCTCTACCACCACCTGCCCTGAGTCGGGGGCTACACAGGACAGAGCTGGCCTTCCTGACCAGCTTGTCGAGTCACTTCCCCTCCGCCGCTGAGATGCTGTTGCTCCAGCAGACCACTCCATAGAAAATGGCCGATGCAACCACCGTGTTGTAGAAGGTCCTTAGGAGTGCCCCCTGCACTCCAAAGGACCTGAGTCTCCTTAGCAGATAAAGTCTGCTCTGGCCCTTTTTGTATAGCGCATCGGTGTTTTCAGTCCAGTCCAGTTTATTGTTGAGGTGGACACCCAGGTACTTATTGTTGAGGTGGACACCCAGGTATAAGAATCCACTCTCTCGATGTCCATTTCCTGGATGTTCACGGGTGTCGGGGGGACCTGGCTACGCCTGCGGAAATCCACCACCATCTCCCTGGTTTTCCCCGCGTTGATCCGGAGGCAGTTCCGCTGGTACCAGTCCACAGACTCCTTGATCAGTTCTCTATACGCCCTGTCCTCGTCGCCCGTGATGAGGCCGACGATGGCAGAGTCGTCAGAGAACTTCTGTAGATAGGAGTCTGCAGAGCTGTGCCTGAAGTCCGCAGCGTACAGGGTGAAAGAGAATGGAGCTAGCACTGTTCGCTGCGGAACCCCAGTGCTGCAGACCACCCTGTCCGAAACATAGTCCTTTGTCCTCACATACTGTGGTCGGTTGGTGAGGTAGTCCAGAATCCAGGATGTGAGGTGGTGATCCACTCCTGTGCGCTCCAGCTTGCCCCCCAGAAGCCCCGGCTGGATGGTGTTGAATGCACCAATGTTCTGGGAAAATCAAAGAACATGATTCTCACAGTGCTATCCGGCTTCTCCAGGTGTGAAAGAGCTCTGTTCCGTAGGTAGATGATGGCGTCCTCCACCCCGATGCGAGTCTGGTAGGCGAACTGCAGCGGATCCATTGATGGTCTCACCAGGGGGCGGAGATGGGCGAGGACAAGACGCTCCAGTGTCTATGGGGCTTCTGCTATTAATGGAGTTGTTAAATAGCCTGAAGCAGGTTCACACTGTATTGGATATCTTGAAGAAGGGTTGTTTTGCTCAGTCGAGTTGATTTAAAAGAGTCTGAAGACCTTATACCTGATGTTATCTCAAGCTTGGATCTATTAACATTGGCTGGGAAAGGTCCAGTGAGAGCACCAGGGGGGGGGAGCTGGAGTGAGTGTTGCAATATGAAACTGAATGTACGTGAGGCCAAGAAGATGGGAAGCAGTAAGAAAAATTAAGTTGGACATTGCTAGATTGCTAATTAGAAAAAAATTGAAAAAATACATACAATTGGAATTACTGTTGTAGTTGTCGGATTACTGGTCTCTATCAAATCTGGGTTTTACAATTGATATTTAGATTAATTGCATATAACCATTTAAGACAATATTTATACAGATGAGATAGTGATACAGAATGTGAAGCATGTTGGAGAAATTAATTTGCAGATTTATTGCTACCAGGATTGTATACCGTTGAATTTTTAGGTTTAGTTCTAAACTAGTGGCACCACGGGAGAAGAATGAGGAGGAGATAAGGCTTTGCCTTCCATCACAGTGAGGGTATGCCTGGAGCAATCGCTGTGATGGCTGTTTGTGTAAAAATTGTATCTGTGGGTCCTGTGCCTTTTGTTGTCTACTGCCGGACCCTGACGTGAGAGGACGCTGGCGTTGTTTATTCGCCGCTTTTCCGTTAGGATAGTTTGTCTGTTTGTTTTTATGTTAATTGTTTTTGTAAAGCGCTTTGAGCACCCGATAAGGCGCTATATAAAATAAATGCTTATTATTATTATTATTATTATAGTTCTGATTATCGTGTTGTAGTTTAGTTTTGTTTAGAGATACAGCGCGGAAACAGGCCCATTGGCCAACTGAGTCCGTGCCGACCAGCGATCCCCGCACACTTACACTATCCTACACACACTAGGGACAATTTACAATGATACTAAGCCAATTAACCTACAGACTTGTACGTCTTTGGAGTGTGGGAGGAAACGGAGATCCCCGAGAAAACCCACGCAAGTCTCCATACAGACCAGCATCTGAAGTCAGAATTGAACCCAGGTATCTGGCGTTGTAAGGCATCATCTCTACCGCGGGTGCCCTTGCGTTGAGAAATTAGAAAATGAATAATTTTATATATCGGTAAATTTATTTGTTGATCATGTGTTGATCCACACCACCTTTAAATTCACTGATAATACCACCATTCTCAGATGAATAACGGGTAAACATTAGACTTCAGACTTTAGAGATACAACGCAGAAACAGGGTATTTTACCGTGCTGACCGTCAATCATCCCGTACACTAGCACGATCCTACACCCTCGTGCCAATTTACAATTATACCGCTGGAAGCCGGAGCACCCAGAAAAAACCCACGCAGACAGGGAGAACGTGCAAACTCCATACAGACAGCACCCGTAGTCAGGACCGAACTCAGGTCCCTGGCGCTGTCAGGCAGCATCTCCACCTCTGCGCCACTGTGCTGTCCTCTATTTTAAGACAAGTTAGAGTATAGCAGGAAGATTGATATTTCAATGAATGGTGCCAGAACAACAACCTTGCTTTGGGCTTTCAACGTTCACAAGACCAAGGAGATGATTGTTGACTTACGGAAGGGAAAGCCAAGGATCTATGAAACTGTCTTCATCAATGGGATGGTGATGGAGAGAATTAACAGCTTCATTTTCCTGGGCATGCATATCTCTGAAGATGTGTCCTGGGCGTAGCACACTGATACCATCTCTACTTCCGTAGAAAATTCAAGACAAATGTTATGTCGCCGAATTCTCTATCGAATTTCTGTAGTTATGTGGTGGAGAGCCCACAGACTGGTTGCATCATGACTTGGTTTGGTAACAAAGGTGGCTGCAGAAGGTGGTACACATTGCCCGGTCCATAATAGGTATTGAACTCTCCACAGCTGAAGGGATTTACAGGAAGTCCTCCCTCAAGAAGGCCACTAATATCATTAAAGACCCATATCATCCTGGTCATATTCCTATCTTGCTACTACCACCAGGAAGAAGGTAAAGGAGCCTGAGAACCTCCAGATTCAAGAAAAACTTCATCCCAACAACCATCAGGCTCTTGAACTATACTGTAAAACCATAACCGCCGTTCTACCTCAGCAACAATCGACTATGGATTTTGTTTTGGTGGTCTGGTTGCCAAGTCATACTGATTATTAATTCCATATGTTATGGATTATTGTATATGTATTTCTCGTGTTATTGCATTAATGGGCCCATAAAGCCACAGCAAGTAAGAATCACATTGTTCCATTGCTGGTGCATATGACAATTAAATTTGACCTTTGACTCTTGTATATAAACATGTTGTAAATCATTATGAACTTGTAAAATTTTATGTAGATAGAATAATTTAAAATATTTGGATATTATTGTTACCAGTTTATTATCATTTTGAGAGGAAAGCAGTGTAGTATATCGGGGATGTGTGTAACTTTAAGAACTGTATGTACAGAAAGAAATCTGATAATTTGGCACTTCGTCGCTTGGGTGGTGCTGGACAGAGAGATTTTCCAGACTTGGTTGCTATTTTTATTAATATGTCAACACTAGTTCAATTCACTTTCTTTAGAAGTTACAGGGCACACTACTAATTTTCCAGTGAATCAGATAAATTGAATGGGAGCGGGGCAACAGTGGCACAACTAGTAGAGATTTGGCCTCACAATGGAGTTTGCACAATACACTCCTCAGTTGCTGTCTGTGTGGAGTTTGCACATTCTCCCTGTGACCGTTTGGGTTTCGTCCTCTGGTTTCTTCCCACATCCCAAAGACGTACTGATTTAGAGGTTAATTGGCCTCCGTAAATTGCCCCTAATGTGCAGGGAGTGGATGAGAATGAGGAATAACATAGAACTATTATGAGCGTTTGGGCCTGGGCCTGTTTGGGCACTGGGCCTGTGCTCGCTGGAGTTTAGAAGAATGAGGGTGGCCCTCATTGAGATTTACTGAATAGTGAAAGGCTTGGAGAGTGGATGTGGAGAGGATGTTTCCACTAGTGGGAGAGTCTAGGACTAGAGGTCATAGCAGATTTAAAGGACATTCCTTTAGGAAGGCGACGAGGAGGAACTTCTTCAGTCAGAGGGTGGTGAATCTGTGAAATTATTTGCCACAGAAGGCTGTGGAGGCCAAGTCAATGGATATTTTTAAGGCAGAGATAGATAGATTCTTGATTAGTATAGGTGTCAGGGGTTATGGGGAGAAGATAGGAGAATGGGGTATGGAGGGAGAGATAGATCAGCCATGATTCAATGGCGGAGTAGACTTGATGGGCTGAATGGCCTAATACTGCTCCTATCCCTTATGAGATTATGACCTAACTATTGTGAACAAGTAATTGATGGTTGGTATGGCTCAGTGGGCCAAAGGACTTGTTTGCATGCTGTATCTCTGAACTAAACTAAACTGTATCCTTCATGGGTAGAATTGGAGCATAGCAAGCATTACCTGATGAGCCAGATACCAAACTATTGAGATTTCCAAAGGGTCGCACAGCACATTATTTGAGTGCATTATGTGTTGTGATACTATATTGTATCAGCCATTTTTTTGTTAGAAAATGTGCTTATAGGAACATAGAAACATAGAAAATAAGTGCAGGAATCGGCCATTCGGCCCTTCAAGCCAGCACCACCATTCAATATGATCCTGAATGATCATTCAACATCAGTACCCCTTATTTTGATGTTTCCCCTTATCCCTTGATTCTGTTAGCCCTAAGAGCTAAATCTAACTCTCTCTTGAAAACATCCAGTGAATTGGCCTCCACTGCCTTCTGTGGCAGAAAAATGTCACAGATTCACAACTCTGTGTGACAACGTTTTTCCTCCTCTCAGTCTTAAATGGCCTACCGCTTCTTCTTAAACTGTGACCCCTGGTTCTGGATTCCCCAAACATTGGGAACATTTTTCCTGCATCTAGCCTGTCCAATCCCTAAAGAATTTTAAATGTTTCTGTAAGATCCCCTCACATCATTCTAAATTCCTGTAAATACAAGCCCAGTCGACCCATTCTTTCCTTATATGTCAGTACTGCCATCACGGGAATTAATCTGATGATCCTACACTGCATTCTCTCAATGGAAAGAATGTCCTTCCTCAAATTAGGGGACCAAAACTGCACACAATACTCCAGGCATGGTCTCATCAGGGCCCTGCACATCTACAGTAGGACCTCCTTGCTCCAAAACTCAAATCCTCTCGCAATGAAGGCCAACATGCCATTAGCTTTCTTCACTGCCTGCTGTATCTGTAATAAAGGTTTGCTGTTTAGAAGTTTTAAGGTTGTTACTTGCCTTATTGAATAACAGAAGAGGAGAATGAACAATGCTGCACTGGGGAGAAAATTATTGGACAGTGTGAAAGTAAAGAGGGGTCAAAGTTCACTTTTGTGCATGGAATCTTTTTGAGTGTCTGTGAACAGAATGGCTTTTCTCACGATGTGGATTAGCCAGAGGGCTTTGTTCATGTATTCGGGCTATGACACGTTGTAAAATAAAAATGCTTGTTCATTTCCACAGATGTTCACAGCTTTTGTTTCATGCTTCCTCCCTTCTAATAAAATGAGTATCAAAACTAAAGAAATATGAAGATTGGAATGCCCTTGACAATCTTATTGGAAACATCATTTGCAAAGATATTCCCAGCGTAAATGTATCGGTGGTCGATAAAGGACAAATAATTAATTTCCACATATTAATGCACTTGACAGCTGTCTGTTTGCAGTATTACAGCAGGTTTTATAACTGAGACTAGCAGGTTAAATTATGGGAGCAGGTTGCACTGATTAGGCTAGTTTTCCATAATGCCTGTAGATTTCTACGGGGTGAGCTAACTATTATGGTGATAAATAGAGTTGCTAAGGTATCACAGATTAATAGAAAAACACTGCATAAATGCCTATTCAAACCATATTGTCGGTGGTAGCCTTTTAAAGGGGCTATCTAATTCCATTCTCTTATTCCTTCACCAAATATTTCCCTTCATGTATTTATTCAGTTCACTTTTAAAAACATCAGTATTGACCACCTTTTCAGATCATATGTGAAAAGACATTAGCTCATAGCCACTCGGACTCTTTTACCAATTGCTTTGAATGTATGTTTCTCTGCCAATGAAAATGTTTTGTGCCTGCATAATCCACCAAAACCTATTAGCTTGGAAAATGGTAGATTCTTTCAGATGTCGGAGGTTGAACAAACCCGAGTCTGGTTAGTATTGAATGGGAGAAAGTCTAGGAAAATCAAGTGCAGTAAGTTTCACACAAGAAGTAGAGGCAGAAGAAGTGTGGTCCCTTGGCATTCAATAGGATCATAGATGACTCATCCTCGGGTCACATCACGTTTAAGCCCGGTTCCATAAACCTGTGATTCCTTTTTGTTATCCTGGAGAGAAGATGTGTGCCACCAGCTCACTGTTCCCAAGATTCACACAGGATACAAAGCAATTGCTCCGGTTTTTGGGCAACTTCATCACAATCTGTCAGCGTGAAAGACTACCCAGCTTCTTTGGTAGTTTCCAAATCCATAACTCCCTGAAAGTGGCACACAAGTAGGTAGGGTGGTAGAAAAGGCATATGGTATGCTTGCCTTCATTGGTTGGGGCATTGAGTATAAGACTCAGGAAGTCATGACGCTTTGTAAGACTTTGGTTAGGCTGCATTTGGAGTATTGCATGCAGTTATCATTACCCCAATACAAGACGGATCTGGATGCTTTGGAGAGGGTGCAGAGGTTTATCAGAGTGATAATTGAGTCTTGCATCATACTTCTGCCTCTACTTTTTATGCGAATTGAGCCTGAAGAAGGGTCTCGATCCAAAACAATATCTATACATGTTCTTCAGAGATGCTGCCTGATCTACTGAGTTACTCCAGCACTTTGTGTCCCTTTACCAGAATGATAATTAGATTAGTGGGTATTAGCTACAGGGAGGTTGGGCAGACTTGGATAATTTTCTCTGGAACGTCAGCGGTTGAGTGGAGATCTGATAGAAGAGGTATATAGCATTATGAGAGGCATAAATATGAGAGACAGTCAGAATCATTTTTCCAGAATGGAAATAACAAATACCAGAGGGCATGGTATTTAAGATGAGAGGGGCAAAGTTTAAAGAAGATATATGGGGCAAGGTTTTTACACAGAGGGTGGTGAGTGCCTAGAACATCTGCCGAGGGAGGTGGTGGAGACAGATATCATAGTGGTTAGGCACATGGATATTTAGAGATTGTGGGGATATGGATTATGTGCAGGCAGGTAAGAGTTGTTCTTGGCATTATGTTTGATACAGACATTGTGGGCCGAATGGCCTGTTTCTGCTGTGTTGTTCTTTGTTCCATGTTCCATGTTCGTGTAGCAGACAGCACTCCATTTCAATGTTAAAGGCAGAAAGAATTTGAAATATTCAGCAGGTCAGACTGCGTCTGTGGAGCAAGAAACCATGTTAACCATTCATCAGAACTGGGAATGATTTATAGATGCAAAGAAAAGATGGGTGACAGGGTGAAGGGGGAGAGAGATAGAATTGGCACAAGTAGTGGCAGTCTTTGATTCATCATTCTGGAGGAAGATCCTCTCTACATCCATCCTGTCAAACCCTCTAACAATTTTGTAAGTTTTCATGAGATTGCCTCTCTTTCTTCTCAACTGTAAAGAAAATTGTCCCAATCTACTCGGTCTCTTTATGGTAAATCAGTTTAGTGTATCTATGTTCGACTCTCTCAATGGCATGAAATTACATGGCAAGCACACATACTCCAGGTGTAATCACATCAAGGCACTAAACAGTTACAATCAGACTCCCGTACTTCTACAATGAAACCCTCTTATTAGAAAATGAGATTTACCATTTTTCCCGTTATTGCCAGCTTCACCTGCATGTTTAGAGACAGTGACTTAGGCACAATCTCAGGTCCCATTGGACATCAATACTATCCAGTTTCTCATCATTTAACTAAGAGTCCATTTTCTGTTAAGTCCGTCAAAATAGATTACCTGTCCTTTTTCCTCACTATATTAAAGATGTAATAGCGAACTTATTGAAGATGTAATAGCAGCGCATTTGAAAAGCAGTGACTGGATCGGTCAAAGTCAGCATGGATTTATGAAGGGGAAATCATGCTTGAATAATCTTCTGGAATTTTTTTGAGGATGTAACAAGTAGAATGGATAAAGGAGAGCCAGTGGATGTGGTGTAACTGGACTTTCAAAAAGCCTTTGATAAGGTCCCACACAAGTGATTAGTGTGCAGAATTAGAGCACATGGTTTTGGGGGTAGGGTATTGATATGGATAGAGAACTGGTTGGCAGACAAGACGCAAAGAGTAGGAATTAACAGGTCCTTTTCAGAATGGCAGGCAGTGAGGTGCCGCAAGGCTCAGTGCAGGGACCCCAGTTATTTACAATATATATTAACGATTTAGACGAAGGAATTACATGTAACATCTCCAAGTTTATGGATGATACAAAGCTGGGTGGCAGTGTGAGCTGCGAGGAGGATGCTATGAGACTGCAGGGTGACTTGGATAGGTTGGGTGGGTGGGCAAATGCATGGCAGATGCAGTATTATGTGGATAAATGTGAGGTTATCCACTTTGGTGGCAAGACCAAGAAGGCAGATTATTATATGAATGGTGTCAGATTAGGAAAAGGGGAGGTGCAACGAGACCTAGGTGTCCTTGTACATCAGTCGCTGAAAGTAAGCATGCAGGTACAGCAGGCAGTGAAGTAAGCAAATGGTATGTTGGCCTTCATAATTAGAGGATTTGAGTAAAGGAGCAAGGAGGTCCTACTGCAGTTGCACAGGGCGCTGGTGAGACCGCACAGAGTATTGTGTGTAGTTTTGCTCTCCTAATTTGAGGAAGGACATTCTTGCTATTAATGGAATGTAGCATAGGTTCACCAGGTTAATTCCCGGGATGGCGGGACTGACATATGATGAAAGAATGGATCGACTGGGCTTATATTCACTGGAATTTAGAAAGATGAGAGGGGATCATATAGAAACATATAACATTCTTAAGGGATTGGATAGGCTAGATGCAGGAAAAATGTTCCTGATGTTGGGGGAGTCCAGAAACAGGGGTCACAGTTTAAGAATAAGGGGTAGGCCATTTAGGACTGAGATGAGGAAAATCCTTTTCACCCGGATGGTCGTGAATCTGGGGAATTCTCTGCCACAGAAGGCAGTGGAGGCCAATTCACTGGATGTATTCAAGAGAAAGTTAGATATAGCTCTTAGGGCTAATGGAAACAAGGGATAAGGGGACAAATCTGGAATGGGTTACTGATTCTGGATGATCAGCCATGATTACATTGAATGGCAGTGCTGGCTCGAAGGGCTGAATGGCCTACTCCTGCACCTACTTTGTATGTTTCTATGTTTCAATATTTTTCCTGTTTGAGCCATACATCGCATAGCATGTAAACAGGCCATTCGGCTCACCGAGGCAGAACCAACCATCAGCCACTCAGCTCACACTCATCCAATTTTTATTCTCCACATTGCCATCAATGCCCCCAGATTCTACCACTCTCCCACACACCAGAAGGACTTGGACAGGTTGGGAGATTGGGCAGAGAAGTGGCCGATGGAATATAGTGTCGCAAAGTGTGGAGTTGTGCATTTTGGTAGTAGGAATAAAGGCATCGACCATCTTCTAAATGGGAAGATAATTCAGAAATCAGAGGTGCAAAAGGACTTGGGAGTGAGTGTAGGTGTATGCTTCCCAAAAAGTTCATTTGCAAGTCGCATCGGTAGCAAGGAAGGCAAACGCTATGCTGGCCTTTATTTCAAGAGGACTTGAATACAAAAAAAGGGATGTAATGCTGAGGATCTATAAGGCACTCGTCAGGGCGCATTTGGAGTATTGTGAGCAATCTTGAGCACCGTATCTGAGGAAGGATGTGCTGGCACTGGAGAGGGTCCAGAGAGGTTTACAAAAATGTTCCCAGGAATGAGTAAGTTAACATATGATGAACGTTTGCCGGCACTGGGCCTGTACTTGCTGGAGTTTAGACGGATGAGGGGGTGACCTCATTGAAACTTACCGAAAAGTGAAAGGCCTGGATAGAGTGAATGTGGAGAGGATGTTTCCACTAGTGGGAGAGTCTAGGACTAGAGGTCATAGCCTCAGAATTAAAGGACGTTCATTTAGGAAGGAGATGAGGAGGAGTTTGTTTCGTCAGAGGGTGGTAAATCTGTGGAATTCCTTGGCACAGAAGGCTGTGGAGGCCAAGTCAATCGATATTTTTAAGGCAGAGATAGATAGATTCTTGATTATAATGGGTGTTGGAAGTTATGTGGAGAAGGCAGGAGAATGGGGTTAGGAGGGAGAGATAGATCAGCAATGATTGAATGGCGGTGTCAACCTGATGGGCCGAATGGCCAAATTCTGCTGCTATCACCTCTGACCTTATGACACCAGGGTCAAGCTCTCAACCATCTGCTTTCCCTCTCTTAGCTAATTGCATCCTCACATAGACATGACCTCTTTAATTCCATCATGATTTCTAATAAAGTAACTTTTTGCTTTGTTGTGGATAACAAAAACAAAAGAATTTAAATTCAAAATTAGAGCTTGCCATGCAGATGTAATGTAAGATAAACAGTAGTAAAAGTTTGGCAGGCTCTCCTCCGAAAAGAAGCCAGAATTTCCCAGTGTAAGCTAACGGAGTTTTGATAGACAATAGCATGAAGTGTTATGAAACTAAAGTGCGTAGATGGAATTATGCTTCAAATTAATTAACAAGGGTCTGAATGACTTCAACCTGCTTCTGTATTCTTTTTTAAATAGCTGTGGTTGTTGTTCAAAATAATGGTCTCGTGAGTGAATAATCCTTCGTACAGAATTACCACCTCAGCACCAAAGTCCAATATCTAGTCCCCTGTGTTTGGAGTCTGAGGTTCATTTGATAGCTGTGAGAAAACCAGAAGTATAAACAGGCCCTCAACACTATCGAGCAAAATATTAACTGGGATTTTAATCTCACGATTAAATTGGCTGGGTTGCTTGGGGGAGGCTCCACACTGCTTGGCAGAGAAACATCAGAGTGATTTTGGCCCTCGTCATCTTTGAGAAGGGTTAAAGCAATTAGCAACAAACACGTGAGCACTAACCCCCCCCAATGTTGGGAGAAAGCAAATTGATTGATGCATAGTTAGCTCGGGGAGAATCCAATAGCATAATTTCAAACATGCTGGTGGTTTGGATGGATTTTAAAATTCAGACATGAATTAAAATAGAAAGCTCTGGAAAATAAACAAATCAAGCAGTATCTGTGGACTGATGAGCAGAGTGTTGGCACTCTTCATGTTCATTATATGCAATAACCTTTTGGATATGAATGCAGGAGATAAGGCATGAAAAACAGTTATTGTCAGGGGCCTCTGACCTTCCGTTGATGGGACGATCTTGACTCCCGTAGCCGGCGGCGGGCCTTCCTCGTCCGGGCGATCCAGCTCCTGCATCGGGGGGGGATCTCAGCTCCCCCGCGCCGGCGATCTACCCCGGGTCTGGACCAGTCAAACATCGTGCGGCTTTTAGAGCTCCCGACCTTTCTCAACCCGAGACTGCGAGCTCCGTGATGTTAGTCCACAGGCCGCGTTAGAGTTATGGCCTTTTCTGAGACTTGGCTAAATTGGAAAACAAATGAAGAAGGGAGAAGAGTGGAAAAGGTAAAGGGAATGTGGTAAAAGGGATGTAGCTCATGATGCAAGTGGAAGTGATGAGAGAAAATAGCGAAGAGTTGTTAATTGCATGTGTGGAGGCTTTGTAAAACAAGGAAAAAAAACATCAACGTGCCACTTTAATTGCATGTGGAAAGGTTGTTTGAAAATTAAATGAAGTGGGAAAATGAATCACACTGATTTGAGCTAGAAAATATCAATACAAATGCATCATGTGTGTTGATATTCTTTAAGATTAATTAGCACGCATGATGTCAAGAAATTTTGAAAGTGAGCCATTTAAAATATTTTGGTTCAAGTTATGTTTATTTGAAATCTGTCTGCTCTCTCATACCTTCTCACACTTCCTCCCTCCTTTCTTTCATCTTCATAGCTCATTTATTATTTTTCAGCCTCTTGATTGCATCCCTGCATTCTTTCTCATAAGCTCTTGGTTCTTCATTTTTTCTTCTTACCATGTTTGCCATCTTTATCCATGCCAATCATTATATTTTAGCTGCATATTTTTATTTTCCGATTATTTAACACATCTGCCTTTCATTTCAGCTCTCCTGCAATCATTTTTTTTGTAAGTGCCAGTCGAGGAATATCTGCTACTACTGCAGCCCATTTCTTGACATTGCCGTGACTTATTGCAGAATACAAGATGCTCCCCGCCTTACGATGCTTCGACTTTCGATATGTCGACTTTGCGATGGTGCAAATGGCAGTGACCCGTTGCGAGCCCCAGCTCGCTTCCGGCCACGTGATCACGTGTATTCAATGCATTTCGACTTACGATATTTTCGGTTTCCGATGAGTTTCTCGGAAAGTAACCCCATCGTAAGTTGAGGAGCACCTGTATCAACATCTGACCCAAAACCATATCTCTGGACCACAACTGCAAACTTATCTCAGCTTTTACTAGCTCATTTAGTCTTGACAGGCAATGTGGTTAGAATGTCAATAAAGCCCTCTGTGTCTTTTGCCTGGCATGTTGTATTTCTGGAACAACAAACTGCCAAACCTGAACATAATGATTTAGCGTTGTGTCCACAGTTCTCTTCTTTATGGCTTTGAAAGCATTTCCAAGAATTTCAAACTAAGTAGTTGTTGAAAAGCTTCTACCTTGGCTCTCTCAGTAACAGAAAAACTTTCTCACTCAGAGAGTTGTAAATCTGTGGAATTCTCTGCCTCAGAAGGCAGTGGAAGCCAATTCTCTGGATGCCTTCAAGAGAGAGTTACAATACAATACAATACAATACAATATATCTTTATTGTCATTGTACAGGGGTACAACGAGATTGGGAATGTGCCTCATTTGGAATGATTAGGAATCAGGGGGTATGGGGAGAAGGCAGGAACGGGGTACTGATTGCGGATGATCACGGTGAATGGCGGTGCTGGCTCGAAGGGCCGAATGGCACCTATTGTCTATTGTCTGTTGTCTATTTTTGGGATCACCTGAGACCAATGGATCACCAACAGTCAGATCCTTGAGACAACCAGTCCATTGATCACTCAGAAAGTGATGGATACCACATTTGCTGTCGAGGATAGTTTATTAAAGACAATGCTTTCTACCCAATGTGAGAACTGCCCACAGTGCACAGATAAGTCAATGCACTTATATTGGTTGGTATACAAGAAACAAAGTAGGGATAAATATTTTTATTTCCCAATTGGCATGCAGTAACTACTTGGGTACCACAGAGGTAAATGCTTGAGCTTCAACTATTCATAATGTATGATGATTACAGAATATAATACTTTTTTGCAGGTCACTGATTTCACTAATCTTTGTGGGACTGTGAACTGTAAGAAGGCTTAAAGATGACTTAGAAAAGTTGAGCAAAAGGGCAAATACTTTATGTGACAGGTGCAGCACAATGTGGATATATGTAAAGTTTCCCACCTTGATCGGGAAAAGCAGAGAAGTGGCATATTATCTGGATGGTATTAGTTGGGAAGGATTGATGTGCATACTGATTTAGGTGCTCTTGTATACCACTGAAAGCAAACTCGAAGGTGCTAAATGGAAGCCTGGACAGGGTAAAAGCAGTCACCCTGGAAACCCACTAGAGAGTGCAGGCTGAGGCTGGTAGTAAACAGTATGTTCTGCACCATCACAGAAAGCCAATACTCAGCCAATTCTTCATGTGATATCAAGAAACAGCTGAGAGTGTTGGATACGACAAAGGCCTTGGGACCAGATAGCATTTTGGCTATAGTATTGCGGATCTGTTTTCCACAACCAGCTGCACATGTAGCCAAGCTGTTACTATATTGTCATTTATCCAACAATGTGGGAAATTATCCAGGCATAACTTGTACATAAAAAAAAGGAGGACAAGTTCATTCTGGCTCATTTCCACTTAATCAATCTGCTCTTGGTCACCAATAAAGTGGCATCCAATAGACAATAGACAATAGGTGCAGGAGTAGGCCATTCGGCCCTTCGAGCCAGCACCGCCATTCAATGTGATCATGGCTGATCATTCTCAATCAGTACCCCGTTCCTGCTTTCTCCCCATACCCCCTGACTCCGCTACCCTTAAGAGCTCTATCTAGCTCTCTCTTGAATGTATTCAGAGAATTGGCCTCCACTGCCCTTCTGAGGCAGAGAATTCCACAGATTCACAACTCTCTGACTAAAAAAGTTTTTCCTCATCTCTGTTCTAAATGGCCTACCCCTTATTCTTAAACTGTGGCCCCTGGTTCTGGACTCCCCCAACATTGGGAACATATTTCCTGCCTCTAATGTGTCCAACCCCTTAATAATCTTATACGTTTCGATAAGATCCCCTCTCATCCTTCTAAATTCAAAGCAGCCCTTGTTCACCAGTAACCTTTCACTAATGCCCAGTTTGGGTTTTGTCAGGATTACACAGCTCGAGACCACACCATGATGTAGTCCAAACATGGACCAAAGAGTTGGGCTTTAGAGGTGAGAGTGAGAGTGAATGCCCGTGACGTCAAAATAATATTGAACCCAAATGTGACTTCAACGAAATAATTGATGAGTCCTTGGAATAATTAGTTCAGATGCATGAGGCTTATGCCTGTGTGTGCAGTCATCAAAGTACAGCAGGATGGTGCTTGTTTCTAACCCTGAATCCCATGGCTGAGTTTGAATCCAAAAGTGAGGAGTGTGAGAACATTATAAGGCGGCAGAGTGGCACAGGTGGTGGAACTGCTACCTCGCAGAGCCAGAGACCCACGTTTGATCGTCACCTTGAATGCTGCCTGTGTGAAGTTCGCACGTTCCCCCTGTGACTCAGAAGAAGATTTCTTCTGGGTGCTACAATTGCCTACCACATCCCAAAAATATGTGGGTTGGTAGGTTAATTGGCCTTTGTAAAATGCCCCTGGTGTGTAAGGAGTGGACGAGAAAGTGGGATAACATAGAGATATTGTGCAAGAAAATAACTGCAGATGCTGGTACAAATCAAAGGTATTTATTCACAAAATGCTGGAGTAACTCAGCAGGTCAGGCAGCATCTCTGTCCCTCTCTTCCCCTCCCCCTTCCCAGTTCTCCCTCTATCTTCCTGTCTCCACCTATATCCTTCCTTTGTCCCGCCCCCCTGACATCAGTCTGAAGAAGGGTCTCGACCCGAAGCGTCACCCATTCCTTCTCTCCTGAGATGCTGCCTGACCTGCTGAGTTACTCCAGCATTTTGTGTGAAGAAATATTGTGCGATCGGGGGATCAATGGTTGGCGTGGACTCGGTGGGCCAAAGGGCTGTTTCCATGCTGTATCTCCAAACTACTTAATGAATGGCATTCCCTCCGCCATAGTTCAAAAATGTCAACATTCACTGATCACTGAACGAAGTTCAATTCTATTTGCAACGAACCAGCTCACCCTGCATGTAACAAGAGCTAGACATATATCTGACATGGGCTGGTAAGTTCAATTGCATGAGAGAAATGCCATCTCAAAGTCCCCCACCATCAATGTCCCGTGGGAGGTCACCATTTACCAGTCATATACAGCGCAGGTTATGCTGAATGGTAATTCCCCCCAAAATATTGATGGTGGGAAACTGGGAGGTGGTACTTCTCTGACACACATGTTGCCATCCTCTTATCAGCCCAGGTATCTTGTGGTGAGTAGGCTACCTCCTGGCACGTCAAAGTGTATGCCTTCCATAGGGCAGAAGTCAGGACCATGATGTTCGCCTGGATGAGCACTGTGCCATTCAAACCCGACACCACTGTCACACAATGGCTGCAGTGTACACCGTCTACAGAAAGCACTGCACTTACTCACCTAGGGCCTGCTATTGAGGGCGTGCAGCGTAGGTTTACTAGGTTAATTCCCGGAATGGCGGGACTGTCATATGTTGAAAGACTGGAGCGACTAGGTTTGTATACACTGGAATTTAGAAGGATGAGAGGGGATCTTATCGAAACGTATAAGATTATTAAGGGGTTGGACATGTTAGAGGCAGGAAACATGTTCTCAATGTTGGGGGAGTCCAGAACCAGGGGCCACAGTTTAAGAATAAGGGGTAGGCCATTTAGAACAGAGATGAGGAAAAACTTTTTTAGTCAGAGTTGTGAATCTGTGGAATTCTCTGCCTCAGAGGGCAGTGGAGGCCAATTCTCTGAATACATTCATGAGAGAGCTAGATAGAGCTCTTAAGGACAGCGGAGTCAGGGGGTATGGGGAGAAGGCAGGAACGGGGTACTGATTGAGAATGATCAGCCATGATCACATTGAATGGCGGTGCTGGCTCGAAGGGCCGAATGGCCTACTCCTGCGTCTATTGTCTATTGTCTACCAGATCAATGTAAGTAGTTTATATCTTTGGGTGTTTTAATTATCTTCATTTCACTCTCTTTGCCCAACCCATCCTAGAACATGTAGAAACAAGAAACTGCAGATGTTGGATTACACAAAGGATACAAAGTGCTGGAGAAAGTCAACAGGTCAAGCAGCATCTCAGGAGAACATTGATAGGTGACGTTTCAGGCCGGGACCCTTCTTTAGACTCAAGGAAGGCCACATCCCGAAAAGTCATCTATCCATGTTCCCCAGAGATGCTGCCTGACCCATTGAGTTACTCCACCATTTTGTGTCCGGCCCCAAATTATTATCTTTTAAACTTAAGTAAATTCTTTGCAGAATCCACTGCCTTTCAATTTCCCCGCCCTTCCCTCAGTTCCAAACCAATCATCTCTATCACCAAGAAAGGCAATGCTTTCAGGCTCATGGGATCTTATCACGGCAGGTTACCCTCCACGTCATCTTGATTTGGCAAAATGTCAACACTCCTTCATCATCACTCAACTTTACAGACACAGTGCATAAACAGGCCCTTTAGCCCACCGAGGCTGCGCTAACCAGCGATCACACTGTGTACGCCAGCAATATCCTACACACTAGGGACACTTTACAATTTTGCTGGCCAATTAACCTACAAGCATGTACGTCTTTGGAGGGTGGGAGGAAACCAGAATTCCCAGAGAAAGCACGCAGTCACAGGGAGAACGTACAAACTCTGTACAGACAGCCCCCTTTGCTCAGGATCGAACCCGGGTCTCTGGCGCTGTAAGGCAGCAACTCGACCGACTAGTTCTAGATCGTATTATTCTACAAACAACAGTACTGTTAATGTTATTTCACAAAGGAAGTTAGTGAAGTGAATAAATGCTGACTTTTCAAACGATGACCAGATCCTGAAAAATGCAGAAATGGACGATAAACCACCATCTGGTTGTGTACCTTCAGCCAGTTTCACTGTGTGTTGAACCAATCTCCCTCATCTCTGCATACAACCACTGATATAGTCCCATTACCTTTTAGTTAGTCACAGCACCTCAGTGCAGTGCAATTTGCAGTATGTTGATTGGATTGTCAGAAGTAGGTAGGAAAATTCAGTGCATGGGAACATTTGTCTCACAAAGTTGCTTGTGTGTTTTGAAGAGGGGCCAAAGTGTATTGGCGAGGGCAGGGTGGTAGACATTGCCTGTATGAAGTCCAGTAAGTCAAGTCAAGCTTGTTGTCACCAGCGCAATTATGGTGAGGTAAAGGTGCAACGAAAATCTTATTTGCAGCAACATCAAGGCAGCATTTCTAAACGAAAGATGACTGTGGGAAAAAAGAGGACATTGGTGCAAAACACAATTAGAAACCCCCCCCCAAATTGACAGGCCTTTTGCAAGTCAAGAAGGTTAGATCACATGGGATTTAGGGTGGGCTAGCGAATTAGGTACAAAATTAGCTTGGTGAAAGTTGGAAGGTGGTGGTGGAGCATTGCTATTCAATTAGGAGGCCTGCGACCAGTGGTGTGCCGCAGAAATTGGTGCTTGATCCACTTTTGTTTGTCATCTATACCTTAATGATTTTGCTGGCAATGTTGTTAACGTTGTTAGTAAGTATGTGGATGAAAACAAAATTAGTAGTGCAGTGTAGGATAGTGTAGAAGGTTATCTAAGATTATCACAGGATCTGGATGGACTGCAGGCGTGAGCCAAGGAATGACAGATGGAATTTAAATTGGGCAAGTGCAATGTGTTGCATTTTGTTAAGTTAAACCATGGCAGGGCTTGCGCAGCTGAGCAGCTGTAGGGGAAAGTAAAGCTATGCTCTCACAAGAGGGGATCTCAACGTCCTGATTTTGCACACCAGATAACCTCCGAGGGATGAGTTCAACAAGGGTGCATCAAATTGCTCAGGCTGCATCACGGATGTTTATTTGATGCACGCTTATGTGCGTGTATGAGAGAGTAAGAGAGTAAGCCATTCCATTGGTGTGCAGCTCACTTTGCCATATTGTGTGCAATCGTGAAATCTCCGTAGGCTTTTGCCTTTAAGCAGGGATTTACAATCCTGCTTGAGTCAACACTGGCCCTTTCTCCCAGGGCTCTGGTGATGATGTTCTGGGAGGTGTTGTGGCTGCATTCGGTGGAACTAGGACTGTTCCTCAGCTCTCCCTCACCTCTTCATACTCTTTGTCCACTGGAAAAAGTTTCATCTGCTTGCCCTTCGGGTTTGATGATAACTCACATCTATCCCAGTTCTTAGGGTTCTGAGGTAGCTAATGCAGCCAATGTAAGGGCCGTAGACTTTGTCAGGGATGGGGCAGGAGATGCTCAATGTCTCATACTGGGAAGATGATAGGTCAAGTGGGAAGTGATGTGCAACTTCTGCTGTCGTTGCTGGGTTTCATGTGCTCCTGATGAAGAGATGTAAGGTTCCCCGTGCCATCCCAAATCCCCCATCTTCATTTTACCAGTTGCAAACGAGTGATTCTCATGAGCCAGTGAGGAGGTCACATTTTGCCAAGGATGTTCTGAGAACATCATTGAAGTGTTTTCTCCCTCTTGGATATCTCTTTCTCATAGTAGTATACTTGTTTTGGAGAATCTGGTGTCAGATGCACAGATGATGACTTCAAACTAATATGATTATGGTGTCCATAGTGAGGGATAATGGAAAATGCAACCCAAATTTGTTCATTGTTCCACACTTGCTGCACACAATACAAAGTGAGTCAACTACTGACCCAATTCAAATGTAGACTGGAGTCAAGTTCGGCTCTGTTATCGCTCCGACCCTCTTCTGAAACTTATTTTCTGAGATTAATCTATCCCATCTTGATCAGGATTCCCCTTAGAGTGCAATCAGTCTGCAGGAACAAAAGGAAAATGTGCGCTCTCTATTGGCTTCACACCAGTAGTCCACTTCGATGCTGTGTAACAATCAACTTCCACAAAACCCCGGAAATATGGAGTACTTTCAAAATCTTGGGAGTCACTTTTCAGTGAAGACAGATATTGCCTTCATTTCGCTTTTTTTCTTGCTGAGAGAGTATTGAACGGGCAACATTTGAAACCTAGCACTAACCTCATGGTTTGCCCATAGCAGGGAGCACGACGTTCCTTTACATTGGACAACCTACAGAAGGTACCTGAAAACACTGGAGAAGTGCAAACCATACTCATTCTCCAAAATCCTTCAAGTCTATTGGCAGCCCATAACGTGTGCTGGTGTTGTCAGGCTTCCATGGAACATTCCTTTGAAGGTTTATGTCCTTCTGAGATTGTTGCCACTTCTATACAGCTGCATCCATCACCTCCACCACTTACCCCCTGATTTTCCTGAGTTGTCGTGGGGTGGCCTTAACAATCTGCTGCAGGGCTATATGCAGGATCATTTTCCTCAGCACTGAATTTTTAGTCTTACTGCTGACAGGATCAAAATCTGGAGAACAGAGTGTGATATGAGAAATCACGGCCAATGATTTAAGTACCCCCTTGTAACTGTATAAAATCTCCTAGTGTTCCTCAACAAGCAGATATGTATATTGGCTACAGTTGATCAGTGAACTCAAAGGAAGCCTTTGTAGATCTCCGTTTGGGTACTAGCCACAAGCTTGAAAGAATGTCCCTACTCTCTTCCTATGTCTACTTTACATTCTCATGGATCCCCTTTTACACCTCACATTTTACTGTCAGAAGTACATGTTGGGACATTATGACGAGGAATAATCTTTCCCTTTCAATCACATCAAGTCTGTTCAATATCTCAATGTCTGGAAAGTGCCCAAAAATGTTTACATTTTCACCACTTGTTTTGGCAGAGCCACTGCCATCTGCATTAATTAAATTGTGTTGAATGAAAAGAGAGAACACATGATGAAACACACCCTGAGATCTCTAAGGTGCCCAGTCAACATGTGAATTATATCACCTTGCCCTCGAGCTGTTATGAGCAGACATATGGATATGAATGGTTTCATAGAGTCATCGAGTCATAGAATGATACAGTATGGAAACAGGCCCTTTGGCCCAACTCGCCCACACCAGCCAACAATGTCCCAGCTACACTAGTCCCACTTGCCTGCGGAATGGTCCATATCCCTCCAAACCTGTCCTATCCATGTACCTGTCTAATTGTTTCTTAAACGATGGGATAGTCCCAGCCTCAACTACCTCCTCTGGCAGCTTGTTCCATACACCCACCACCCTTTGTGTGAAAAAGTTACTTCTCGGATTCCGATTAAATCTTTTCCCCTTCACCTTGAAGCTATGTCCTCTGGTCCTCGATTCCCCTACTCTGGGCAAAAGACTGTGCCTCTCATGATTTTGTATACTTCTATAAGGTCTCCCCTCATCCTCCTGCGCTCCATGAAATAGAGACCCAGCCTACTCAACCTCTCCCTATAGCTATAAAATGCAGCACCTCACATTTTTCTGTATTAAATTCCATCAACCATTCCTCAGCCCACCTGGCCAATCGATCCAGATCCTGCTGCAATCTTTCACAACCATCTTCACTATCTGCAAAACCACTAACTTTTGTATAATCAGCAAACTTGCTAATCTTGCCCTGTATGTTTAGAGGGACATCAGCCAAACGCAGGCAAATGAGACTCGACCAGAATGCCAATGTGGTTGACATGGGCAAGGCGGGCTTTGGGGCCTGTTTCCATGCTGTATAATTATGAAACTTCACTACTCTATCTCTGTCACGCGGGTGGCATAAGCAGAGTTCTCTAAGACATGGTCATCTAAGCCTTGGTTTAGTACCCCATAATTCTACTGATGTGATATCCTCCCTCTTGGTCATTTTTTTCTAGCTTATTTCATAGCGTAGCTACCTATTTCTATCACTCAACCTTTGACTTTCCCTCTTGCTTTTAATATGCTGGTCCCGCACAGTTTTCACCTCTGAAGGCTTCAACAAGAGCCCCTGAGTTTATGATTCAGCATCACACAGTGGACTGTCTCCTTCAAGAGTAACCCTCTCCAACCCTTTTTGAGAAGTAATCTACCAGCAATTTGAATCACCACATCTCACCTAGTCATTATCATCCTGTCTTTCCCCTGTTCGGGTCACCACATCTGCAGGACTCTTGCCTTCGCCTGCCCTCTCTGAGTACAACAGCTTATAATTGAATTACTGGCAGTTGCACAAATGCCCTAACCAGGGATTTTCACTAAAAGACAAAGAAAATCCTTATTCCATGTTAAAGTGCCCTCACATGAAGTTGAGAAATTATAGTTAGTTGATAGCTGACCCTAGATACCTTTCATTCCGGCGACTGGACCCCCCTACGACAATGTCTAGGACAAGCTACAATAACCTACCACCTAGTCGACATCAAGCTACGGCAAGCTACCGACAACCGGAGACCCAATCATCGCGACTGAGGACGTCCACCTACGACCGCACTTATGACAATGTACGACCACACAGGCAGCAACCTACGACAACCGAAGTCAACCTACATCCACCCGCGACAAGCTACGACAAGCTACGACCGTGTCAGTGACAAATGAAGACAATTCACGTCATTTTGGCCTCCGGTTTTGACGCCTGTCGCCGGTTGACGTAGTCACCAATGGAATTCAATGAAGTCAGCACTGGCGACAACCTAAAACACCTGGCGACAACCTACGACAGCGCCCACGTCAGGTGACGTCAGGCTACGATCATTGGCGTCAAACCACCAGTCGCTGAACATTTTTAAACATTTCAAAATCCAGCGGCAACCAGAAAAATGCTACGACTCTTTGGAGACTACTCACGACCGTACAGGCGACACCCCGGCAACCGTGTGGTGACAGCCTAGTCGCCTGTAGTTGCCTAAAAAATCGCCTAAGTGGGACAGGGGTTTTACCAGGATGCTGTAGGAAGGAACTGCAAATGCTGGTTTATACTGAAGGTAGACACAAAATGCTGGAGTAATTCAGAGGGTCTGGCAGCATCTCCGGAGAGAAGAAATTGGTGACTTTTCAGGTCAGAACCCTTCTTCAGATTAGTATTAGCTATAAGGTTGAACAAATTCAGCATGTTTTCTATGGAATGCCAGAGGCTGAAAAGTGACTTTCAGCCGATACAAGTCTATAAAATTATGAGAGGCATAGAGAGCGTAGATAGTCAGACCCTTTTTCCCAGGGTGAAATGTCAAAGATTAGAGGGCATAGCTTTAAGGTGAGAAAGCCAAAGTTTGAAGGAGATGTGCGGGGCATCTGTTTTTTACACAGAGAGTGGTGACTGTCTGGAATGTGCAGCAATGGGTGGTGGTGGAGGCTCAGATGACTGGCTTTTACAACAGACAATAGACAATAGACTCAAAATGCAGGAGTAACTCAGCAGGTCAGGCAGCATCTCAGGAGAGAAGGAATGGGCGACGTTTTGGGTCGAGACCCTTCTTCAGACAATAGACAATAGGTGCAGGAGTAGGCCATTCGGCCCCTCGAGCCAGCACCGCCATTCAATGTGATCATGGCTGATCATTCTCAATCAGTACCCCGTTCCTGCCTTCTCCCCATACCCCCTGACTCCTCTTTCTAGCTCTCTCTTGAATGCATTCAGAGAATTGGCCTCCACTGCCTTCTGAGGCAGAGAATTCCAGAGATTCACAACTCTCTGACTGAAAAAGTTTTTCCTCGTCTCCATTCCAAATGGCCTACCCCTTATTCTTAAACTGTGGCCCCTGGTTCTGGACTCCCCCAACATTGGGAACATGTTTCCTGCCTCTTTTAAGTGGCTTTTAAATAGGCACATGGAAATGCTGGGAATGGAGCGATATTGATCACATGCAAGCAGAGGAGATTAGTTCAACTTGGCATCACGTTCGGTGCAGATATTGAGGGCTGAAGGGCCTGTTCCTGTGTTGTCGTATCCTATGTCCTAACCACACAGTACCAATAACGTAGATACACTCATATAATCTTTTTACAGGTATCACTACACTGACTGAATTTCTATCAATGCTTATACATAAGCCCCAACCATGTTTAATGCACTGATTATTTGTATGGTATCTCATCAGACATATGTTGATAATCGTCAGATGTTTAGTTTAGTTTTGAGATACAGGCCCTTTGGCCCACTGAATCCACACCAACCACTGATCATCCATTTACACCAGTTCTACATTATCCCATTTCCTCATCCTAACTCTCATATCACCAGGGACTAATTTAATTTACTGTATTAATTTATTTTTTGTGTTAAAGTTTTTTTGTCTCTATTCTGTTTTGTAGTTTAGCACAATCGCAGGCGTTGCCACTTTCATTTCACTGCACATCTTGTATATGTATGTGACAAATAAACTTGACTTGACTCGACTCTCTACACACCTGGGACCATTTACAGAGGGAAATTAACCTACAATTGCACATGTCTTTCGGATGTGGGAGGAGAGCCCGGAGGAAACGCATGCAGTCACAGGGAGAATGCGTAAACTCCACACAGACAGCACCCAAGGTCAGCATCGAACCCAGGTCACTAGCGGCACTACCAGCTCCCCCACTGTGCTGCCCGACAGCACAGACAGGTGGTGGTGGAGGCTCAGATGACTGGCTTTTAAGTGGCTTTTAAACAGGCACATGGCAAGGCTGGGAATGGAGGGATATTGATCACATGCAAGCAGAGGAGATTAGTTCAACTTGGCATCACGTTCGTTGCAGATATTGAGGGCTGAAGGGCCTGATTACACACACTGATTTTCCCATATCCACTCTATTAGTTGCACTGCCAAAAATAGGAGGATTTATCAAAGGCTAATTTCTCTTCATAAAATTGCATTGATTTGCACATGCATTTCTCTGAATCATATAACTGATCTTCCAAGTGACTGGTTACAGTAAGTCAAAAATTTATTCACGTAACTTTGGAATTAAAAAGCCCAAAAATGCATCAGAAAATTTATTTGTGCCATTTTATGTATAAATTATGCTTAAAGAGCACCTTGTTTATGTTTTTAAGTGTGTGCTTTCTTTATCAGTGCAAGTCTCACCCATCGAGAAATTGGTCTTCATGTCACGTTCACTCTTATGCTGGTGTTATTTCCCCTTCATCTTTTACACATATGACAATGTCATCAACACGCATGACCTCCTTTTCTGACCAACACAAATTGAACCAAGTAGTTGTGGCTATGGCCTTTGAATGTCCGTGCAGTCATATTGTGTAGAAATTGTAGCACTGATCTTTTCAGCACCTCGTCAATAAAAAATTGATAATTTTCAGAATGGAAAATGATCGTAGCCTTATCCAGGTTGAATCATGTACTACCAGCCATGACACACATTGCAGAATTATTAAACCACATTACAGATTTTCCCCATTAGCTACACAGGCAATTATGTCAAACACGGTTAAATGACATTTTACAATGATTCCACCAGGCATTGGGCCAAAGCACAAGAGTCATAGAGGAGGAATTCCAAACCTTGAGGTTGTGCAACAGTGCAGCATGGCAGCACACCCGTGCAGCTGGTAGAGCTGCTGCCTCACAGCACCAGAGATCTAGGTTTGATCCTGGCCCCGGGTGCTGTCTGTGTGGAGTTTGCATAATCATCCCTATAACCATGTGGCTTTCCACTGGGTAATCCAGGTTCCTCCCATATCCCGAAGGCGTGCAGATTTGTAGGTTATTGGCCTCTGTAAATGGCCCCTAGCATATAGGGATTTAAAGGGAGATAACATAGTATTAGTGAGAATGGCCGATTGATGATTGGTGTATTCAGTAGGCCAAAGAGCCTGTTTCCATTTGTATCACTAAATTAAACTAAATAGGCCTTTCAGTCCATAATGTCCAAGCCAAAAGTAATCTCCTCTGTCATAGTGTGTTATACAACACTGCCGATAGGAGAAAACGAGCAAGAGGAGATATATATGATGAGCAGATCAGTGCCAAAAAGGAGGATCAACAAAAGGTAAAAATAAATGCATCCACATGAGAATTATGGAATTATCCATGGGAGGGAAGAACATTCTGGATGTTCAATAGTCAAGTCAAGTGTCAAGCGTGTTTAATAGTCATACATACCGACAAACGGAACAATTAAATTCTTACTTGCAGCAGCATAAAGGTCTTGTAACACCATACAGATAGATAATACATGATAAACAAAAAATAAAAAATAAATGAATTCACTAGTGCAAAAAAAAGCCCAAAGTCTTTAGTGTAACCCAAGACCATTGGTTAGCGTTGTGTACTGTTCCAAAGCCTGATGGTTCTGGGAAGAAGCTATTCTTCACATGGTGGTGAGTGCCATAGTGAGGCCCACCGGAAATTGGAGGAGCAGCACCTCATATTTCGCCTGGGCAGTTTGCAGCCCAGTGGTATGAACATCGACTTCTCCAACTTTAGATAGTTCCTCTGTCCCTCCATTCCCCTCCTCCTTCCCAGATCTCCCTCTATCTTCCTGTCTCCACCTATATCCTTCCTTTGTCCCGCCCCCCCTGACATCAGTCTGAAGAAGGGTCTCGACCCGAAACATCACCCATCCCTTCTCTCCCGAGATGCTGCCTGACCTGCTGAGTTACTCCAGCATTTTGTGGATAAATACCTTCGATTTGTACCAGCATCTGCAGTTATTTTCTTATACTTCACATGGTGTTGATGTTTTTTAAACTCCGATACCTTCTTCTCAATGGCAGGGGTAAAATGATATTGTGGCCAACATGGTGTGTGTCTTCGATGATGCAGGGGTGAAATGAGAGTGTGGCCAGGATGGTGTGGGTCCTTGATGATGCAGGCTGCCTTTTTTGACGCAGCATCTCCTATAGACCCCATCTGTGGCTGATAGTTCTGTACCCGTGATGACAATTGAAGACAACTTAATTGTTCAGCAATCTTCATAAAGGCCCAACATCATTGATCCACCAGAAATCATGGTACATACATTGATATGGAACAGTTAACTATCTATTACAGAATAGCCATTTACATTAGGGTCTGAAGAAGGGTTCCGGCCCAAAACATCATCTACTGTATTCCTTTTCTCCAGAGATGCTGCCTGACCCGCTGAGTTACTCCAGATTTTGTGTCTACCCATTTACCTAAAATGGGCAAGTGCATGGCAAAAATGTTATTCTGTCGTGGTCGCTGACATTTTTAGCTCCAGTGAACTTGACACACTGAGCACAGAGGGGCAATGCATTAATGTAAAAGGATAAATGTTCCAGAGCATCACACAAGGATTTTGATGGCCAGAGTTGTCAAATTGTCAGTTGTGGACTGAACATTAATGTTGTCCCAATGCTGAAAGTAATCCAGAAAAGTATAATAATAAAGATAATTCTCACTGTAACATTTGTTAATGCTGCTGGTGCCCTACTTGAGAGGGTTCCCTGAAGATTAATGTCACAAGGCTGAATGTCGTTGATCCACACAACCTTTGCTTATTGGCATCACTCAGCGGAAAAAAACCCCATTCCGTCTTGGGATTAAATTGTTATCCTTTAACATTCCAATCAATTGTTTTAACTAAATCGGCTCTGGTGGCATGTTCTTTGAGACGTGTTTTGTGCAGTGGTGAAATACCGTTACAGCTTAAAGCTATTAATGCAGATCATGAGATTCTTTCAAAGTAAGTGTTTGAGTTAATGCCAGCTAGAAGCATCATGGCTAAGCCAGTAAAATGTCCAACCTCGTACCGAATCAGATAGAACACATGAAAGGAGTTTTGTGAAACGGAAGCCATCTGAACTTCTCCATTCTCACGCTTTGAGGTCCTGTATAAGTGCCATTGATTTTCATATCAGGCAATCCAAGCCCGCAGTGCAATGTAAATCCACTTCAGCACATGACACTACTAATACATCGACATTGCTCTGATTTGAGCTTTGCGGCATTATCACATGAGCAAGACTGGGGGATAGATTTCCAGTGGAGTGGAAGTTTTAATCATCTGACATTAGATTTTGGTTTAAATAATGTGACAAGGGTCATTGTAGGAATGTGAACGGGACATGTCTCTGGCTGGGCCAAATGCTTGAACGTCCCTTTACATACGGCACATCAAGCTGCAGATTTCTCTGACGTTGGTGGGCCTGAAAGTTTCCATTTTGCTTTTGTCTCACTTCCAAGTACACATTCAATGACTCGCTCTGATAAAACACACTTCCTCCACAAGACAATGCCAATATGATTTTCACTCATCATTATCTTGTCAGAGGTTATTTGATCACGAGACAAGCAATGGAATATTCCCAATCCAGCAGCTGAGGCCAACCCAGAGTTGGAATGGATACAACTAACAAAATGTACACTTAAGATTTTTATTACACATGACCTCAACACTGAAGCAAAGCAATTTCCTTACACTGAAGGCACTCTAGTTTATTTGCAACTGTGTCTGAATTATTTCAGAGGATTCTTCATGCGTTCGAGTCCATCGGTGACTTTAAATGTCTAAATAATCATACAAGGACTGTTGCACAAGGCATTCACTTTCAAATTCATCTTTTAAAACTTCATCGTCCGGTTTCCAAATGAGGCAGTGTCCAAAGCAAATATTTTAATTAACAAAATTAAAATATTCTTGTCAGTATTAACTTTACTATGTGTACATTACAACATAGTGAACAGACTGGTGCTATTTTTCGTGAGTGCATTCAAAAGGGTTTGGGTCCAGTCCCATGGTGAAGTGTGCTGACTGTGCCCATTAAAAGGCGGTGGGAATACTGTTCCCTTTCACTGTGGTGGAGAGCAGATGTCCACAGTGGATGCCTGTGACCGACCGGCTTGAGTTCCGGAGGCACAGAATATGTTCTGTTCTACCATCTCTGCCTGGATCTGAGGTAGCTGGAGGTGTGGGGTGGCACGGTGGTGCAGCTGGTAGAGCTTCTGCCGCACAGTGCCAGACTTTGGTGCACGTTTCAACCACCGTGATGATGAGGCCCAAAGCCGAAGGGCATAAGTTAGCGGAGGGCTGAGTTACTCCAAGCCAAAACAGGCATCAGGGAGCACCTTGATCTTAACAGCCTTGTTGATGACGTCGTCCATCACTTTATTGAAAGTGAACTGACAAGGCAGTAACTTTCCAAAGAGTTTGGCAGTAATTTACCTGCCAGGCTTTGTCCCGCACCCTCCTCTCTTCCAAATTTCCTTAGAATCAGCCTGAAGAAGCGTCCTGACCTGAAACGTCATCTATCCATGTTCTCCTGAGATGCTGCCTGACTCGCTGAGTTACACCAGCACCCTTTGTCTTCTTTTGTGAACCAGCATCTGCAGTTCCTTGTTTCTACAGCAATTTTCCGAATTGGATTTGTCTACTTGTTTGGAAACGGGCCATACCTGAGTCATTTTTTACATTATTTGATAATTGCCTATGTTGTAACACCACCGGAACAGATCTGGGGCACCAATCTTTCACACCACATCCAGGATGTTATCTGCTCTCATTGTCTTACCTGCATCCAGCTCTCTCTGCTCTTTCTTGATTTTAACTTGAAGTGAATCAAATTGGCTGAAGGCTGGCTTCTGTCGTCATGGGGATCTCAAGTAGAAAGCCAAGATGGATCATGCACTTGGCACTTTTGACTGAACTTTGCTGTGAATGTTCCAGCTTTGCCTTTGGTACTCACACACTGAATCCCATCAACTCTCTGAATTTGAACGACATTAGTCATTTAGTCTGAAGAACCATCTCGACCTGAAAAGTCATCTCTCCATGTTCTTCAGGGATGCTCCCTAAACAGCTGAGTTACTCCAACATTTTGTGTCACTATAAGTCCTTCAATTGTTTATCACCAGTCATGTCTGAGTGTGGGAGTGAAATGCCAATGACAAGCCATAAGATTGAATAGCTGCCTATTCAATAGGAGAGCATGCATGTATTTATGTGCTGCAGCTTAACCACGTTGGCATCTCATTGTCCCGTGGCTGTTGATGCTCCTGACGTGCTCTTTTGCATTCTCATTGAACCAAGATCATATTCAGCACCATTTTCTGCACCAGCTCCATATCTCTGAGCTAATCTGGAATACTGGGAGTCCTAGTGTCTGGTGCATTCAAACTTCAAAATAATTTGTTTTCACTCCACCAGTTTAGAGAATGTCACCGATCGCCCTTTCACCTAACCACTGCTGACCCCCAACCACTAATGTAAGCATGCGCTCAGCACCTTGCCATGGACTGCTGTGAAGTCAGGCAGCAATGCTTTAAGCACTGAAGGATCATTTCCTAACAAAGTTAGGTCCCTTATTCTCCTGTGAACCCCTGTTAGAAAGGCATACAAGCCAGATTTCATGAAATGTATCTCTCATGTATCACTGAGTGGCACAGTGAACAGCTGGTACAGCTACTGCCTCACATGCCCAGCAACCTGGCTTCAATCCTGACCTCGGGTGCTTTATGTGTGGAGTTTGCACGTTTTCCTGGTGACCTTGTGGGCTTCCTCTGGGTGCTCAGTTTCCTCCCACATCCCACGGGCCTAAGGGTTTGTAAGTTAATTGTTGATTGTGAATTGTTGATTGTGAATTGCCTCTAATGTCTCGGGAGTGGATGCGAAAGTGGTTAAAACAGAACTAATGTGAAAGGTTGGTCATTGTGGACTCAGTGGGCCAAAGGGCCTGTGTCCAGGCTATATCTTTCAATCAATAAAATGAATCAAATTATTGTAAAATGCTGGAAACAATAATTCTGAGTTTACTTTTCAGGTGATGAATTTTCAACAGAATCATTAACCTGAATCATTAATTCTATTTCTCTCCATATATTCAGCTTAACCTGCTATTTTTAAAAATATATAACAGTTTTGGGTTTAATTCCAAATTTCCAGCAACTGCAGTTTTTTTTTTCCTTTTAATTTATGGAATTCATTGGTTCAAATTGACCACTAACCTGCCCACAATCTCTGCCTCCTCCACTGCTGCATTTGCATCTTTAAACAACAGTAGCTTTACATGCTATCACTGGTGTACTGCCACGGTTCCAGCTGTTCACCTTCGTCATTCAAGGTCACCCTGGCATTTTAACACAGCTTCTGCTCACGTTTTCCAGTTAATGCACCACTCTCCTCACATACGGCCACTCCCCAGCTGATAGTGCTCAGGTGGTAATACAAAGTAAATCCACACAGTTTCTGCACAAATCTGCACAATTTCCCACATTGTAATTATATGATGCTATTGCTGTGGTAGAGTCAACATCGGAACAACCAAAGCACTGAAATTGTATAATTCCATTAAATAAATAAATTCCTCAACGATATATAATAACATAATATAATATATAGTTTAGTTAATATATTTAGTTTAGAGATACAGTGTGGAATCAGGCCCTTCGGCCCACCGAGTCCATGCCGAACAGTGATCCCCACACATTAATGCTATCCTAACCACAATGGGGACAATTTACAATTATGCCAAGCCAGTTAGCAGACCTGTATGGCTTTGGGGTGTGGGAGGAAACTGGAGCTCCCAGAGAAAACCCATGCGGTCACAGTGAGAATGTACAAACTCCATAGTCGGGATCAAATCCGGATCTCTGGAGCTGTAAGGCAGTAGCTCTACATCTGCACCACCGTGCCACCCTGGGTATTAAAAGTAAAGGAAGTGGAGCAGGTGTTAGGGGGCATGGAGATAACATTTAAAGTTCACCAATCATGGTACCATAACATTTAGAACTGCTTCAGTTAAAATTGGAGAATTGGGTCAAGTGGAGAAAGGCCATTTTCTAGGAGATAATAAAAAAATCTTGACATAGGTAAATTGGGAATCGAGGTTTAGCAAACAAAATTGAAATGAAAAAAAGAAATGGTCTTTAAGGGGAGTATGGTTGGGAGTGCAAGTACACTTTAGAATATTGCCCCATTACAGGAAAGATGTGCAAGCTTTGGAGAGGATGCCGAGAAGGTTTACCAGAATGCTGCCTGGATTAGACGGGTTCAGCTGTAGGGAGAAGTTGGATAGACTTGGATTATTTTTTTCTGGAATGCCTGTGATTGAATGGGGACTTGATAGAGGTATATAAAATTATGAGAGGCATAGATGAGGTACGTTCTCCCCGTGACCTGCGTGGGTTTTCTCCGAGATCTTCGGTTTCCTCCCACACTCCAAAGACGTACAGGTATGTAGGTTAATTGGCTGGGTAAATGTAAAAATTGTCCCTAGTGGGTGTAGGATAGTGTTAGTGTACGGGGATCGCTGGGCGGCACGGACTTGGTGGGCCGAAAAGGCCTGTTTCCGGCTGTATATATATGATATGATATTAGAACCCTTTTTCCAGGGTGGAAATATCCAACACCAGAGAGCATAGCTATAAGGTGAGAGGAGGAAAGATTAATGGAGGCGTGCAGGGCAGGTTTTTTCACACAGAGGGTGTGGATCGCATTTTTAGGGGTAGTGGTGGAGCTCGATACAATAGTGGCGCTTAAGAAGCTTTTGGATAGGCACATGTAAATGAAGCGAATAGAGGAAAATGGATCATATGCAGGCAGAAGAGATCAGTTCAGCTACACATCATGTTAGGCACAAACATTGTGGGCCGAAGAGCCTTTTCCTGTGCTGTACAGTTCTATGTACTTTCCCATGATGGAAAAGTATTATTAAAGCCAGAATTTCCTTACGAATAAGGAGATAAAGACCAAAAAATAGCAGAAAAATAGGACATATGCAAAATTTAAGGTTGATATTGATAATGGAACCAGATTGAATGGTGTTTTTTTAAGAGTACAAGTAAATGTGTCATGATTTTTTTTCAGCTACCATACCAGGATCTCTGCTGAACTCGATATATTTTAGTGACTTGCACATGACACAAAACCTAGAAGCATGTTAAACCGTGAGGAGGATAGTAAAAGGCTTTAAGAAAATATTGACGGGCTGGTGAACCGGGCAGATAATCAGGCAGATTAAATTATGGGTCGAGTTAGAGCAGTCAATATAAACTAAAGAGGCAATTGATAAGAGTTGCACCTGTTACAACAGCTCAGCAGTTACATTAATTCGAGAGGTGGCACAGTGGTACATTTAGTAGCATAGCTGCCTCACATTTCCTGACCTCTGGCGTTGTCTGTGTGGAGTTTGTATGTTCTACCTGTGACAACCTGATTTTCTCCAGATGCTCTCGTTTCTTCTCACATCCCATAATATATAGATTGAGACGACAATTGGCCATTGTAGATTGACCCTGATACATGCACTGTAAATGCGGGGTAGGATCTGAGCGAGGTGATGGGAATGTGTGGAGGAAAAAAATGGTCATAAGATCACAGGAGCAAAGAGATCCTTCTGCAGTTGTATAGAGCCCTAGTGAGACCGCACCTGGAGTACTGTGTGCAGTTTTGGTCTCCAAATTTGAGGAAGGATATTCTTGCTATTGAGGGCGTGCAGCGTAGGTTTACTAGGTTAATTCCCGGAATGGCGGGACTGTCGTATGTTGAAAGACTGGAGCGGCTAGACTTGTATACACTTGAATTTAGAAGGATGAGAGGGGATCTTATCGAAACATATAAGATTATTAAGGGGTTGGACACATTAGAGGCAGGAAACATGTTCCCAATGTTGGGGAGTCCAGAACCAGGGGCCACAGTTTAAGAATAAGGGGTAGGCCATTTAGAACGGAGATGAGGAAAAAACTTTCCAGTCAGAGAGTTGTAAATCTGTGGAATTCACTGCCTCAGAAGGCAGTGGAGGCTAATTCTCTGAATGCATTCAAGAGAGAGCTAGATAGAGCTCTTAAGGATAGCAGAGTCAGGGGGTATGGGAAGGCAGGAACGGGGTACTGATTGAGAAGGATCAGCCATGATCACATTGAATGGTGGTGCTGGCTCGAAGGGCCAAATGGCCTACTCCTGCACCTGTTGTCTATTATCTATAAACGATAGTAGAATTATGCCATTCAATCATAGCTGATCTATCTTGCCCTCCTAACCCCATTTTTCTGCCTTCTCCCCATAACCTCTGACACCCGCACTAATCAAGAATCTATCTATCTCTGCCTTAAATAAATCTACTGGCTTTGCCTCCACAGCCTTCTGTGGCAAAGAATTCCACAGCTTCACCACCCTCTGACTAAAAGAAATTCCTCCTTATCTTCTTGCTAAAGGAACGTCGTTTAATTCTGAGGCTATGTCCTCTAGTCCTAGACTCCCCACTAGTGGAAACATCCTCTCCACATCTATTCTCTCCAAGGCTTTCACTATTCTGTATGTTTCAATGAGGTCCCCCCTTATTCTTCTAAACTCCAGTGAATATGGACCCAGTGCCATCACATGCTCATCATATGTTAAGGTAGGTTTATTGTAATGATGGATTCTCAACGTTCAGCGTAGAGTGGGTGGTTTGAAGAGCCTGTTTCCATGCTGTATTGATCCGTGATGCTATGTAGGAACAAAGAGATCCGAAAACATGCATAAACACAAGGTAGAAAACAGTTGAACAAATGATATAAAATCTGGATTATTATACATTGAGGCAGGCAGTCAAAGTACAAGAAGGTCATAACAAACTTTTATAAAATATTGATTTGTCACATCTGGAGCCGACACTATAGAAAAGATGTGAAGGCCTTTTAAAGCACTCAGAAGAGATTTATTAGAATGATTTTAGGAATGAGAACTTTGGATTCCCCCATTTGACTGAGAAGCTGGACATTCTCTTTGGAATAGGAAAGTTTCAAGAGGATTTGCTAAAGGTATTTAAAATCACGGTGGGGCTTAATGTTGGAAAGAAACTGCTCCAATCAAGGACTAAAGAACATAGAATGAAGGTTATTGATAACTGAACCAGAAATGCCATGAAGAAAACCTTTTCAAGGAAGCTGCAGTTCGATTCTGGAATGCACTGCCAGACCCTAAGTGTTAAGCGGGAATAGATGCATTCATGAGGTTTAGAAGATAAATGGTAACTACATGATAGAAAAAAAATGTGGCCTAGGTAAGAGGGCTTGCTTACCAATGGACAAAATGATCTCTGTTGCTGTAAATCTTCCTGCAATGCTCTGATTCTTTGATTCATTTAAGGAGACAGGATGAATTGAGTAATCATTTAACGAAGGATCTTCTGGAAATCAACGGATCGTAATATAATTCTTTTTTATGGAGATTGATAGTGATAAATTTAATTGTGAAACTAAAACCCATCTTAAATTTAAAGACAATGATTCTTTTTTGCAACTTGTCAGCATGATTCAAAGATTTGTATACTTGTACTTTAAAATTGTTCAACTTTAAGAAAGGATATGCATTGAGACTAATTGAAGACACTGAGCAAAGATTTTCAAGTTTGCTTCCTGGGATGTGGTATTGCCTTAAGAGGAAAGGCTGAGCAGAATAGCCTATGCTGCTTTCCTGCAGGACTCAGCAAAGTGAAAGGTAATCTTGTTGAAACAAATAAGATTGAGAAGAAGCTAGTTGAGGATGCCAGTGAATTTAAAATTAAGAGCTTTAGTCTCAAGAGTGTTTGTCATCTGTACCAAAATCCTTACATGCAGCAGCACGTTTCTAAGCACACTACTCAATAGGTGGCATAATAAGTAAATTAAAGAAAGTTGAGTAAATAAAAAACACAATATAGTTTAAAACAAAACGAAAACTCAAAGTCCCTAGTGCAACCAAGGCAGTTCGCAGTTCGTAGTTTAGTTGTGTTTGTAGTGATCAATTTCTTGATTGTTGTTGGGAAGAAGCTGTTCCTGAACTGGAAGGCCATGGTGAAGACACCTATGCCTTCCTCCCGATGGCAGGGGTGCAATGAGAACATGGTCTGGGTGGTGTGGGTCTACGATCATGCTGGCTGCCTCTTTGAGGCGGTGCCTCCTACAGATCCCTTCGATGGTGGAGAAGTCGGTACTTGTGATGGAATGGGAAGTGCACGCCAACCTTTGTAATCTCCGTCGTTCCCGAGTGTCCAATTTGCCAAACTAGGCTGCGGTGCAACAAGTCAACATGGTCTCTCCTGTGCACATGTAGAAATTCAAGAGTGTTTGTCAACATAACAAATCTCTGCAATCTTGGTCTCTCAAACCAGGTGTGAGGAGTAAATTCTTCTCTTTTAATTCAATGATTCCATGATATTTTAATGTCATATGTACCCAGGTACAGTGAAATGCTCTGTTTTGCATGTAACGAGGTAAAATCATGTAGCAGACCTCACCCCGGGCAGTACACAAGTGTCGCTATGTTTTGGCGCCAACAAAGTTACACAAGTACATTGAACAGTCCCATCATTTGCCTGCGGCCGCAAGTGGTAGAAGGTACCGCCCCCCCACCCCCCAGGTCCCCTTTTTGTTCTTGGTGACCCCCCTGCGGGTCCCCCGTTTATTCTCGACAGTTCCTTCCTCCAACCCCCTCCCCGTGTCCCCACCTCCTTCTCAGCAGCCACCCCCCCCCCCTAACCGGGCAGACCCTTCGTAATCAGCGCCCTCTCTCCCTCCGGGTCCACCCATCATTGTGCACGGCGGCCTTTCTCGTCTTTCTGATGGCACTCCTCAATGATCCCCTCACCCTCTGTGACCCTCCCCACTCTCCGATGGCACTCCCCATTCTCCGATGGCCCTTCACTTTCTCCGACGACACACCTCCCTCTCTGACGGTCCTCTCCGACAGCCATCCTCATTCTCCGCAGACCCTCCTCAATCTCCGATGGCTCACCTCACTCTCCAATGTCCCTCCCTCTCCGACAGTCCCCTCGCCTTCCGACGGTCCCCTTCTCCGACGCCCCACCTCACTCTCCGACAGCCCACCTCACTCTCCGACAGCCCACCTCACTCTCCGATGACCCTTCTCTTTCTCCAACGGCTGTCCTCACTCTCCAATGGCCCGCCTCAATCTCCGAATGCTCACCTCACCCTCTGATGGCCCACCTCACTCTCTGATGGTCCCTCCCTTTCCAACAGCCCTCCTCACTCTCCGACGGTCCCTCCATCTCTAACAGTCCCCTCACTCTCCGACAGTTTCTCACCCTCCGATGGCCCACCTCACTCTTTGATGGCACTCCTCCCTCTCCGATGGCACTCCTCCCTCTCCGATGGCACTCCTCCCTCTCCGATGGCACTCCTCCCTCTCCGATGGCACTCCTCCCTCTCCGATGGCACTCCTCCCTCTCCGATGGCACTCCTCCCTCTCCGATGGCACTCCTCCCTCTCCGATGGCACTCCTCCCTCTCCGATGGCACTCCTCCCTCTCCGATGGCACTCCTCCCTCTCCGATGGCACTCCTCCCTCTCCGATGGCACTCCTCACTCTTCGACTCACCTCACTCACCTACAGTTTCACTCTCCAACGGCCCACCTCACTCTCCGACGGTGTCTTCCTCTCTGATGGTCTCTCTCTCTCCCATGGTCTCTCACTCTCCCACGGTCTCTCCGACGGCCCATACACGCTCCCCGATGGCCCACATCACTTCGATGACCCTCCTCAATCTCCAATGGCCCACCTCACTCTCTGACAGTCCCTCCCTCTGACAGTCCCCTTCCTCTCTGACGGTCTCTCACTCTCCGACGGTCTCTCACTCTCCCACGGTCTCTCACTCTCCCACGGCCCATACACTCTCTCCGACGGCCCACATCACTTCGATTACTCTCAATCTCCAATGGCCCACCTCCCTCTCCGACGATCCCTCCCTCTCCGACGGTCTCTCACTCTCCGACGGCCCACTTCAATCTCCGATGGCCCACCTCACTCTCGAACGGCCTTCCTCATTCTCCGATGGCCCTCCTCACTCTCCGATGGCCCTTCTCTTTCTCCGACGGCCCTCCTCACTGTCTGACGACCCTCCTCAATCTCCGATGGCCCACCTTACTCTCCGACGGTCTCTCACTCTCCGAGGGCCCACCTCACTCTCCGACGGCCCACCTCTCTCCGATGGCACTCCTCACACTTGCGATGGCCATGTCTTTGGATGGTCCCTCCCTCTCTGACAGTCCCCTCACTCTCCGACGGCCCAACTCACTCTCCGATGGACCTCCTCTTTCTCCGACGACACTCCACACTCGCCGACAATCCCCCTCCCTCTCCAACAGCCCTCCTCACTCCCCGACGATCCTCCTCACAATCCCACGGCCCACCTCACTCTCCGACGGCCCACCTCACTCTTTGATGGCTCACCTCCGTCTCTGATGGTCCCTCCCTCTCTGACAGCCCTCCTCATTCTCCGACGAACCTCCTCAATCTCTGATGGCCCATCTCGCTCTCCGACAGCCCCTCACTCTCCGACGGACCTCACTCTCTGATGGTCCCTTCCTCTCCGACAATCCTCTCCCTCTCGAACAGCCCTACTCACTCTCCGACGTTCCCTCCATCTCCGACAGTCCCCTCACTCTCCAATGGTCTCTCACTCTCCGACGGCTCACATCATTCTCCAACGGCCCACCTCACTCGTTGATGGCCCATCTCCCTCTCCGATGGTACTCCTCACTCTCCGATGCCCCACCTCACTCCGACGTTCCCCCCACTCTCCGACAGCCCGCCTCACCCTCCGACGGTCTCTCATTCTTCGATGGCCCACCTCACTCTCCGATGGCACTCCTCAATCACCGATGGCCCATCTAAATCTCCGATGGCACTCCTCAATCACCGATGGCCCACCTCAATCTCCGATGGCACTCCTCAATCTCCGATGGCCCATCTCAATCTCCGATGGCCCATCTCAATCTCCGATGGCACTCCTCAATCTCCGATGGCACTCCTCAATCTCCGATGGCCCACCTCACTCTCCGACGAGCTCTCCCTCTCCGACAGTCTCACTCTCCGACGGCCCTTCTCTTTCTCCAACAGCTCACACTCTTTGATGGCCCATCTCCCTCTCCGACAGCCCTCTTCACTCTCCGATGGCCTCTTTACTCTCCGACGGCCCGGCTCATCTCACTCTCCAACGGCCTCTCCCTCTCCGACAGCCCGCACTATCTGACAGTCCCCTCGCTCTCCGACGACCCACCTCTGTTATCACGGGCGGGTGTGTTGTGTCCGCATCCGTGGTGGGCGAGCCCGGCCGCCAGTCCGCACCTCCTGGAGGGCTTGTCCCCCACTTGGCAGGAGCACTCCTGGCCGCACTGCTCGCACTTCACACAATTTAGTCATGCAGTCATGTGCCACTGAGGTAAACGTTCAAACAGCATCATATTGAATAATGCTAGGTGCTGCAAAAAGATTGAAAGACCCACTCCTTCTATTTCTCATGTTCCCATGATACCATGTGATATTTTGTCACTTGGTATTGTGTGCGCATTAATTGCCTGAGGCACAATATTGGGATGAATAAATTCATTGATACAGTCTCCATATTTCTCTTTAACTTGTCTGAACTTTTTGTCCCCAAAGTGAGACACGAAACAAAATCCTTTCTGTCACTGAGAATACTTTATTTCATCTTTTGTTGCCTAATACTATCCCTACCTCAGCTAATTCCATCATAAAGCACTCATTTTATACGATACTTATTTCTAAGAGCAGCCTTGGAAGCCTTGGCCTTCACCACCACTCTCAGAAGAATGCTCCAGGCACCCTCCATTCTTTGTGTAAAAACTTGTCCCGCACATCTCCTTTAACCTTTACCCCTCTCAACGTAAAGCTATGCCTTCCAGTCTTAGACATTTCCAAACTGGGAAAAAAGATTCTGACTGTCTATGCTGCCTATGCCTCTCATAATTTTATATACTTCTATCAGATATCCCCTCAGTCTCCGAAGCTCGATAGAATATAATTCAAGTTTATCCAAGTTCTCCTTGTAGCTAATACTTTCTAATCGAGGCAGGATTCCGGTGAACCTCTTCTACACTCTCTCCAAAGCCTCCACATTCTTTCTCAAATGAGGTGACCAGAACAGTTCTTTGCCTGTTACCATTTCCACAATGTTCCACACTACTGAACTTAAACTAATGGGGTTAACGTTAATGAGTTTCTCAATAATCTCATTTTTTTTGTACAATAGTGTAACATTTACAATTTTGTAGTCCTCGGCCACCACCCCTGAATGTGTTCATGTCAATAACTAACCACGCTCAGGCAAGTGAAATAGGAGATTGATAAAACACAGGAGCAAGTGAGATGGAAGGAATCTGTCTTGGAAAGGTAAAAAGAGGAAATAAGGCCATGGGCAGGAGCACGTGATTATATCAGCCACAGACCAGAGCAGACAAGTGCAGACGGGAAGAGTTACTTTCACAGAATAACCCTATATCCTTTGAATTGCTTAAAATCCAAACATTTGCAGTATCTGTCTCTGCCCTGAGTATACTCGGTGACTGAGCCTCTATCGCTGTCTTAGTGAGAGAGTTCCAAAGGTTCATTGCTCTTTTATTGAAGCAATTTCCCATATAATTTCCGAAAGGACAACCCTTACATTGAGACAGTGAACCCAGTTCAAGATACGACGGTGATGGAAACATTGACGGAGCGTCAAGCTCCTTGCCATAAATGTTAGTCACAATCTAACATAGATTACTCACATTGAAGGGACAGCTAAGAAAGTACACCAATGCCCCTGCTTTCTCAGAAAACGGAGGAAATTCAGTATGTCTCCAACAACCAAACTTCCACAAATGCATCATATAAAGCACACAGTAGACAAAACGAACCGTAGTAGTTGGTTTACAAAAAAAGACAAAATGCTGAAGCAACTCAGGGGGTCAAGCAGCATCTCTGGAGAACATGGATAGGCAATGTTTTCTGTTCGGTACCCTTCTTCAGACTGAAGAAACATTGCCTTTCCATATTCTCCGGAGATGTTGCCTGACCCACTGAGTTATCAGGCACTTTGTGTCAATGAAAGCATACATAACAGTTTCGTTTGGGAACAGCTCTGCCTAAGTCCGCAAGAAATTGTAAAGAGTTGTGAATGTAGCCCAGTTCAGCATACAAAATGAAATTCCCACCATTGACTCCATCTATACCAGTGCCTTGGGAATGCAGACAACAGAATCAAAGATCTTTCCCATCCTGGTCAATCCTCTTCTTCCCATTCCTGTTGTCCAAAAACACAGAAGCTCAAAAGTGTGAACCATGAAATACAAGAACAACTCCTTCCCTTCTGTTAACAGGCTTCTGAATGGTCCTTCCATAAATTGCAGTATAGTCCAATTCTCCTCTACCTTATTGCAGAATTTTGACTTTGTGTCCGGGTCAGAAAGCTAAATACAATGTTAGCATTCATTTAGAGAGGACTAGACTATAAAAGGATTTAATGCTGAGGCTTTATAAGGCACTGGTCAGGCCACATTTGCAATATCGTCAGCATTTTCGGGCCGCATATCTGAAGGATGTGCTGACATTGGAGAGAGTCCAAAGGTGGTTTATGAGAATAATCCCGGGGCTGATTGGGTTAATGTATAAGGAGCGCATGAAAGCTCTGGGCCTGTACTCTGGAGTTTGGAAGGATGAGGGGGCAGGGATCTCATTGAAAACTATCGAATAATGAAAGGCCTGGATAGAGTGAATGTTAAAAGGGTGTTTCCAGTAGTGGAAGGGTCTATGACCAGAGGACATGTCCTCAGAATAAGGACATTCCTTTAGAATGGAGATGAAGAGGAATTTATTTAGCCAGAGGGTGGTGAATCTATGGAATTCATTGCTGAGGAAAGCGGTGGAGGCCAAGTCATTGGGTATTTTTAAACCCGAGATTGATAGGTTCTTGATTAGTAAGGGTGTCAAAGATTATGGGGAGAAGGCAGGTGACTGTGGTTAAGAGGAAAAAATAGATCAGCCATGATCGAATGGTGGAGCAGACTCGATTGACCAAATGACTTAATTCTGCTCCTATGTCTTATGTTCTTATGGTCTAAACTGTTGGCCTATATTATGGAGATCTATATTCTGCACTGTATCTTTCCCTTCACTCTACCTATTATACTTGAGTTTGACGATTGTAATTATGTAAAGTATTATCTGATTTGATTGGATAGCATGCAAAATAAAAGCTTTTTACTGTACCGCAGTACACATGCCAATAATAAACTTAAACCTGAACAATCACACAGTCATCTTTTACAACACTTTGATTGCACGATCATATCCTCAGATGTTTGATGATCACCATCAATACGGTGGGCTGAAGGGCCTACTTCCAAGCTATAATAACTTTTTATATTAATCTTAATTACTTTCAGCTACTCATTCTCCCTAAATTGGTTGTCCATTGTTCCTGTGAGGTTTGCTAGTTTTTCTTCTGTGGCGTTAGGTGTCAAGCATTTGTTTTAACTTCCAAATGAAGCCCCTTCACTCCAGAGCCTTTATCCCATTCTTTATTACCACGATTATGTTTTTCTTTATGAAGTTATGAAGTTATAGATACAGCATGTAGAAAGGCCCTTTGGCCCACCAAGTCCATGCCAACCACCAGTCACCCATTTACAATCATCCTACATTCATCCCATTTTTATTCTCCTGATATCCTCATTGTTTTTCTCCCCCCCTCAGATTCTACCATTTGCCTATAAACTCAAAGTGGCCAGTCAGCATACAAAAGGAGTCTGAGATGAGCATTTATAAATGCTCATCAGTGAAATGTTGGAATGGATGTGATGGCACTGCCATATTTAAGACAAAACTAGTTGATGGTCAGGTGAGCCTCTGCAACGAAACATTCAACATATGTGTATTTTGTGTTTTAGAGAACTTTCCACTGAAGATCTTGCCAAGGTGCCTGGAAACTCCACCAGCAACATCCTCATCAGATTGCTTCGCACATATGACCCGAGAATACGGCCATATTTTAAAGGTTTGTGGGCTTGTAACTTGATCTGAAAGATTTTGTCAAATGTTTGGGTCTGAAGAAGGGTCTCGACCCGAAACGTCACCCAATCCTTCTCTCCAGAGATGCTGCTTGTCCCGCTGAGTTACTCCAGCTTTTTGTGTCTATTTTCGGTTTAAACCAATATCTGCAGTTCCTTCCTACACATATACAGATTTTGTAAAAGTGGGAAAATAACTGCAGATGCTGGTATAAATCGAAGGTATCACAAAATGCTGGAGTAACTCAGCGGGTCAGGCAGCATCTCAGGAGAGAAGGAATGGGTGACGTTTTGGGTCGAGACCCTACTTCAGTCTGAAGAAGGGTCTCCACCTGAAACGTCACCCATTCCTTCTCTCCTGAGATGCTGCCTGACCCGCTGAGTTACTCCAGCATTTTGTGATACCAGATTTAGTAAAAGATTCATTTACCGTTTTGATGGTAGTAAACCAGTTTTAACTGCAGTATATTTAATAACCATTCCACTGTGGCATGGCGCCTATGGAGTGCATTTTCAGAATGTTAATTTCTTTAATTTCATTCAATTAAATTAATGGACCAAAAAAATCATAGACTATCTGGAAATGATGCTCCATGCAGGAAACAATATATGGTGGGATTAAGTTCTATTATCTTGACTTTACAGCAAGGGAAATTATTGAATTGGAAACAATATATTGTTATCAAAAGGATCTTTATTACGAATTAAATGGACTGCAGAACTGTATTTTTATTCCATGTCTGATAATGAATAATTTGAGGTTGCTTTCTAAATAAACTTGGAGAATGTTGTAATTTTCAAATATATTACTTGTGGATATTCCAGTTGTTCTATTTGATTCCTGAATTGAAATTGATCAAGTAATCACAATCACAAAAGGACCCTGGTTAAGATCAACAAATATATACAGACACTCTGCCTAGGCAGTCCCTTGGGTTCTAGGGTGACTTGCTTCCAATGCAGTTCTGTGGGTTCTGAGATGACATTTATCCCATGTCCCTTGATTCACATATAATGTATACAAACCTGTTGATCTCTATCTCGAATATACACATCAGCTGGGTCTCTTGGATGGAATAGGTCTGCTATTGCTCCCCCCCCATCCCCCCCCACCCCCCCCCCCCCAATCCCCCCCCCCCCCCCCCCACCCACCCCCACCCCCCCATTAAACAATAAACCTATTTCCTCTAGTTCTTAATTCCATTACTCTGGGCATAAGACTCTTTACCCTATCTATTCCTCTCATGATATAGTACACCTCTATAAGATCACCCCTCTTCCTCTTGTGCTCCAAGAAATAAAGTCCTAACTTTATTTCCTCAATGATAGATTTTAATAAATGATGATTGATAATTTTGAGAGATTATAAATTTTCCTTCCTACTAATTTCAGGCTAACTGGATATATCCATGTTTTCTCTCCCATTTATTTCTTAAAATGTAAGATTACATTTGCTACCTTTAACCTGTGGCATTCATCCTAGAATGTATGCAATTTTATGTGTTTTTAACAAATCAGGTAGACAGTGGTTGAGAGAGAACAAATTATACCGTATAATGTATTGTTATCGGCTTGTACTCACTGGAATTTAGAAGATTGAGGGGGGATCTTATAGAAACGTACAAAATTCTTAAGGGGTTGGACAGGCTGGATGCGGGAAGATTGTTCCCGATGTTGGGGAAGTCCAGAACAAGGGGTCACAGTTTCAGGATAAGGGGGAAGTCTTTTAGGACCGAGATAGACAATAGACAATAGACAATAGGTGCAGGAGGAGGCCATTCGGCCCTTCGAGCCAGCACCGCCATTCAATGTGATTATGGCTGATCATTCTCAATCAGTACCCCGTTCCTGCCTTCTCCCCATACCCCCTGACTCCGCTATCCTTAAGAGCTCTATCTAGCTCTCTCTTGAATGCATTTAGAGATGAGAACGTTTTTTTTCACACAGAGAGTGGTGAATCTGTGGAATTCTCTGCCACAGAAGGTAGTTGAGGCCAGTTCATTGGCTATATTTAAGAGGGAGTTAGATGTGGCCCTTGTGGCTAAAGGGATCAGGGGGTATGGAGAGAAGGCAGGAACGGGATACTGAGTTGGATGATCAGCCATGATCATATTGAATGGCGGTGCAGGCTCGAAGGGCCGAATGGCCTACTCCTGCACCTATTTTCTATGTTTCTATGTTTCTACCTCAATTTGTTCAAGCTGAGACATGAAATGGGGATCAAAGAATGGAAGTGGAAATTAGCAAAAATATGTATTTTAACATTATCAGGAATAGATCTTTTACTCAAACCATGATTTCTTTTTGGTGCAATCAACCACATTAGGGTTGTTCCCCGTTAATGTTTTGACAGGAAAGCTAGTGTGTCAGCACAATTTATTTGTTGTGCTGGAACACCTTTATTTTATGTTCTTGAAAAAAATATTATTTCTCCTGTTAGATTAACAGTTCTTCTCTTTTTCTTCCAGACATTCCAGTTGAAGTACAAGTAAATATTTTCATTAACAGTTTTGGCGCAATCCACGAAACAACTATGGTAAGCTCACGTTACCACCTCAAGGAAAAGGCATCTTCTTGATGAGGGCTGAACATCTTAATTAAGCACTGTGTAAACAATGTGCACAAGAATCTCTTTACATTTTTGAAAATGTATGTGATCAGCAAAGAAGTAAAAGGAAGAAAGATGAAAATGCTATGGATGATTGTATTGGTATTGCAGTTATTGAGGTGGTTGGGGGGTGGAAATTAGTTGATAGATTCAGATGCCTTATCCATGAAATTTGTGGAAAATGTAATATGCCAATTTTAATCTGACATTGGAAGAAATCTTTCATTGCATGTGCACTGGATCCTTAGGGAATGTTTTTGTTTGAGGTTACTCCAGTTATAAATGTAATTTCTACTTCTTTAAAACTTTGATCAATTGCAATGAAGGACCTCCCAAGAAAATGCTGGCTCTCCGGACAGATACTGTAGTATGAGTTCCCTCTGGTAATTAATTAGTGAAAATAAAGGAGGAATAGGGAAACTGAGCGGATGCATAATGATGTGAAAGCACAGTGCTGGGAGTGCTCAGTGGATCAGGCAGCGTTCGTGGGAAGGGAGACATTTATCATTTCATGCTGGAGACCCTTTGTCAGCACTGTATTGTTTTAGGTTAGAGATTTTTCACAGGGCTTGACTTGCAAATTTTTTCAAGCATTTCCCTTTTTTTTTCAGAATTCCAGTATAAAGCATCTTTTTTTTAACTTTCAGCATATTATTGCAGTATTTGATAAAGAAAATATTAAAGTTAAGCATTGAAAAGAAAAGCATTTACTGCAGCACCCATCACTTCACAGGCAACTTGGCAGGAGCCACCAAAATCAATCCACACTCATTTTACTTTCCCAGTGGTTTCCTTTCTAACTGCAGTGGGATAATCTGCAGCATCGTTCAGGATCTGTCACCAGTTAAAAAGTTCAATCTCAAGAATAGTTGGTTCACTTCTCCAAGGCAGCAATCGTAGAAACTTAGAATGGTCTTGCACAGAAGGTAGTCATTTGTTATTTTGTACTTGTTATAGAGTTTTGATGGAATAATCCAATTAATCCCAGTACTAATAGTATCTGCAATGTTTTAGCTTTAGCTCAGCATTGATTCCTTGTTTTTTTATGCCCCCGTAGCAGGTATGTAACTTCAAGATCTCTTAAGAACAAGCAACTCAGTTGGTGGGAGACAGAGTAGAAAGTTGTCCTTTGAATATGTTTTATAAGCTTATATCTGCTTTGCTCCACTTCTAAAATGTATTACTAATTTAAAGAAAGTAATTACCTTCAGCGAAGGATGGGTAGTGCAGATGAGTCAAAGGTTCACTGAGGCCTAGGTTCACTGAGGCCTCTCTGGATGGCATGCTGAGTTTGAAGGAGATGTATGTATCTTACTGACCAAAGGAAGAAATTCATGTCTGACACCAAGAGGAAAACATTGAAGATGGATAAAGGAGTCAGTCAAACATAAATGGTTTGCTGTACCTGGATTCAACATTACGATACGATACGATACGATACGATACGATACGATACGATAGAACTTTATTTATCCCTGGAGGGAAATTGATCTGCCAACATTCATAAAACACAAAATACATGAAACATGAAATTAAAGTGACGCGTGGAAAGGTGCAAAGATTGGGGAGGGGCTGGGGGGGGGGGGGGGAGGGGGAGGGGAGTCAGTCCACCCCACCACAGAAGGAGAGGAGTGGTACAGTTTGATAGCCACAAGGATAAAAGACCTCCTGTGGCATACTGTACTGCATTAAGATTAACAAATGTTATCCATTCAGTACCTTCCATTAATCTCATGGAGAAATCCTATATTCCCTCCATTCAGAAATGAGAGTAACAAAGAGGAAGGAGAGTGAAGGATGTAGGGAGACAACCCTGGACATAACTTGATAACGAAATGCATGGGCATTGGAAATGGAAAGATGGGGTCTCACAGCTACCACATTCTGTCTCTTCTGGACATCTTGCTTCGTATACTCATTTGTCTAAAGATTTGCCTCCCAAGATTTGCTGCAGAAGGACTGTGATAGTGAATCCTCAGAGGTGTTATTCTCTCTCACTGTAACCAAATTCATGACTTTGATCCATTTGCACAGATGCTCAAACCTCATTGGGTCTAGTTGACTGGGTCTAATGCCTAGTTTTTCATTTATCTTACACATTACAAGGTGAGCAAAACAAGAATGTGAAATAGGGAACCACAGAGGTCATTTCACATCAGATGGTATAGGACCCTCCGAGCACTGCTCATTTGGGTGCAACTGATGAATCTAGGGTAGAATAGCGTTGGGAGGATGCAAGGGAATGGAGTTTAGTTTAGTTTAGTTTAGTATAGTTTAGTTTCGTTTAGAGATACAGTGCAGAAACAGGCCCTTCGGTCCACCGAGTCTGCACCGACCAGCGATCGCCACACATTAACACTATCCCAAACACACTCTCGACAATTTGCACTTTAACCAAGCCAATTAACCTACAGCGAAGTCAGGGGGTATAGGGAGAAGGCAGGAACGGGGTACTGATTGAGAATGATCAGCCATGATCACATTGAATGGCGTAGGGCCGAATGGTCTCCTCCTGCACCTATTGTCTATTGACTATTGTCTGTTGTCTACAAACCTCTACATCTTTGAAGATCTTGGGGAAAACTCACGCGGTCAAGGGGAGAAGCTATAAACTCTGTACAGATAGCACCCGTAGTCGGGATCTAATCCGCATCTCTGGCACTGTAAGCGCTGTAAGGCAGCAACTCTACCACCGTGCCGCCCCAGAGTTGTTGGAGGGCTAGCAGATATGAGGACTGCCATAGCATGAGGGATATAATGTCTTAGATCTTTGCATCAATGTCTATACGCATGGAGCGAGTCACATTAAAAACAGAGCTGCATTAAGCACATGACTCTCCAAGTGTGCTTGGTTTGATGATCATCTTTAATGATAGTTATCCTGGCGTTGGTTCAGGCCCTGGTAACAAGCAACATGATGCTCAATAGCTGTTTGTGAGGAGGAAATATGAGGGTTTGCATTGCAAAGTATGATGTTGACATTAAGCTGGATATAGAGGTTCTGATCAAATGTCTTCCCTTTCTTATCCATTGACTGATGCGTATTGAGATATTCTTATGATTAAAGTTCCGTAATTGGATTTTCAACCTCATGAGGGCTTATCCCGTAACATTTTTGGTGGACAAACGAATTTGGTTGGAGAGTTCATGTATTTCCTCGCTGGGGATATTAAGAGTCACGGGCCAGAGCTATGTTTTGGGCTGTTGTCCTTCACCCCAAAATGCCACCATCTCAGTCTAGTTGGAGTATGGAATAAAACACAGAGGGTCAGGTGCTGCTTGTTGAAGGAATGATGGAAGCTTCCCCAATAGCTTGCACACATCTGGAATTACAACTCACTACAGTTATACATTCACTGCGCATTAATAGAGTGGAACATATGGGTGCAGTTTATCACGTCCTTTGTACCTGCAGGAATCTACACACTCTTTAAGATAATTTGAAAGATTCACTATCCCCTGAGTGAAGAAGAATTTTCTTATATCGATCATGTGCAGACAGATGAGATTTGTTTTTGTGGCGTCATTTTCGGCATGGATTTTTTGGGCCATCCCAGGAATTAACCTGGTGAATGTACGCTGCACTCCCTCAATAGCAAGAATATCCTTCCTCAAATTAGAAGACCAAAACTGCACACAATACTCCAGGTGTGGTCTAACTAGGGCCTTGTACAACTGCATGGACTTTGTGGGCTGATGAGCCATTTTCGGTACTGTACTCTTCTATGTTTTTTGAGACCTTTTAATGCTGACCCTTTATGTTGAAACTGTGGTCCAGCTAACACAAGCCAAGGAAAATATCATGGACTTGACAGATTTTGCCCTGTCGAAACCCTCAAGAAATTCATATGTTTCTGTCGGATTAGCTCTCTTTCTAGAATGTGTACGCATAATTTACTTCAACTCACCATTACAGAATGTCATCCATCCATCCCCATCGCCCCTCCACCCAGCCCAACATGACGGATCATTCTGATGAACCTTCGTTGGACATCTGTTCCTCCTCTACTGCAGCCATATCCTTGCTTAGGTTTAGGAGACCACACTTGTTCAGAATGTTCCAGTTGCAGGTCCACCAGGATTTCATTTAATTTTATTTGCACAAGATGCCTTTATTCAAATCCTCTTATAGTAATGGCCAAAGGACTTTTCGCTGGGAACAGACCACAATTCCTTTAACTATGAGGCAAAAATACTTCCACCAAGTAATATGGAGATGAAGAACAGGGCAGTACCATGTATCATGGTGCATGTTATCCACTTAGGTGGCAAAAACAACCTAAGATTATTATCTGAATGGTGTCAGATTAGGAAAAGGGGAGGTGCAACAGGAACTGGGTGTCCTTGTACATCAGTCACTGAAAGTAAGCGTGCAAGTACAGCAGGCAGTGAAGAAAGCTAATGGCATGTTGGCCTTCATAGCGAGAGGATTTAAGTAGAGGAGCAAGGAGGTCCTACTGCCGTTGTACAGGGCCCTGGTTAGACCACGCCTGGAATATTGTGTGCAATTCTGGTCTTCTAATTTGAGGAAGGGCATTCTTGCTATTGAGGGAGTGCAGCATAGGTTTACCAGGTTAATTCCTGGGATGGCCGGACTGACATATGATGAAAGAATGGATCGACTAGGCTTATATTCACTGGAATTTAGAAGGATGAGAGGGGATCTTATAGAAACATATAAAATTCTTAAGGGTTTGGACAGTCTAGATGGAGGAAAAATGTTCCCAATGTTGGGGGAGTCCAGAACCAGGGGTCACAGTTTAAGAATAAGGGGTAAACCATTTAGGACTGAGATGAGGGAAATCTTTTTCACCTGCCACAGAAGGCAATGGAGGCTAATTCACTGGATATATTAAAGAGGGAGTTAGAGATTGCTCTTAGGGCTAACGGAATCAAGGGATATGGGGAGAAAGTAGAAACGAGGTATTGATTTTGGATGATCAGCCATGATCATATTGAATGACAGTGTTGGCTCGAAGGACCGAATGGCCTACTCCTGCACCTATTTTCTATGTTTCTATGTGTCTATGTTTACCCCAGTAAGATATTAAGACAGTCTGTTAACACGCTCTGTGGTACTAGTTCGTTTTGAAGACAGGCTCAAAGCGAATACACTGAAAATGAGCTAACCTAGGGCAATATTAATCTAGACTTTTGCAAAATGGGTTCTTCTGGCTGTATTCCATCATGCAATGGAGGCGTCAGCCTCTCAGAAAGAGATCCAGAATGACAAGTGTGAGACATAGTTTGGGGGATAGGAGGATAACTTCTCGAAAAGAATTAAAAGGATTATATTCTTTGATCCTTTTTAGCCACAATGTCACGTTGACAATTAGAGCTTGCACAGACCACAGCTGATTGTGGACCACTTGAAGCAGGCACCGCTGACCGATGCCAATTAACTCCCCATTATTTCCTAACCTCCAAAGAACAGAAGGACAAAAGTTCAACCGCATATTCTGGTTGACATCACCAAGTTGTCTGGAGCACGCCTTAAACCTTCCCTGTCAAAGACAGGAATGCTAACTGTAGGTCAAAAGTTCTCTTCCTCCTGTAATAATTGAAGAGTGCTCTTCAAGTAAGAGCATTCAGTTACCAATTTAAATGACAATTGGATGCAATGGTAGAGATTTGTAATTCTGATTACACCCAATATATTCAATTAATTTATAAAATTATATTGAAATGGATGCCAGTATAATTCTCGATGAATAAATTTATTGATATTTCTTCTAAATTGAATGCACAGTTCCACCATTTATCCTTTTTCAGCTTCTGATTAATTTACGGTACATTTCCAGCATTTTGATTTTATTTTTGGTTTTGTGCTCTATAGCTTTTACTTCTTGATATCCTTTAATTGTGTCTGTCATGTGCACCAATCCTGACTGATAGATTCTGTTTTGATAGGACTATCGAGTGAATATATTCCTCAGACAGACATGGAATGATCCAAGACTTAAACTGCCAAATGAGTTTAAAGGTTCGGAAACACTAACTGTGGATCCAACTATGTTCAAATGCTTATGGAAGCCAGATTTATTTTTTTCAAATGAAAAGAGTGCAAATTTTCACGATGTGACACAGGACAACATCCTGCTCTTCATATTCCGGAATGGCGATGTGCTGCTCAGCATGAGGTAAGATGAAATCTCTTTGACATCTGAGGATGTCACTGACTACATTTGCATAAAGTGTTCTGTTCTTATAACTTTCAAAAAGTGGGTAATGTTTTCTGTTCTCTTTCATATTTCAGGTTGTCAATAACACTTTCGTGCCTCCTTGATTTGACTCTGTTTCCCATGGATACGCAGCATTGCAAGATTCAGCTGGAGAGCTGTAGGTTTTTTTAAACTATTTACTTCAGTGCAGATGTTTTGACTGATAGTTCAGACTGCAGATATGCAGAGGGGTGTCGTTGGCTCTAAGTCAGCTTTTGTTTTAAGGTCTCATGTTTCAAAAGCATTGCTTTCTGTGGTTAAGGGGAAAGGAAATTTTCAGCCAGAAGCGATGATTTCTACTAAGAACGAGAGTGGTGAACTGCCAACTGTTGATTGATCACGTTCCCTGGAAGGAAAGTGCGGTCAGCATGTATAATTAGCTGCTGATCTACAACGCCATGTGAGCATCCATGCCAGAATATGAAAATTACCACCCAGTATCCTTGACATTAGTCACAGTTTAATGATATCTCTTAGAACGATGCAGGTAAGCTCTGAAGTGGACTTTGGTTCCAATAATCCTGAGATATCACTACCGTTATTCCCATGGCAACTTGGAGAAGTCTCCAGAGAACTGCAGCTATTCTTGGAACTGAAAACTAATAAACTTTGCCTTCTTTGACAAGTTGGGAAACCTGGGAGATTTTTTTCTAAAATCTGAATTTACAATTCATTTATTTTATAAACCTGACGATGAAATAAATTATTGATTATGCGCTAAAATAATACCTGAATGCAGTGTGCGCTCAGGACATTTATGTAATATTCTTATAGATGCACAGACCTATTTCAGATAAATTAATTGGAATTATAATGGGAAAATAATTTTTATGAGTACCCATTGAGGTTTTTTTTCTGCTGATAGAATGAAATTATTTTCTTATCCTTACCCTGTAAACTAGCAATGGAATTAGATGTAGAAATGGTGGAAATATGTTACAGGCCATACAACATCATGAAGAGAGAACAGAGTTGAAGGTTGATAACTTTCAAATTTCCAGCATCTGCAGGGCTTTCAATCTGCATTTAAGTTTCTGGTCATTCATCTTTCCATGTTTAATTTTTAGTTATTGGTATGCAAAGTAACATGACGCTAAATACCTACCAAACAGATGCTGCATTTGGGCAAATGGTGTGCCATTATTACAACTATTTCACAATTTTCAATTTGCATTAGTTCAATGTAAAAAAAAGAGGGAAAATTTAGGTCAGTGGGTACTGTAAGAAGATAAGAAAATAAACCAGGAACAGTCTGCTCACCCCTTGGCACCTGCTCTTCGTTCAATGAGATCACGTCAATAATTTACCTTTGTGCGACTTTCTTGCACTAACCTTGAATCCTTTGATTCCCCGAACATGTAAAAACCTGTTAATTTCTTTCCTGAATATATTCAGCAACTGAGCCTCCAGAGACGTTTTGGGTAAAGAATTATAAAAGTCACTAGGTGAAGAAATTTCCCTTTGTTTGTATCCTAAATGATACATAGATTCATAGAGTGATACAGTGTGGAAACAGGCCCTTCAGCTCAACTTCCCCGCACCGGCCAACATGTCCGAGTTACACTAGTCGCACCTGCCTGCGTTTAGTCCATATTCCTCCAAACCTGTCCTATCCATGTACCTATCTAACTGTTTCTTAAATGATGGGATAGTCCACCCACCACCCTTTGTGTGAAAAAGTTAACTCAGATTCCTATTTCAATCGTTTCCCCTTCACTTTTTATTTTGAGACCATGGTCTCAAGTTCTAAATGACCGAACCAGAACAAAAAAACCCAGAACAAAAAAACATTCTCCCAACTTTTCCCCTGTCATAACCCATAACCACTTTGTGCATTTCAATAAGAGAATCTGTCAGTGGAATAAATTGGATTGAATACTTGGAAAAAAAAAAGTATTTTGTTAGGTTTTGTAGGCTCCTTTCTGGTTACACAGTCTTTCTTGCTTCTTATTTTAAAACCACACATATTGTAGGGCAAGAAAAATGTCTCCAGCAACATTTTGGATATAGAAAACGATAAATACTTGGAAGAATTGCAGAAAAACTAAAATCATTTGCTGTGCAACCATCCATCCATCCAGAATTCCCCATGCTTCAGCGTTGTGCTCATCAGATCATGAGATTCCAGCCTCTGCAGTCTCTTGTTGATACCAAGTAATGTTAACGATGGTCCCTTGACACACAATCGCCTGCACTCCCGAGACTCACTCAGTCTCCAATTCCCAAACCCTCCCCTTGGCTGTCCAGATCCCTGGTTTCCATGCACCTTCCAGACATACCAGGGCCTCAGTTCCCGCACTGCCCCAAGAATCAAGGGAGCAACAGATCTCAAACTGCACCAAGACCTGAGGTCCCTTGTTCCCAGTCTTGCTAGAGACTCACCACTCCCTGCACTCCCCCAAGATTCACCGGTCCATGTGCTCTCCTTAGACCCAATGATCCTTCAAAACTCTCTGGGGTCCCGTTTCCGTATTACCTGAAAATTCATAGGTTGACATTTAAATTTGTCATTGTCACATGTATCGGGGTATCGTGAAAATTGTGCTAATAAATCAGATCAGATGTACAATCGTCAAATTCAAGTACAATAGGTAGATACTGAGTGCAGAATATAGTTCTCAGCATTATAGTGCACCTGTTCCATAGACAGTTCAATGTCCCCAGTGGGGGAGAGTTGAATCAGACAGTACCTTAGCTAATGGAAGGACTGTTCAGAACCTTATTACAGAGGGGACAAAACTCTTCCTGAGCCTGGTGGTGCACGCATTCAAGCTTCTGTATCCTCTGCCCGAAGGGAGTGGCAGAAAAAGGAATAACTGGGATGGGACAAGTCTTTGATTATGTTTGCTGCTTTTTTGAGGCTGTGTGAAGTGTAGATGGAATCAGTGGTGGGGAGTTTGGTCTCCCCATGTGATGGACAGGGCCACATCTCTCTGCAGTTCCTTGCAGTCTTGGGCAGGCCTCAAGTGGTACAGTTGCTGCCTTACAGCGAATGCAGCGCCAGAGACCCAGGTTCGATCCTGACTACGGGTGCTGTCTGTACGGAGTTTGTACGTTCTCCCCGCGACCTGCGTGGGTTTTCTCCGAGATCTTCGGTTTCCTCCCACACTCCAAAGACATACAGGTTTGTAGGTTAATTGGCTTGTTACATGTAAAAATTGTCCCTAGTGGGTGTAGGATGGTGTTAATGTGCGGGGATCGCTGGTCGGCGCGGACCCGGTGAGCCGAAGGTTTCCGCGCTGTATCTCTAAACTAAACTAAACTAAACTAAAGCTGTTCCCAAACCAAGCTGTGCATTGCTGATTTCATCATAATCCTGTGTGACATTATAAAAAAATAATTAAAATGTATTGTGAAATTAATGAATAACATCAAATAGTCTGGAAAATATTACACTCCAGCACCACCAACGTCCCAAATATGCCAATTTATTGGAATTTTACTATATTTTCAGACAAATTGCCAGTAACCAGAAAGTTGAAGAGGTTACAAAAGATGTGGTGGCTTATAAATTAATAATAATTTGATATAAAAACAAAAAATGCAAAAATAACGTGAAGTATAAATGGCAGAATTTAAAATAAAGCACACTTTGCTTCACTCTCTATTTCCACTGAAACACACTCCCACCTCCCCTCAAAGAAAATAAACATTTTGATAAGCCCTCCTGTTGGCTCCACCACCACCTCATTAAAACAAAAAGTGATGTAAGGCATATAATATGTCCAATCATTTGTCCTCTGGTATGCTGGGTGTCTGCAACAACAATGTGTTCGAGGTGTGTGGAGCTTCTACGCTGCCAATGTTGTGAATCTGAAATAAAAGAGAAAATGCTGAAAGTACCCAACAGACCAGGCTCAATGAAGTGAGAAATCGAGTTAACATTTTTACTGCCAGAGACCTTTTTATCATAACTGGGAAACGTTAGGGATAAAGAGTTTAAAGAAAACTGGGGCGGCACGGTGGCGCAGTGGTAGAGTTGCTGCCTCACAGCACCAGAGACTACGGATGCTGTCTGTAAGGAGTTTGTACGTTCTCCCCGTGACCGTGTGGGTTTTCCCCAGGTGCTCCAGTTTCCTCCCGCACTCCAAAGACGTACAGGTTTGCAGGTTAGTTGGCTTCAGTAAAGATTGTAAATTGTCCCTAGTGTGCAGGATATCGCCAGTGTACTGGATGATCACTGGTTGGTGCAGACTCAGTGGGTCGCAAAGCCTGTTTCTGCGCTGTATCTCGAAACTAAACTACATTTTTTTTAAATAAAGGGGAGAGGGAAAGCGAGACGGAAAGTCAATGGTCAGTGATAAGATGGAAGGCAGGAAGTTAGAAAAACAAAAGAATAGAGGTGAACGGGTAACTTTCTAAGCAAAGAAACCAAAGAAAATCAATCCAGAGGATATGTATATGGTAGATACAAAATCATTAACTGATTTAAAAAAAGAATTGTAACAATGCTGAAAATATTCAGTTTCTGACACGATTGAATTCACTGTTGAATTTAGACAGTTGAAATATGCATCCTCCGTAACTCCATGGTCCACTCGTCCCTTCCCACCCAAACCACCCAGATACTTTCCCCTGTTACTGCAAGAGATGCAACACCTGTACCTTTACCTCCCCCCTTGACTCCATCCAAGGACCCAAACAGTCTTTCCAGGTGAGGCAGAGGTTCACCTGCACCTCCTCCAACCTCATCCATTGTATCTGCTGTTCGAGATGTGAACTTCTCTACACCGGCGAGACCAGGCGTAGGCTCGGCTATCGTTTCGCTCATCACCTCCGCTTGGTCTGCCTTAACCAACCTGATCTCCCAGTGGCTCAGCACTTCAACTCCCCCTCCCATTCCCAATCTGACCTTTCTGTCCTGGGCCTCCTCCATTGTCAGAGTGAGGCACAATGCAAATTAGAGGAACAGCATCTCATATTTCGCTTGGGCAGTTTACACCCCAGCGGTATGAACATTGACCACTAACTTCAGATAGTTCCACTTTCCCTATCTATCCTCCCCCTTTCCCAGTTCTCCCACTAGTCTTCCTGTCTCCTACTACATCCTATCTTTGTCCCGCCCCCTCCCCTGGCATCAGTCTGAAGAAGGGTCTCGACCCGAAACGTCACCCATTCCTTCTCTCCAGAGATGTTGCCTGACCCGCTAAGTTACTCACATTTTGTGTCTACCCCTATTCAGAAGATGTTCTTTAAGCTTATATTGAACTTCATTGTAGCATTTTCTGCAGTAAAGGATGGAGAGCGTACATAGATCTTTATAAAATCATGAGAGGAATAGATCAGGTTTTAGTTTAGTTTAGTTCAGTTTAGAGATACAGCGGCGAAACAGGCCCTTTGGCCCACCGTCCACACCGACCAGCGATCCCCACACATTAACACTAACACGCACACAGTAGGAACAATTTTACACATACACCAAGTCAATTAACCTACAAACCTGGACGTCTTTGGAGTGTGGGAGGAAACTGAAGATCTCCAGAGAAAACCCACGCAAACTCCGTGCAGACAGCACCCGTAGTCGGGATCGAACCCGGGTCTCCGGCACGGCAAGGGCTGTAAGGCAGCAACTCTACCGCTGCGCCACCGTGGTCGCCTGATAGATGCACAGGTAGATGCACAAAGTCTCTTGCCCAGAGTAGGTGGATTGAAGGCCAGAAGACAAAGGTTTAAGGTGAAGGGAGAAATATTTTGTAGGAATCTGAGGGGTAACATTTCCACACAAAGGGTGATGGGTGTATGGAACAAGTTGTCAGAGGAGGCAGTTGAGGCAGGGACTATCCGTACATTTAAGTAACAGACAGGTACATGGATAGGACAGGTTTCGAGGGATATGTACCAAATGTGAGCAGGTGGGTCTGGTGTAACTGGGACATGTTGGCTGGTGTGGGCAAGTTGGACCAAAGGTCCGGTTTCCACTCTGTATGAATCTATGAATGGAATGGAAGTTTGAAGTGCCACATGTGAGCTGATTGAAGGTACTTTGCAATGTGGTCACCTTTACAATATTCCATGTCTTCAGTGAAATGAAACCAATATCATGAGAAAACAGGGGATCAACCTGAAAGATGTACAACTAAGCCAGTGCAGCACACCATCTGAACAGTGCTCAAACATAGAAACATAGAAAATAGGTGCAGGAGCAGACCATTCGGCCCTTCGAGCCTGCACCGCCATTCAATATGATCATGGCTGATCATCCAGCTCAGTAACCTGTACCTGCCTTCTCTCCATACCCCCTGATCCCTTTAGCCACAAGGGCCACTTCTAACTCCCTCTTAAATATAGCCAATGAACTGGCCTCAACTACCTTCTGTGGCAGAGAATTCCACAGACTCACCACTCTCTGTGTGAAGAAATGTTTTCTCATCTCGGTCCTAAAAGACTTCCCCCTTATCCTTAAGCTGTGACCCCTGGTTCTGGACTTCCCCAACATCGGGAACAATCTTTCCGCATCTAGCCTCTCCAACCCCTTAAGAATTTTATATGTTTCAATAAGATCCCCCCTCAGTCTTCTAAATTCCAGCGAGTATAAGCCTAGTCTATCCAGTCTTTCTTCATATGAAAGTCCTGCCATCCCAGGGATCAATCTGGTGAACCTTCTCTGTACTCCCTCTAAGGCTAGAATGTCTTTCCTCAGATTAGGAGACCAAAACTCAAGGCCCTGTACAGTGGGGGAGAGGAGGTGAAAAGGGAGGTGACAAGATGATGTGAAAGGGAGAGTGGAAATAGAGTGAACCAGATCATGCCACAGGTTTAAGGTTCTATAGAATATTGGAAGGGGAGGAGAGGAGTAGGTGTTTTGTATTCATGTCATAAGGGAAGTTTTGGAAATGCATGTATGTAAAGTCTAAGAAGGCGAGGGAGGGAAGGGGAGGGGGAAGGGTAAATGCAAAAAAGGAAATGTGTTTCGGAATAGTTTCTGCACTGTGCTCTGTGCAACGAATTAGAAAGACTCATTTCAGAGTAATCTATTAGCAATCGTCAAGTCAAGAAGACTCTAAGACTATACGATATCGGAACAGAATTAGGCCATTCCACCCATCGAGTGAACTACACCATTCAATCGTGGCTGATCTATTTTTCCCTATCAAGCCCATTCTCCCCGAAACCGTTGACACCTTTACTAATCAAGAACCAATCAATCTCCACTTTAAGAATACCCAATATCGTGCCTAGACCTACAGTGCAAGGCTATGGTTGGTGCCCACCAAAACCAGGTAAAACTATTTGACTTGAGCAAATAGACTAGACTGACAAATGCATGGAAAGGAGAAACAGGAGGTGCAGCTGACCAAAGGTCTGCCACTATTGCAAAAATCACAGTTTTGTTTTAATCACATTTCCTGCCACCTGCATCTATTTTTGTTGATTGTGTGCACCTTCCTTCCCAGTTGGCTACACCACAGATGATCTCAAGTTCAATTGGCAAGCTAAGGACCCTGTACAGATGGAGAAAATTGAATTACCGCAATTTGAAATGAAAGAGGAAGACATTGTGTATGGAAACTGCACTAAGTATTATGACGGCACCGGTGAGCAATTTCACATCAATATTTAACGTTGTTCTGATGCATTATTTTGAAGGCATAAAACTTTTGGAGAAAGACTATGCAGAAGTTCAAGAGTGGGTGCCTTGTTTTGTTTCAATGCGTGACATGTGTGAATTGCTCCAAGATCAAATCAGTTGGAGTTAAAATCCATTTTCCCTCAGTGACACTTTCTAAATTTGGCTGAATGAAATTTGTTTATTGATTGAATTACAGGATGTCTTGCTCAAAGGTTACTAAACTACATTTAGAAATCATTTCACACATACACAAATCCATTAACCCCTTTGCATCCAACTACATTAACCAAACATTCATTTCAGGCGTTAAAGTAAATACGTTGAAATTTCCAGCAAATAATATCAAGAGAATTAAATATAAACATTAAGCATTTAGTCAGTATCATTTGAACAATTTTCACAATGGAATACTGAGTGCATTTCTGATTACCATACAAAGGAAGGACATGGTTATGTTGAATAGTGTACAGAGGAAATTCACCAGAATGATGGCTGGATTGGAGGACTTTAGTTTTGGGGGTAAGATTGGATGGGCTGGGCTTATTTTCTCTGGAACAAACAAGGCTGAAGGATAATGCAATAGAAATGTATGAGATTATGAGAGATAAGGTAGAGTCATAGAGTGATACAGTGTGGAAACAGGCCCTTCGGTCCAACTTGCCCACACCAGCCAACATGTCCGAGCTACCACTAATCCCACCTTAAACGTTGGGATAGTCCCTGGCTCAACTACCTCCTCTGGCAGCTTGTTCCATACACCCAACACCCCTTGTGTGAAAAAATTACCCCTCAGATTTCTATTAAATCTTTTCCCCTTCACCTTAAACCTCGGGTCCTCGATTCACCTACTCTGGGCAAGAGACTCTGTGCATCTACCTGATCTATTCCTCTCATGATTTTATACACTATAGATAATCAGGATCTCTTTTTACCACGACGTGTGAAAAATTGCACAGCTATGTGCAATTTTTTTTTAAACAAGAAGGGTCTCGGCCCGAAACGTCACCCATTTCTTCTCTTCAGAGATGCTGCCTGTCCCGTTGAGTTACTCCAGCATTTTGTGTCTACCTTTGATTTAAACCAGCATCTGCAGCTCTTTCCTACACAGAAATCTAATCTTGCCAGTTATCGTTCATTTATTCTACTGAAAATTATCAGCATAGCTATGGAAAGATTTGTTAAAAGTATGCCTCTTGATAACTCACTTGCTAATAACCAGCACACTGGTGCCTTATTTGGATTTTAATGAGAACATTCTCCTTCAGATGATATCACAGCCATGAGCATTCATAGCAAGAGGATTTGAGTATAGGAGCAGGGAGGTTCTGCTGCAGTTGTACAGGGCCTTGGTGAGACCGCACCTGGAGTATTGTGTACAGTTTTGGCCTCCTAATCTGAGGAAAGCCATTCTAGTCTTAGAGGGAGTACAGAGAAGGTTCACCAGATTGATCCCTGGGATGGCAGGACTTTCATATGAAGAAAGACTGGATAGACTAGGCTTATACTCGCTGGAATTTAGAAGACTGAGGGGGGATGTTATTGAAACATATAAAATTCTTAAGGGGTTGGAGAGGCTAGATGCGGGAAGATTGTTCCCGATGTTGGGGAAGTCCAGAACCAGGGGTCACAGCTTAAGGATAAGGGGGAAGTCTTTTAGGACCGAGATGAGAAAACATTTCTTCACACAGAGAGTGGTGAGTCTGTGGAATTCTCTGCCACAGAAGGTAGTTGAGGCCAGTTCATTGGCAATATTTAAGAGGGAGTTAGATGTGGCCCTTATGGCCAAAGGGATCAGGGGGTATGGAGAGAAGGCAGGTGCAGGTTACTGAGCTGGATGATCAGCCATGATCATATTGAATGGCGGTGCAGGCTCGAAGGGCCGAATGGCCTACTCCTGCACCTATTTTCTATGTTTCTATGATCCAAATCAACAATTTGTAGACATTGGGTATGCAAGCAAAGAATTTCACTGTGCCAAGTCACATGTGACAATGAAGTATTCCACTCCATTCCATTCCAATTCCAGAGGCAAGATGAGGTGAGAGTGACTTCCCCTGAGATCAAGGCATTATTTGACCCTTATTGAGAACCCTGGTTAAAATGAAGTTAATAGACATCATGGGGATCACAGGGCAGTAGATGGAATCATATATCTCACAATCGAAGAGGATTGTCATTGTGTAGGCAAATGATCTAAACTCCAGGATATTGCTGCCTGGAATCCTTAGACAGTGTCCTAGGCCTAAACCTCTTCAAATGTGGATGTATGCTGATACATCCACATTTGAAGAGGTTTAATCCTAGTACACTGCTTAAGGAATTCATGCTGCAATATCCTGGGGTTGAGATGCTGATGAAGGGAAAATGTTCAATTCCATTTGAAATTGTTATCCAAATGAAGCAGTCAATCCTTGCCTGCAGAAAGACATTGGCCACATTCAGGCATGGGGTTATAAAGGAAGGAGTAGCATTCACATCACAAAAGTGCCATTCGACGATCAACATGAAGAGAGAGTCTCACCACTCTGCTTGACATACAATGGCGTTACCTTTGCCGAGTCCCGACTACCAACATCCTGGAGCTCACCATAGATTTGAATGTCTTCTGAGTCAGCCACACAAATACTGTGGCTACAAGAGCAGGTCAGAGGTTGGATATTCTGTGGTGGGTGACAACCCAAAGCCCCTCCACCAACTACAAGGCGCAAGTCAGGCATATGATTGAATACCCACCACGTGCACAATGATTGTAGCTCCAGAACAAAGCAAACCGCTTGTTTGGCACCTCGGGCATTGGGAAAGAGCGGGGGAGGGATTTGGAGAAGATGAGGGATCTTGGAGGATATAGATGGCTGAAGACTGGGAAGACAGTTGGATTAACTTGCATTTATTTCAATGTGAGAGGACTGACAAGCAAGGCCAATGAATTCAGGATGTGACATTATTGTCATTACGGAAATCTGGCTGAAGGATCAGGCTAAATCTGGTAGCTTCATATTCCATTTATTACAGTCGACATATAGGTGAAGGTAAGGGAGGTGGAGGACTTTCCTTATTGATTAAGGAGAACGTCATGCTAGTAACCCAATATGTCATTACTGAAGATTGTCCAGTGAGGTTATATGGGTAGAGCTGACAAATAAAAAGGGGATGATCATCTTGTTGGTTTTGCATTCTCGGCCCCAGATAGTCAATGGGAATTAGAGGAACAAATATCCCAAGAAATTGCAGACTGCTGCCAGGCTAATAGGTTTGTCATAGACGGGGATTTTAACTTTCCCAATAGAGACTGGTACTGCCAAAGTCCCAAAGCTTTAGATAGGGTAGAATTTGCCAAATGTGTTCTGGAGAGTTACCTCAGGCAATATGTAAAGGGCCGTTCAAGGGAGAAGGAAAAGCTTGACCTGTTCTAAGGTAATTGGGAGAGATAAGTGACTAAATTGTCAGCGGTGTGCATCTTTTGGGACCAGGTAAAACAGTTCTATTGGCTTTAAAATAGTTGTGGATAAGGACTGGGCTGGTCCACAGGCTAGCATTCTAAAATGGGGCAGGGGAAAGATAAAGAGTGTGCAATATTCTTAGGAGCCAGTTTTCTCAAGTGTTTCGCTCTCCTATGATCTCTCACTGTAGAGTTCTGTGTCTGCATATGTCACCACTGTTTTGCCACAAAATACAGCTCAAGCTGCCTGCATGTGCGATGTGAATGATTCATATGTCTTGCGATATGCTGGAGTTGCCAATTTCTTTTCCATCCCAATGAGTGTTACAGCATTGAAACCCCCTGTGAGTTTGTACTTGTACTTGCAGCTTGTTTGACAATTTACTGATTTGCACTGTGGTCTTTGCTTTAGTTTTGATATAAAACTTGGTTGGCGTAGTTCAAGAACAGGCCCTTCTGTTCCGCAGTTGGAAGCAGATGTTTGAAGAAATCCTTCTCTTTCTTTCATTCGACCTGTGGGAATGTGCGTTCACTTGTGCATTTGTGCCTCACTGTTGTCTTGCTGCGTGAATTGCAGTCCAGCTCAGTATAACTTGCAGTTCCTCATACTTGAAACATCACAGTGGTTTGAAACGCCGTACATCCTCGCATCTCTTCACACTTTCTCAATCCAGAAGATCTAGATGGTTCACTGCATGCCGCATTATGCAAGGTCCTCACACTGCCGGAAGCAACAGGACTGACCCGTGCATGCTCACCTTAGGACTTCAAAAACTTCTAAACCCAGACAACATCTCAGCAAAGGATCTGAACGGCTGAAGTAAATTTGCAGAAAACTCTGCTTTAAGTGTTTAATGTCAGGAGGTCACATTATTGGCTTTCATGCTGATTACAAGATGCAACGATTGAAAGCTCCATATGTAATGGCAAGGCATTATAGTCAATCAAGGCAAGGACTAGTGCAACAGATTGTCATGGAAAAAAAGTAGGCGCAGTGCTGGAAGACATAGAGGAAAGAACACTGTTTATGTGTTCACAGGAGTCCAATATTTTCTTCATGAATGACAAAAGTAAAGTTAGAATTATGGACAACCTTGATGGGTATGTTGGTGTCAAAGGAATGGTCTCTTTTCATCTGCAGTTGTCTCTGAGCAACTTATTACTCCTCTTTGTCCTCCTGCCGTCTCCTTCCTACTATATCCCTCACTCTGGCCGCATTTTACTCCACTCTGTCTTCTCATCTGACAATCCTTGGTCTCCTTTCACCTCTGGTCTTTTCCACCTGCTCCATCTGCCATTCACCACCCCCCCCCCCCCCCCCCCCCCGCCTCTTCTTCACCTGCATTACCTATCTTTTGCCAGCCTTTGTCCCACCCCTACGTCTCTTTTCCAACTTTCCAACCTGCACCCATCCCCCGCCCTCCCTTACCCCATCAGTCTCAAGAAGAACTGGCCATCTGACCTGCTGTATTCCTCCAGCACTTTGTATTTTGCTCTTCTTATTACTAACTCTTCAAAGACATTTCTCTGCCTCCCTTTCTATTGAAGGTTGCTGTCACAGGGTTGCTGTCTTTGTTCATTACATGTTGCCAATTCTGTATGTAACCTATTACTAACAAGTAAATGGGCTTGGTATAAGTGTAAATTGTCCCTAGTGTGTCGGGTAGTGTTAATGTGCGGGGATCGCTGGTTGGTGCAGATCAAAGGGCCTGTTTCCTCGCTGTAGCTCTAAACTAAACTAAAAGCTAAACTAATATGGCAGGCATTAATTACAATCAAATAAATCTTTCTAGTTGTGATTAACAACTACTGGATGGAAGTCTCATTCCTTTATAAACATTCCTTTATAATTCCTTTTTCCTTTTATAAATCTACCAAGTCGTAAACCAATCTTCCAGTTCCATTTTAATTTTGTTTTTGCACCTGATGTGACATTGATTTCAGCAACTCCAATTTACAATTCTTGTCTCAGTCATTACACTATCAATTTCATGGTCCTTCAACCTGATTGGTCAAGGAGATAACCTTTTGGGTGATTTGTTTGCTGAGGTCTCAGATCCTCCGTTCCTTTGGTGAACTATTAGCAGCTAACACTTTCAGCAAGTTAATCATTTAAAATAAAACAAGGTATAATGAAGGACACTCAGCTTTGAAATGTCACCGGAATGTGACTCCCTTGAGCAGACTTTCCACGAAAGTAACGAGAGCATTAATGAGGAAAACTGAAAGAATCAACATAGATTTTTGCAAGGTCTCACATGGCAGATTGATCAGAAAAAATAAATATTCCAAAGGATCTAAAGAAAACACCAAGTGAATGCCTAATTGGCTCAGTGGCAGACGGGAAAATGTAATGCTTGACAGACATTTTGTGTATGGAAGCCTGTATGAAATGGGGCTCCACAGCTTTGGTGTTCGGTCCCCTTTTGATATATTATTTTGCAATAATGTCAACTTGAATTTAGGTCTCAGTCAGAAGTTTGCAGGTAAAGCAAAACTGGCAGCGCGGTTGAAAGAGGGGAAGAAAGTCATTGAATCCATGAAAGCTTTAGTGGTGAATGGACAAATGGAATTTAGTTCAAAGAGATGTGGTGTAATGAATATGGGGAGAGAAAACAAGTTACGGCAATACATCACAAATCCCAGGAGAAGAAAAGGAGACTTAGAGTGTGTATCCTAGATCTCTGAAGTGGTGAAGTAGAAATATGGGAACTTGCCTTTATCGACTACAGCATAGAACTAACAAACATTGAGATTGCGTTTGATCCACAAATTAATTGTCAGACCAGGACAAGAGTATTGGCAGTAAAGAATGTTGTAGAGATTTATAAGAATGATGGTAGGGCTGAAAAAATTTGGTGATGCAAAAAAAATTAATGATTTGTAATTGTTTTCATTGGAACAGTAGAGTGATTTAATTGGTAAATAAAGTTAAAATAAATCCAATAATAGATCCAGAGAGGGCAAACAGAAAGGTTATATTACTCTAGGTAGGCACAAGGAACTGCAGATGTAAGTTTGCCCGAAAAGACAAGATGCAGGAGTATCTGAACGATCAGGCAACATCTCAGGAGAACAGAGATAGGGAATGTTTTGGGTCAATGGTTTAATAGTTCATTGATGCTTTCATTGTCATGTGTGCGAAGTGCTAATGCACAGTGAATTTATTTTCTTTCAAACAGTCCGGTACACATACTCCAGGGGATGGGAAAGGGTCGGGAACCTTCTCCAGACCATCTTCTTCATTACTCTTGGGCAGGTCAAAAATAAGGGTTGATTTATAGAAGAGCAAGAGGAAAAATTTATGGATAGGAAAGGTTTAGAGGGATAAGGGCCAAACTTGGGCAGGTGGGACTAGTGTAGATGGGGCACCGTGGTTGCCATGGGCAAGCTGGGCCGAAGGGCCTGTTTCCATGACTATGGTCCTTCAATGGTCCATGACTATGGTCCTTGTACGACTCCATGACTATGACTCTATGGCATACAAAGAGTGGGTGTCTGCAACAGTGACTGTAAGAGTGTGTGCGGAGGCAGATGGATGGTAGTGGAGACAGATACTGTATATTAGTGGCATATAAGAGGTTTGTAGATAGGCACATGGATATGCAGGGAAAGGAGGGATATGGATCAGGTGCAAGCAGAGAGAATAGGTTAACTTGGCATGGACATTGTGGGCAGAAGGCCCTGTACCTCCTCTCTACTGTTCTATCACCTATGTGATAGAGACAGAAACAAACTGTATTCAATAAGTGATGACCGAGCATGGACATTGCCGAAACTGACAGGGTTGTAGTCTTGAGCTAGGAATTGGAATTAGCCTAAGTAAATCCTTTAGTGTCTGTATGGACAAAATGGATTGGATACCTTTCTGTGATTCTCTAATGGTCATGCATAAAACAGAAACATCCAAGTAATTTACGCTCCAAGATAACGGTGAGGCACAAATGCACAAAGGACCACACATTCCATAGGTCGAATGAAAGAAGGAGGTGGATTTCTTCGAGCATGCAAATTTGAGTCAAACAGCTCCCATCAAATAATGTGTACAGTAAATTGCGATCCAATATTTAGTTACTCACTCTACTTCCCTTATACTCACTGAGGTACTTCAAATGCTGGAAAAGGGGATTGACAAAGGATTGACCATGTTATTCCATGACCAAATTAATCAGCTTGTACATTAAGTACAGTCATGGGTTGCACATTTCTTTTGCAGTATGAGGGGGCGTTTTTAAATGCGAGTGTGTCTTTTCTTCATCTTTGGAGAATTGTGAGGTCTTTTCACCACCTTTGATGCATTTAATGCCTCTGTCTCTAATTTAGAGAATTTCAGAGTCTAAGTAATTCTTCCTCGACCTTAAGTGCACCACATCTTATTCTGAAACAATTCCCCCTTGTTCAAGATCCCGGCACTATGGAAAACATCTTCATCAAGTAACCCGCGCTGTTTTCAAAAGCAGCAGAAGTAACTGCAGTATATTTGGTAGATGGTACACTAGATTTTAGAGATACAGCGCGGAAACAGGCCCTTCGGCCCACCAGACCCGCACCGCCCAGCGATCCCCACACATTAACACTATCCGACACACACTAGGGACAAGTTTTTACATTTGCCCAGCCAATTAACCTACATACCTGTACGTCTTTGGAGTGCGGGAGGAAACCGAAGATCTCGGAGAAAACCCACGCAGGTCACGGGGAGAACGTACAAACTCCATACAGACGGCGCCCGTAGTCAGGATCGAACCTGAGTCTCCGGCGCTGTATTCGCTGTAAGGCAGCAACTCTACCGCTGCGCCACTGTGCCGCATCTTCTACCAATGAAAGGGGTATTTTGGTTGGTGGATGGTTGCCAGTCAGGATAATACCAGGCTTCTTGAGAGTTATTGGACCTGCACTCATTCAATCAAATGATTAGTATTCTGTCACACAACTCTCATGTGCCTTGTATCTACTACTTCCATGCTTATGAGACCCGCACATGGTCCATCCCCACAAATTAACAGCAGTGTTACAGCGCAAAAGGAGGCCATTTGGCATGTCAATTCTAAACCAGCACTGCACAAGTACAATGAAAATAATGACACTGGCCTTCTTAAGATGAGATTTCTGCTTCCTTGCACCTATCAGACAATGTTCTGCAAATTTATAATTTGTAGGGTATTTAGCATGTTGCACTACCCGAGAACTTTAAGCAATTCAGCCAAAAACTGGTATTGAGCCCAAAAGAAAGAGAGCAGCAAGAGTTAAAATTGTATAAGCATCTGCTCAGTGGCAGCAGAATGAGGATCTGGGACCACCTGCTGGAACATCATGACCATGTGGCTCATCATAACATATGATGAGCGTTTGACAGCACTGGGCCTGTACTCGCTGGAGTTTAGAAGAATGAGGGGGGACCTAATTGAAGAGTATCGAATAGTGAAAGGCTTGGATAGAGTGGATGTGGAGAGGATGTTTCCACTGGTGGGAGAGTAGGACTAAAGATCATAGCCTTAGAATTAAAGGACGTTCTTTTAGGAAGGAGGTAAGGAGTAAATTCTTTCATCAGAAGTTGGTCAATCTGTGGAATTATTTGCCATAAAAGGCTGTGGAGGTCAAGTCAGTGGATATTTTTAAGGCAGCGATTCTTGATTACGTATAAGATTATTAAGGGGTTGGACACGTTAGAGGCAGGAAACATGTTCCCAATGTTTAAGAATAAGGGGTAGGCCATTTAGAACTGAGATGAGGAAAAACTTTTTTAGTCAGAGTTGTGAATCTGTGGAATTCTCTGCCTCAGAAGGCAGTGGAGGCAGTGGAGGCCAATTCTCTGAATGCATTCAAGGGAGAGCTGGATAGAGCTCTTAAGGATAGCGGAGTCAGGGGGTATGGGGAGAAGGCAGGAATGGGGTACTGATTGAGAATGATCAGCCATGATCACATTGAATGGCGGTGCTGGCTCGAAGGGCTGAATGGCCTCCTCCTGCACCTATTGTCTATTGTCTATTGATTAGTACAGGTGTCAGACGTTATGGGGAATAGGCAGGATAATGGGTTAGGAGGGAGAGATAGATCAGCCACAATTGAATGGTGGAGTGACTTAATGGGCCGAATGGCCTAATTCTTCTCCTATCAGTTATGATCTTATGATCATTAAATGAAAACCATATCTAAATGAACGGTGCAGCCAAGAATTCCACTTGAGCACAGCACATAACAGTTATCCATCATTTTATGTTTTTACTGGATTGGACGTACCAGGGACATCGTTCATGTTGTTCATAACAATATTTCGACAAGATAAAGCTTTCTTATCTATTGTTAGATAATTTTAATTAATTCAGTAACCTATTGGAAATGAGGAAATAAAGAGTTGTTATGATTGTTAATTTTGTATTTCACAGTACAAAGGAAACATAACATAACTACTCTTTATAGCCAACAGCCAATTGGGCCCCTCCCCCCCCCAAAAAAAATTAAAATACTCAAAAATAAAGTACACTTAAAGTGGTGGAAATATACACAACCATAACATCCCTCAAGAAAACCAGGATATGATTACATTGAATGAAACGTATAAAATCAATTACTGTCTTTTGTGCTTATTAAGTTCAATTAACAGGGGAGTTATCCAGTCACCTCCAATTTAACCTTTTTATTGTTGATTCCCCCAATAAAATAAAACAGTGAATATTTTGTTATAACTTTGTTCAAATGTGAAAGCAATAGGATAGAATTCACTGCCTGGAAAACTGATTTTCTAAATGTACAAATTGTAGCATTTCTATTAAATGTCTCTTTTTTATTTTAAATGGTATTGTAATTATAAATAATTCTCAAAATTGTGCTTTGTTTTTATTTTGAAGGTTATTACACATGTGTGGAAGTGATTTTTACATTAAGAAGACAGGTTGGATATTACATGATGGGTATTTACGCTCCTACTCTTTTGATTGTCGTCCTTTCTTGGCTGTCATTTTGGATAAACCCTGATGCCAGTGCTGCAAGAGTGCCTTTAGGTAAATGACTGAAATGAGTGTTAATGTAGAAAGTAGTTGCACTGTCCTTTCCATGCCACAGACACATGTGCCATTGTATATTTGTTCACAGAAAAGGTCAATAGACAATAGACAATAGACAATAGGTGCAGGAGTAGGCCTTTCGGCCCTTCGAGCCAGCACCGCCATTCAATGTGATCATGGCTGATCATTCTCAATCAGTACCCCGTTCCTGCCTTCACCCCATACCCCCTGACTCCGCTATCCTTAAGAGCTCTATCTAGCTCTCTCTTGAAAGCATTCAGAGAACTGACCTCCACTGCCTTCTGAGGCAGAGAATTCCACAGATTTACAACTCTCTGACTGAAAAGGTTTTTCCTCATCTCTGTTCTAAATGGCCTACCCCTTATTCTTAAACTATGGCCACTGGTCCTGGACTCCCCCAACATTGGGAACATGTTTCCTGCCTCTAACGTGTCCAACCCCTTAATAATCATATGTTTCAATAAGATCCCCTCTCATCCTTCTAAATTCCAGTGTATACAAGCCTAGTCGCTCCAGTCTTTCAACATACGACAGTCCCGCCATAACGGGAATTGACCAAGTAAACCCACGCTGCACGCCCTCAATAGCAAGAATATCCTTCTGCAAATTTGGAGACCAAAACTGCACACAGTACTCCAGGTGCAGTCTCACTAGAGCCCTGTACAACTGTAGAAGGACCTCTTTGCACCTATACTCAACTCCTCTTGTTATGAAGACCAACATTCCATTGGCTTTGTTCACTGCCTGCTGTACGTCCATTCCTTCTCTCCCGAGATGCTGCCTGACCTGCTGAGTTACTCCAGCATTTTGTGAATAAATCGATTTGTACCAGCATCTGCAGTTATTTTCTTATGCTTCCTTTCAGTGACTGGTGCACTAGGACACCCAGATCTCGTTTTTCCTAACTTGACACCATTCAGATAATAATCTGCCTTCCTATTCTTACCACCAAAGTGGATAATCTCACACTTATCCACATTAAACTGTATCTGCCATGCATCCGCCCACTCACACAGACTGTCCAAGTCACCCTGCAACCTCATAGCATCTTCCTCACAGTTCACACTGCCACCCAGCTTTGTGTCATCTTCAAATTTGCTAATGTTACTTTTAATCCCTTCATCCAAGTTATTAATGTATATTGTAAATTGCTGCGGTCCCAGCACCAAGCCTTGCGGTACCCCACTAGTCACTGCTTGCCATTCTGAAAGGGACCCATTTATCCCCACTCTTTGCTTTCTATCTGCCAACCAATTTTCTATCCATGTCAGTACCCTACCCCCAATACCATGTGCTCTAATTTTGCACACTAATCTCCTATGTGGGACCTTGTCGAAAGCTTTCTGAAAGTCGAGGTACACCACATCCACCGGCTCACCCCTGTCCATTTTCCTAGTTACATCCTCAAAAAACTCCAGAAGATTAGTCAAGCATGATTTCCCCTTCGTAAATCCATGCTGACTCGGAACGATCCTGTTACTGCTATCCAAATGCTCCACAATTTCGTCTTTTATAATTGACTCCAGCATCTTCCCCACCACTGATGTCAGACTAACTGGTCTATAATTTCCTGTTTTCTCTCTCCCTCCTTTATTAAAAAGTGGGATAACATTAGGTACCCTCCAATCCACAGGAACTGATCCTGAATCTATAGAACATTGGAAAATGGTCGCCAATGCGTCCATGATTTCTAGAGCCACCTTCTTAAGTACCCTGGGATGCAGACCATCAGGCCCTGGGGATTTATCAGCCTTCATTCCCATCAGTCTACCCAACCATTTCCTGCCTAATGTGAATTTCCTTCAGTTCCACCGTCACCTTAGGATCTCTGGCCACTAGAACATCTGGGAGATTGTTTGTATCTTCCTTAGTGATGGCAGATCATAGCAGATTGTTTTGGTATATTGGATGTTGCAAAAAAAAATAAGGCTAAGGTAAAACTATTAACCAGCAACCCTCTTATTTATGGACATTGCAAATTCACAGTCATTTTTTAAAAAAATTGTGGATGATGGAGGATTATTTTAAATGCTTACCATAACCTATCACTGTCCCCCCCAAACAATGTGTTATTAATCGCAGAATCGTTGCAAGTGAATGAATAATTTAAGGGCGGCATAGTTGCTGTGTTACAGGACCCAGAGGCCATGTAAATCCTGACCACGGGTGATGTCTGAATTCTTTGTATCCTTTGGGTACCTTGGTTTCTTCCCATATTCCAAAGACGTGCAGGTTGTTAGGTTAATTGACCTCTGCAAATTGTGAATTGTCCCTAGTGTGTAGGATAGAACGAGTTAATGGGCGATTGTTGGCACAAACTCGGTGGGCCGAAGGGCCTGCTTCCACACGGTGTCTCAAACGAAATGAAATACGGCACTTATCAGGCCTTTAGCTATCTCTCTCCCTGACTCTCTGATCACAGCAGCATATCTTGTGGTCTATAGATCATGTAGGAATCAGAAGCAGGAATAGGCCTTATATCTGCTTGAATCTGTTCCGCCGTTTGGTAAGAGCATGGGTGACCTTATACTTCAGTGTCATTTTCCCACACTTCATTACCATAATTTTTTTTTTTAAACGTCCAGTGCGCATCAAGTCAAATTGGGAATACCAGAAGGAGTTGTCTGGGTTCTTGAACATGGCACTTTAATTGAGAACAGACAGCATAAGATATAATAAGTAGGGAACATCGGCTAATTATAGTTGGGGGGATTGTAATTTTGATCGCATATTAGTGGTAATTATTACTGAATTCTCTATTACTCTATTATAATACACTATTACTGAAGTAATGTTTATTACATGCTATTCAGTTGTTTTGCTCCATAATCTGCATACATGTTTTGAATGCAGATATATGTTGATTCTGAGAAATGTTATGTGGTAAAATGTTACGTTGTTAAAAGCGAGATAAGGTACATTTGGGAGCATAAACCCTTTTATTTGATGACAACTACTACTGGCTAAAAGATAAATAACTTTGATTATTAATTCCCATTTGAGATTTGTATTTTATTATTAGATGATAGCTCTGACGTTCTGTGGATTTTTGTTATCCCGTAGCCATATCTTAGCCAGGTGTCATAGAGCTCCCAAAAATACTGAGATTATGATCATGCAAGGAATAGATTGGGTAGATGCACAGAGTCTCTTGCCCAGCCTAGGTGAATTGAGGACCAGAGGACATAGGTTTTGGGTGAAGGGGAAAAGATTTAATAAGACTGGGTAACATTTTCACACAAAGGGTGGTGGCTGCCAGAGGAGGAGTTTGAGGCTGGCATTATTCCAACGTTTAAGAAAAAGTTAGACAGATACATGGATAGGACAGGCTTGGAGAGATATGGACAAAACTTGGGCAGGTGGGACTAGTGTAGCTGGGACATGTTGGCCAGTGTGGGAAGGTTGGGCCGAAGGGCCTGCTTCTACACTGTGTCACTCTCTGGCTTTATTAATGAACTGTCCATTGATACTATGGTGCTGAGGGTGGAGTTGGACACTGATAAATGGGAGGCAGAAAGAACCTGGGCACATTTCAGGACCAAATTAGTCAGGACCATTTATTTGTAAATTTGATTTATTTAGTGTGACTCATTTGTAAATTTGACCAAAGTGGACAAAACCAGTAGAAAGTGGCAATGTTGACTTCAATGTAGTTTTCCACATTCATTGCTGGGGTACTAATCCAATGATATTCTGTTCAATATAGAACCGGCCTGTTTTTTTCTTTCCACTAATGCCTTCTTGACAGTATTTCAATGCTAAAACATGTGCATTGAAATGAACCTTAAGATGTAGATAGAGAGATTGCAAGTCGTGTCCACAGGCAACAACAGAATCATGTGCAGAAGTTGGAAAAAGTCATAAATAAACAAAATCTCTTTTTATAACTAACAGTCAAATCTATAAGTTAACTATACAATATTATAGCAAAACACACGTGTACATTTAAATTCACAAATATAATATTAGAAGAGTTTGATGTGTTAATATTTCTATACTTTTTTTATATCACAGGCATCTTCTCAGTCCTCAACTTGTCATCTGAGTGTATGGCTCTTGCAGCAGAACTGCCCAAGGTCTCTTATGTGAAAGCCATGGATATCTGGTTGATTGCGTGCCTCCTGTTTGGATTTGCGTCTCTTGTGGAATATGCAGTTGTGCAGGTTATGTTGAACAGCCCAAAAAAAGTTGAAGCTGAAAGAGCTCGAATCCAAAAGAAGCTGAAGGCAAAGGAGCAGGCTATTGCCTCTGAAGGAAAAGGATGTGGAAACTGGGTTAAACCAGCCTCTAAGAATACTGTTAATGGTACAGATACACCCGTTCATATTAGCACTTTACAGGTAGGAAACCATGAGACTTAACTTTTAAATTTAGCCTGAATGCATTTGCCCTTGCATTTCATGATCTTCCCCATAGTTTGCCTTACATGTTATCTAAGGGGATATTGCTGTGATGTTGTTATCACAGCTGGATTTACTTTTATTTTTCTAAGTGTGGGACTCACTGCAAATATTTACATCACTCTTCGAACTCTCTGCTGACTTGTGATTAACTTCTGCAGCTACTAAAAGCATGACTGTTGTAAGGAGAAGCAGAAAGGAAAATTGCTGACTTCTCAATTTGCATAGTTTGTCTCCCATTTGTTTTAACAAATACTTTTCAGAGAAATTCAGCCAGGTAGTACATATAGGACTGATAAATGTAAAGTCTTAGAGGTTTTCACACATAAATATATCAGGCAGCTAAAATGCCTTTCTGTTCAGGCTGGTGTTAAATCATCTGTGCTGTAGATGATGTTAACCAGAACTAGAGAGGATGTGTAGGATGGACCTGCAGATGCTGGTTTACACCAAAGATAGACACAAAATGCTGGAGTAACTCAGCGGGACATGCAGCATCTCTGAGTGATGGAGTCTCCAAACAGGACGATCCACCTACACTGGATTATCCTGTTTGGAGACTCCATCATTAAGAGATGCTGCTTGACCTGCTGAGTTATTCCAGCATTTTGTGTAGAACTAGAAAAGTGTTCTTTCGCAGGAAATGATGGACTAAACCAATGTGGCAACCAGGGAGCCCTTTGCTCATTGACTGGAGTTTTCATCCACAACCAATGAAGCTCAAGAGTTCCACAGCCAATGGTATCTTTATAGTCAAAATCAACAAGCTATCTTAATGCTGAGATGTATTTTAAGTGGCTGGACTATTCCAGAGGAGCATCCTACCACAACCAGAAAGCAGTGCTGAACTACTATCTACCTCTTTGGTGACCCTTGGACTATCCCTGATCGGACTTTGCTAGCTTTACCTTGAACCAAACGTTATTCCCTTATCATGCATCTATACATTGTAAATGGATCAATTGTAAACACGTATTGTCTTTCTGCTGACTGGTCAGCACGCAACAAAAGCTTTTATTTGTTCCTCGGTACATGTGACAATAAACTAAACTGATAAACATTAAATAAACCAACATTTCAAGAATGATGGTGATTTGGCCTTGCCTTCACAATTTACCATTACATTGATAGGCATAGACTAAATGTATGAGGTAGAAGTATTCTAATCCATCCCTCTTGCCTTCTCTGCCATTCATTAAACTCATGGCTGATCTTTTGCCTCAGTTCCAATATGCTACATCTTTTGATTCCTTTAAGAGCCAAATATCGAGCAGTTTCAACTTTAGTTTAGTTTAGTTTAGAGATACAGTGCGGAAACAGGCCCTTCGGCCCACCGAGTCCTGGCCGACTAGCGATCCCCGCACACATTAACAGTATCCTACACATATGAGGGATAATTTACATACATACGTCTTTGGAATGTGGGAGGAAAGCGAAGATCTCGGAGATAATCCACACGGTCACGGGGAGAACTTACAAACTCCGTACGGACAGCACCCATAGTTAGGATCGAACCTGGGCCTCTAGTGCTGCAAGCGCTATAAGGCAGCAACTCTACCACTGCGCCACCGTGCCGCCCTGAATCAAGAAGACAAAGATTCACTCCCATCTGAGATCATAGAACATGGAATACACAGGAACAAGCCCTTCAGCCCACAATGTCTCTGCTGAACATGATGTCAGATTAATCTCCTCTGCCTACATGTGATCCACATCCCTCCATTTCCTGCAATATCCATGTGCCTATCTAAAAGCCTCCTAAACACCATTATTGTATCTGCCCCCACAACCACCCCTGGCAGCACATTTCACACATCTACCAAACTCGGTGAAAAAAAATTTCCACACTCGACTTTAAAATTTGCGACTCTCACCTTAAATCTATACCCTCTAACCTCTGACACTTCCACCCAAGGTAAAAGGTTCTGAATGTCTACTCTATCTTTGCCTCTAACAATTTTATATACGTCTATCAGGTCTCCCCAAAGCTTCTGTGTTCTGGAGAAAAGAATCCAAATTTGCTTTATCCAAAACAATCCAAATTCTAAAATTGCTTTACATGTAAATTTTGAATGGCCGATTCTTTACTTTGAGATCTTAACCTACGTTTCTTGACATGGCAACCAGGGGAAACATCAACGTCATATCTACCCTGTCCAGCATCTGAAGAAATGTGTGCATTTCAATAAGATTACCTCTCAATCATTTAAACTCTTCTCATATGATAAACCTGCCATTCCCAGGAATCATGTGTATAAGAAAATAACTGCAGATGCTGGTACAAATTGATTTATTCACAAAATGCTGGAGTAACTCAACAGGTCAGGCAGCATCTCGGGAGAGAAGGAATGGGTGACGTTTCGGGTCGAGACCCTTCTTCAGACTGATGTCGGGGGTGGGACAAAGGAAGGATATAGGTGGAGACAGGAAGATAGAGGGAGATCTGGGAAGGAGGAGGGGAAGGGAGGGACAGAGGAGCTATCTGAAGTTGGAGAAGTCGACGTTCATACCACCGGGCCGCAAACTGCCCAGGCGAAATATGAGGTGCTGCTCCTCCAATTTCCAATCATGTGTGTCCCCTCCCCCTTCCCAGTTCTCCCACCAGTCTTCCTGTCTCCGACTACATTCTATCTTTGTCCCGCCCCCCCCCCCCTGACATCAGTCTGTAGAAGGGTCTCGACCCAAATCGTCACCCACTCCTTCTCCCCAGAGATGCTGCCTGACCCGCTGAGTTACTGCAGCATTTTGTGTCTGTCCCCAGGAATCAGTCTGTGAACCTGTCTTTGTTGCAAGTGATTCCTTTCCAAAGGTAGAGACACCTAATCTGTCTATGATATTCCAGATACAAGCTCACCGGGGCCCTATGTAATTGGATCAAGACGTCTTTGTCCTGCTACACAAAATCTCTTACAATAATGGCTATCTGCTTCCTAATTGCTCATTGAACCTCTATGTTGACCTTCAGTAATAAGTATATAAGGACTTTCAGGTCCCTCTGAACAACACTACTTATGATTTAAGTGTTTTCTTCCCTCTCAATGGAAATGCATGACCTCACATTGCGTGAGATGCAGGCAGTATGGACAAGCAGCAATGGAAGGAGTATACGCTGCTGTGCATGATGGTTTAGAATGGGCCAATATCTGCAGGGTTCAGTCATAGAGTCATACAATGTCAAAATAGGATCTATGGCCCAACTTGCCCACACCAACCAACAAGGGGCCACAGTTTAAGAATAAGGGGTAGGCCAGTTAGAACTGAGATGAGAAAAAACTTTTTCAGTCAGAGAGTTGTGAATCTGTGGAATTCTCTGCCTCAGAAGACTGTGGAGGCCAATTCTCTGAATGCATTCAAGAGAGAGCTAGATAGAGCTCTTAAGGATAGCGGAGTCAGGGGGTATGGGGAGAAGGCAGGAACGGGGTACTGATTGAGAATGATCAGCCATGATCACATTGAATGGCGGTGCTGGCTCGATGGACCGAATGGCCTCCTCCTGCACCTATTGTCTATTGTCTATGTCCCATCTACACTAATCAAACTTGCCTGTTCTTGACCCATATCCTTCTAAACCTGTCCTATCCATATACCTGTCTAATTGCATCTTAAACGTAGCCTCAACTACCTCCTCCGGCAGCTCGTTCCATACACCCACCACCCTTTGTGTGAAAAGGTTACCCCTCAGATTCCTATAAAATCTTTCCCCCTTCACCTATGCCCTCTGGTTCTCGATTTCCCTTCTCAGGGCAAGAGAGTCAATGCCCGATCTATTCCTCTCAAGATTTTATGCACCTCGATAAGTTCACCCCTCATCCTCCTGCACAGCAGGGAATAGAGTCCCAGCCTACTCAACCTCTCCCTATGTCTCAGACCCTCAAGTCCTGGCAACATCCTTGTAAATCTTCTCTGCACCCTTTCCAACTTGACACCATTTTTCCAATGGTGTCCAAAACTGAACACAATATTCTAAATGCGGACTCACCAACACCTTATTTCACTGCAACATGACCTCCCAACATCTATACTCAATACTCTGACTGATGAAGGCCAATGTATCAAAAGCCTTTTAGACCACCCCATCTACCTGTGACACCACCTTCAAGGAACCATGTACCTGCACTCCTACATCTCTCTACTCTACGACACTTCCCAGAGTCCTACCATTCAGATTTTTTTTTTAGATTTAGAGATACAGCGCGGAAACAGGCCCTTTGGCCTACCGGGTCCGCGCCGCCTAGCGATCCCCGCACATTAACACTATCCTACACACACTAGGGACAATTTTTACATTTTACCCAGTCAATTAACCTACATACCTGTACGTCTTTGGAGTGTGGGAGGAAACCGAAGATCTCAGAGAAAACCCACGCAGGTCACGGGGAGAACGTACAACCTCCGTACAGACGGCGCCCGTAGTCAGGATCGAACCAGAGTCTCAGGCGCTGCATTCGCTGTAAGGCAGCAACTCTACCGCTGCGTCACCGTGCCGCCCGTTCACTGCGTAGGTCCTGCTCATGTTAGACTTTCCAAAACGCAACACCTCACATTTCTTTGTATTAAATTCCATCACTGCATTAAAGCAGAAAGCAGAGGTGTGGCACGGTGGCGCAGCTTTAGAGTTGCTGCCTTACGGAGCTTGCAGCGCCGGAGACCCAGGTTCGACCCGGCTGCTGTTTGTATGGAGTTTGTACGTTCTCCCGATGACTGCGTGGGTTTTCTCCAAGATCTTCAGTTTCCTGCCACACTCCAAAGGAGTACAGATTTGTAGGTTAATTGGCTCAGTATAAGTGTAAATTGTCCCTAGTGTGTGGGATAATGTTAATGTTAATCGATGCGGACTCAAAGGGCCTGATCTACTTATCATTTCCAATATACGTTTGGATTCCAAACATTGTAGTTTTTCTTGCTTCTCAATCCCAATTGTGGTCGGAAAGTGAGTCCACAAGATTAATGTGGATGCCGTTCCCCACACACAGATCTCTTGCATCTCCTGCCAGATTTCAGCCCTCTTGTGTCTGGTGCATCTCCCTACAACACATGTTTCTCTGGCCTGTTTTCCTTGTGTCAGTCTGTGTGAAGGCACCCAGGGATGTCATGGACAAATGTGTATTGTGGTCAACCATCCTCCTCCTTCTCCTCTCCCTTGATTCTTCCCTCCAGCTCCTCAATCTGCTACATCGTCTTCTGCTGTTCTGGTGAAGGGTGAGGGCAGGAGCCTTTCAATGCACCCTGAGATATGGCAGAGGAGAGAGTCTAGTGCATTCTGATGTGTAATGATTAACAGGACTTCCCTCCTGGCATGTATTTTAATGACGAGCACTGCTATGGTCCACCCTGGAAATTGTGGAGCTGTATCCCTCTCTCCTGCAGCTTTTTTTCACAGCACCACAATGTGTATTACTGTTGCCTGATGCCAATGGGGAGTGTGCCTTTAAGGACTGATTCCTTCTCAGGTGGGACTAGTGTAGCTGGGACATGGTGGCCGGTGTGGGCAGGTTGGGCCGAAGGGCCTGTATCCAGGCTGTATCACTCTTTTTTTTTTAGAGATATAGTGCGGAAACAGGCCCTTCGGCCCACCGGGTCCGCGCCGCCCAGCGATCCCTGCACATTAACACTATCCTACACCCACTAGGGACAATTTTTACATTTGCCCAGCCAATTAACCTACAAACCTTTACGTCTTTGGAGTGTGGGAGGAAACCGAAGATCTCGGAGAAAACCCACGCAGGTCACGGGGACAAACGTACAAACCCCGTACAGTACAGCACCCGTAGTCAGGATCGAACCTGAGTCTCCGGCGCTGCATTCGCTGTAAGGCAGCAACTCTACCGCTGCGCCACCGTGCCGCCCTGCTATGACTCTCTGACCCTGAAAGCGGCAGAGCAAGGTTTTGACTGCCTTGCCAAATTCAGCCTGGTACCATTGGGAATTGTTCAGCTTGTGGGGGTGACCAAATTCCTGCTGGCTCTAAATTAAATGTTTAAGTGCTCAAAAAAAAAAGGTGCAATCCAACTTTCAGGCTTTTTAGACAGCTTCTTAAGTTGATAACATTTAACATGAAAAAAATGTTCCCGACTCCCATTGACATTCAAACAAATTACTGGCGTGGAGTCTCTGGACTTTACTTTAGAGGTGCGGCTTGGAAACATGCCCTTTGGTCCTCCCTGTCCGCGCCGACCAGCGATCACCCCGTACGCTAGCACTATCCTAGACACTAAGGACAATTTACAATTTTACCGAAGCCACTACAAATCTGCACGGAGAAATTTCTCACAGTCTTAACCAGCTGAGTGATCGGTAGGGAAAAACATTGTTAATCATCCATACACAGTCACTGATCATTATTTCCATTTTGCACTGGAAAGATGATGGAGGCCTCTGTGCTTTGCTGCAAATGATATTGTAAAGTCAGTCAGTGGAGTTCCAGGAAAGGGCTTTATAACTCATTCTGCCACCAAGTCCAAACATTATTACATCCCCATAACACAAAGAGAAATGGAGATTTGGAATCTGACATTTCCCAATTAGATACACAGTATATTACAATATATCTATTATTACTTTTACTGATTATGTTTAGTTTAGAGATAGAGTGCAAAAATAGGCCCTTTGGCCTACCGAGTCTGTGCAGACCAGCGATACTCTAGCACTATCCTGCACACTCGGGACAATCTTACAATTTAAAACTAAACAAATGCTTTGCAGATGGATTACCCACGTGTTGACTGATATCGCAATACTGGACTATTTGTGAACTAAACAACAAAAGCAGCATGGTGCTAAACAACAAAAGCAACAGGGTGGTCAATCTATGGAATTCAGTGCCACAGATGGCTGTGGAGGCTAAATCGATGGATATTTTTTAAAGCGCAGATTGACAGTTTCTAGATTAGTAAGGGTGTCAGGGGTTATGGGGCGAAAGCAGGAGAATGAGGTTGAGAGGGAAAGATAGATCAGCCATGATTGAATGGCAGAGTTGACTTGATGGGCCGAATGGCCTAATTCTGCTCCCAGAACTTATGAATTTATGAACTTATGTTCAACAATAGACAGAACAATAGAACTGAATATTATCTGAATGGTGTCAAGTTAGGAAAAAGGGACGTACAACGTGATCTGGGTGTCTTAGTGCATGTCACTGAAAGGAAGCATGCAGGTACAGCAGGCAGTGAAGAAAGCCAATGGAATGTTGGCCTTCATCTTCGGTTTCCTCCCACACTCCAAAGACGTACAGGTATGTAGGTTAATTGGCTGGGCAAATGTAAAAATTGTCTCTAGGGTGTAGGATAGTGTTAATGTGCGGGGATCGCTGGGCGGCGCGGACCCGGTGGGCCGAAGGGCCTGTTTCCGCGCTGTATCTCTAAATCTAAATCTAAAAAAATCTAAATCTTAATATTCTCAATTGTTGTTTCAGAGGTATTTCCCAACCGTTCAAGTATTAGCTTCTTATTTGCTGGTCTTCTTCAGGAAGGTCCTTAATCTGTCAGAATAGTTGTTTTTGAAAAGATAACTGATGCTGACAAATGCATTACCTTGTTGCCAGTTTACCAGGGTCTGAAGAATGGTCTCGACCTGAAACGTCACCCATTCCCTCTATCCAGAGATGCTGCCTGTCCCGCTGAGTTCCCCCAGCATTTTGTATCTATCCACCAGATTATATCATGGTTTATTGATTCTTTACCTATAGATTCCATTGCTTGGAATTTATGGAATAGTATTTTGATACAAAGGATCTATTAAGAACTGGTTCTGATACACCTCCAGCACTTTAACTAATATCTCAATTATTATAATTCTACCAAGATGGTTCAGACGAATTTCTTAGGGGTGTAGCGGCATTATTTTTATCAATCTTCTAATCGTTTCGAACTGCAAACAAAGTACACAGTATGCTGTGGTAACTCAGTAGGTCAGGCAGCATCTGCGGGGGAAATGGATTTGGGGTCAGGACCATCCTTCAGGCTGATTGTGGTAGACTAGCAGTAGGGGGGAGAGAGAAAGCTGGGAAAGAGAGGATGGGGAAGGACAGAGCCTGGCAAGTGATAGGTGGATACAGATGAGGGCAGGTAGATTGGCAGTTAAGTGGGATAAGTGACAAAGGCTCACGATGAAAAAGGGACAAAAGGGTTTCAGATAAGGAAAGAAGGAGAGAAGAGGAGTGAAATGTGAAGCTAGACAGAGGAATATAGGTGGAAAGGGACAGGATGGGAGAGGAGGGGGTAGGAGGAAGGATAGAATAGTGGGAGAAATGGATGTGCACGTTCACAAGTTATAGGAGTGGAATTAGAGTCTACTCTGCCATCCAATCATGACTGATCTCTGCCTCCTAATCCAATTTTCCTGCCTGCTCCCCATAACCCTTGACACCTGTTCTAATCAAGAATTTGTCTATCTCTGCGTTAAAAATACCCACTGACTTGGCCACCACATCCCTCTGTGGCAATGAGTGCCCCAGATGAATCACCCTCTGACTAAATAAGTTCTTATGCACTGGGGAAGGTCACAGAAAACATTGATTTCAAGGTCAAATGTCTTAGAATGGATCGACTGGGCTTATATTCACTGGAATTTAGAAGGATGAGAGGGGATCTTATGGAAACATGTACAATTCTTAAGAGATTGGACAGGTTAGATGCAGGAAAAATGTTCCCCACGTTGGGGGAGTCCAGAACCAGGGGTCTCAGTTTATGAATAAGGGGTAGGCCATTTAGGACTGAGATGAAGAAAAACTTTTTCTGCCAGAGAGTTGTGAATCTGTGGAATTCTCTGCCACAGAAGGCAGTGGAGGCCAATTCACTGGATGTATTCAAGAGAGAGCTAGATATAGCTCTTAGAGCAAACAGAATCAAGGGATATGGGGAGAAAGCAGGGAACGGGGTACAGATTCTGGAGGATCAGCCATGATCATATTGAATGGCGGCGCTGGCTCGAAGGGCCGAATGGCCTACTCCTGCACCTATTTGCTATGTTTCAGTCAAACCATCTGCGTGACAATCACTCATTTACTCTTTTTGAAACTTTCATGGAAGTATTCAGTAGTCAAACCAGGTTGTGTTGTGTACTTGCCTTCAAGCAGACCTTTCATTCTTATCCAGATTTATCCAATTAAACTCAATGACTTCCCTGCACATGTTTGTTTTCATTTAACTGTTTGCCATATGATTCACATAACAAGATGTTTTAAATTAAGTGTTAGGTTTTTGTTTTGGTAAAATCATGTAATAAGACATTATCATAACAAATTGTATTGCCCTTTATATATTTTAATGACCGTGTTTCTTTTTTTCTGAGGAAGGTTATTTCAGGATATCACTACATAGTAGTATTTCCCCGTAAATTATCCCAGCTTGTATTTTCAGCAGATGTACAGTGAGGCTCACAGTAATCATTGATTCTTGTAAATATTATAAGTAGTGATTTTAAGATTATTAATGCAAAAGCTTTACACTTCATCCAATGTCTTACCTCCTGTTAGTCTCATGTAAACTTCCACTATGGTGGGGTAGTATTAGCGTCTGGTGAGTGCACTATGCATGAGGTTCCCAGCACCTGAAATGAATATCATTTGACAGAATATTTACATATTCTGATCTCAGATCTGCTAAAGTAAATTGAATCTGTTATAAAAGGCACATGTCATGTTGTCAAGAGACACTTCAGCACCCTGAAGCCCATTGGAAAGAAGTTTTATGCAGCCATCTGTTATCATTAATGCATGCACATCTGTAACCAATACAAACTTCCCTTTGATGTTCAGATGATAGCATCAATTGAGTACACTATGGAACCTTTTAAAGGAAGTGTTCGGTCGATTGAACTTAGAGTTCGATGAAGATAGCCTGCAGTAACACAGAGAAATCTAGTTCTTACTTCAGTCAAAGGTTGAACTGTGAGGTTATTGATAGACAGGTGTACCTGTTTTATAATGTTACCTCTTCCATATGAGAATGGTATTCCTTTATTGAAATGTAAGAATTTTTGTTTGATATATACCTCATAAATGTGGTCTTGAGGGGCTCTGTTTAATATCTAGTGATCATTGCTGCATCAAAATTGTTTTATTTGTTCTGGCATCAGTTGCCCACGATTGTTGCTCATTTCCTCCATCATTGCGCACATTTTGCTGCCGTTTTTATATCGTACTTACACAGCCCCATGATGTAGGACAGATACTATTACCTGACCACCATTAGTTTTAGCTATATAATGGAAATCCAGAGGATCTGCAGGTGTGCATTCTAGGAACCTAAAGGAACTTGCTCTCTAGATAGTGGGTGCAATGGTTGTATTCCAAAATTTTCTAGGTGTTGACAAAAACTGCCAACGTGTCAAATATAGAGACAAAATGCTGGAGTAACTCAGCGGGACAGGCAGCATCTTTGGATAGAAGGAATAGTGACGTTTCAGGTCAAGACCCTTCTTCAGAGAAAGATGTCTCAACCCAAAACGTCACCCATTCCTTCTCTCCAGAGATGCTGCCTGTCCCGCTGAGTTACTCCGGCATTTTGTGACTATCTTCGGTTTAAACCGGCATCTGCAGTTCCTTCCTACACAATGTGTCAAATATAGTATAGCGTAGAGAGTATGAAGTTGTTCACTGTGGAATGAGGCATGACATTGATTATCATTTAAATGGAGAAAGACTTTAGAAAGCTGCCTTGTAAAGGGATTTTGGATCCCCACACACGAAACATGGAATACTGGCATACAAGTGCAGCAGTTGTGAGAAAGGCAAATGGAATGCTGGCTTTAATTTTAGTGGGGGGGGGGGGGTCAGAATATAAAAGTGGGGATGACATACAACACTATGCAAGACATCAGTGAGGCACTTATCTGAGCATTCAAGAGGACTGTGAATAATCCTGGTCCTCTTTTCAAGGAAAGAGTTATTAGCATTGGAGGCTGTTGAGTGAAGGTTCATTGGGTTGACCCTGGGCATGGGGGGATTGAATTATGGGGAAGGTTGAAGAGGCTAGGTCTGTAGTAAGTAACTTTCAGAACCGTGAGAAACAATCTTCTTGAGAAATATCGCATCCGTAGGAGGCTTGCCGGAGTAACTGCTGGGAAGATGTTTCTGCTTAGATCCAACGGGCAAAGACTCTATGAGTATGAGAATGTCCATTGCAAACTGAGAAAAGGATGATGCATTTTTACAATTCCTTGCCTCAAAAGACTGTGGAGGTCGTACCCTTTTATGTATTCAGAGCTGAGAGAGGTGGAGGAATTAAGAGTTACTGGCTGAGGACGTGAAAGCAGATGATGAAAACCAGCTCTGATCTCTAGTGGGTCAGGAGGCAGCATCTGTGGAGGGAAATGGACCTTCTCCAGAAATGATTACCAATCATTCTCCTCCCCACCACTTCAACTATCCCTCAATTTCCTCTCAGTCCCAGCGCTCTAAAATCCTCTGCTCTAAAATCTGAAAAATTAAATCCTTATAATCCAGCACATTTAAACAACGTCCATGAAATGGTCTTTGATCAGTCCATTTCCTTCCACAAATGATTGAATGAAATGGTCTTTGATCAGTCCATTTCCTTCCACAAATGATTGATTGAATGAATGAAATGGTCTTTGATCAGTCCATTTCCTTCCACAAATGGTCTTTGATCAGTCCATTTCCTTCCACAAATGCCGACTGATCCATTGAGTTCCTCCAGCAGTTTGTTCTTTTGCTCAAGACCAGCAGCAAGGGTCTCTGTGTCTCCATCAGCCATAACCTATTGGGGCAAACTCAAAGTGGTGAATGGCTTCCCCCTGTTGCTATTTTTTATAATCTCAAAATGACACTGATCCAGCCCCAACATCATGTTCTCGTCCAACCCAACTTCTTACTCATTGCACATCTATGCCAAAAGCATATTTGCTAAAAATACTTTGACAAAGTGTTGAGCGCGGCTCAGCAGCGCAGCGGTAGAGTTGCTGCCTTACAGCGCCGGAGACCCAGGTTCGAACCTGACTACGGGTGCTGTCTGTACGGAGTTTGGACATTCGCCCCAAAGGCATTGTGGGAGTAAACCGGAGCACCTGGAGAAAATCCACGCGGTCACGGGGGCCGGGGGCCACAGTTTAAGAATAAGGGGTAGGCCATTTAGAACGGAGATGAGAAAAAACTTTTTCACTCAGAGTTGTAAATCTGTGGAATTATCTGCCTCAGAAGGCAGTGGAGGCCAATTCTCTGGATGCTTTCAAGAGAGAGTTAATGATCACGGAGTCAGAGGGTATGGGGAGAGGGCAGGAACGGGGTACTTATTATGAATGATCAGCCATGATCACATTGAATGGCGGTGCTGACTCGAAGGGCCGAATGACCTACTCCTGCTTATATTGTCCATTGTCTATTGTCTATTGGCAGGTTTGTAAATCGACTGGCTTTGGTAAAATTGTAAAATTGTCCCTTTTGCATATGATAGTGCTAATGTACTGGGTGATCACTGGTCAGTGCGGCCTTGGAGGGCCAAAGCGCCTGTTTCCACGCTGTATCTCTAAAGCAAACCACAAATGTAATCAGTAAAAGTAATAATACATATAATGTAGTAAACTATGTATCTAATTGGGAAATCTCAGATGCAAATCTCCATTTCTGTTTGTGTTAAAAGGATGTAATAATATTTGGACTTGGTAATTATGAAGCTCTTTCCTGGAACTACACTCACTGACTTTCCAATATCATTTGTACCAAAGGATCAAAGTCTCCACCATCTCTCAGATGAAAAGTGGAAATAGCGATCAGTGACTGTGTATCGATCATTACAATGTTTTCCCCTAACGATCACTCAGCTGGTTAAGACTGTGAGAAATGTCTCCGTTCAGGTACCTCTGGAATCTATGGTAGCAACCTCTAACATAAGTGTGGAAGGCAGTGTGTTCCCTTGGAGTGTCTGCCACTGAGATATGCAATGGATAAGTCTGGGGAATTGCAATATGGACCTGGATCCTCCAGTGTGCTGCTCATGCGGCTGGTCAACTTCTCCAGCTGAGTTGCCAACTGCACCAAACTGTCCCAGGTCATTCACAATGCCCACAGCAACACCTGATGCTCAGAAACCATTGGTTTTTCAATGAATAACACCGAGTAGCACATTCTTAGCTTCTTCTTCCATTGATGATAATGCCTTCCTCCTTATGTGCCATCAACAGTTGCTGATGCGTAATCATGTACTTGGTATCTTCCATTCCAGTCTCCATTCTGCTCCTGAAATGTATATCTCTCAGTTAATCCATGCCAGGCATGGAAGGGATGTGAAACACAAAGTGCAGGACTAACTCAGTGGGTCAGTCAGCATCTGCGGAGGGAATAGACAGGAGATATTTCGGGTCAGGAGCCTTCTTCAGAACCCACCCGAATCCTTTTCTTGTCTGTTCCTTCCACAGATCTTGACTGACCCGCGGAGTTACTTCAGCATTACATTACATTTCACTCAAGATTCCAGCATCTGCAGTTCATTGTGTCTCATGGGAGGAGTGAAGATGTGCTGGTTAATAAGGACTTCATCTTCCAGATTTTAGAGTAGAGGGACTGGTTGTCGAGACTGAGAGGAAAATGAGTGATGGAAGGGTGGGGTGGAGAGTGATTGGTGATGATTTTTTAAAATGACTTGCTGAGGAGATCGTATCTCTGTTTCATTAATAGTACCATCAATATACCAGAGGAGGTGCCTCCCCTCCTGCTTAGTTTAGTTTTAAATTAGTTTAGTTTATTTTAGCCCATCAAGTGTGCACCCATACACTAGTTCTGGCCTACACACCAGGGACAATTTACAGAGCCCGACTAATCTACAAACCTGCATTTCTTTGGAATGTGGGAGGAAACCAGAGCACCCTGAGAAAACCCACGCGGTCACAGGGGGAACGTGCAAACTCCGTACAGACAGCACCCGTAATCGGGGTTGAACCCAAGTCTCTGGTCCTGGAAGGCAGCAACTCTACCGCGGTGTCACTGTGCCACCACACCACGCCTTCAGTGAATATCTGGAAAAGCTTTTTCCTCATCAGCAGCTGAAGTCCTGTATTTGGGCTCAACCTACATAGCTGTGCCTCTCCAAGGTCTTGCGGAATGCCTTCTGTTGACATGACCAGAGTAGATTGCTGCACTGCTTTTGATACCCTCTGAACAGTAGTATCTAGAGCCAATTTGGCAGCCACCTGATGATCCACTGGAGCACAAGCAGTGGTAAGCCAATATGTGAGTGACTTAATGCACGCTGAGATGTCAGCTAGTGGATAGCGTACCATGGCTGTTTCTATAGGTGTGCTGATCGACAGGGCTGCCCCATGCTCCTCCATCCTACTTAATGTTAAGTACATTCTTTCTAACAAGATCCCCCAAATGCCTCTTTTTGTAGCCTGGCCTATGAACGTCCTCATTTGAATCTTTGTAGCAGAATCTATGCATCCTCTGAACTGATTCTTGAACTGTTTTCAGGGGAAGGTTTAGGCGAGGGGAACCTTACAACATTAAGTAGAAAGGGCCATGCAAGGATGAAAATGCCATGTGAAAAGGATGATAGCCAAAGTGACAGGAATTGAGAGGTGATCTCCAATTTGGAGTACATCCCTCCAAATAGAATCAGAGTATAAAAAGATAGGAAAAATCTGAAATCAAAGGCTCTTTGTTTATATACACAGAATTCAACTGCTGTTACTTGTGTCTGCAAACAGTATGGGCGGCACGGTAGCGCAGCGGTAGAGTTGCTGCTTTACAGCGAATGCAGCGCCGGAGACTCAGGTTCGATCCTGACTACGGGTGCTGCACTGTAAGGAGTTTGTACGTTCTCCCCGTGACCTGCGTGGTTTTACTCCGAGATCTTCGGTTTCCTCCCACACTCCAAAGACGTACAGGTATATGTAGGTTAATTGGCCGGGTAAAAGGTAAAAATTGTCCCTAGTGGGTGTAGGATAGTGTTAATGTACGGGGATCACTGGGTGGCACGGACTTGGAGGGCCGAAAAGGCCTGTTTCCGGCTGTATGTATATGATATATGAAACAGTATGATCCGAGAAAGGGACTTGGTTTCAAGGTGATGAGGCTGGGACCTGAAAATTGCAGAGTACTTAATATTTTTTTTAAAACACTGCTGAAGGAACTCAGCTGGTCAGTGTTGAGGAAGGATCTTGACCCGAAATATTGACTATTCATCTCCCTCCCCAGATGCTGCCTGATCCGCTGTGTTTCTGGAGCAGATTGGTTTTTGTTGCTCAAGGTTCCAGCATCTGCAGTCTCTTGTCCCTTACCTAACATTTCTGGATAGGTAGAAAGCGAAACCAAAGTCAGATAGCTCTGTTATTAAAGGATGAGGTCAGTACAGTATGAATGATCTAGAGGATGAAATGTAGAATCAGTTTAAGTGGAGGTAAATATGAAGGAAAATAAGTCACTTGTGGAAGTGGCCAGAGTATAAATCGATAGATAGCATGAACATGGGAGAAATTTTACTGTAATAGTCATATAGTATATAAAATCTTGAGAGGAATAGATCGGGTAGATGCACAGAGTCTCTTACCCAGAGTAGGTGAATCGAGGATCAGAGGGCATAGGTTTAAGGTGAAGTGAAAACGATTTAATAGGAATCTGAGAGGTAATTTGTTCACACAAAGGGTGGTAGGTATATGGAACAAGCTGCCAGAGGAGGTAGTTGAGGCAGGGACTAACCAAACATTTAAGAAACAGTTAGTTGCATGCATAAGACAGGTTTGGAGGGATGTGGTCCAAATGCGGGCAGGTAGGACTAGTTTAGTGAGGACATGTTGGCCGATGTGGGCAAGTTGGGACAAATGGCCTGTTTCCATGCTGTATCACTCTATGACTCTCCAGATTGGACAAACCAAGTTAGCTGAAGTAGCCTTGATAACAACTTCAGATAAAATATTCAGAATACATTTTTCGAACAATACATTGCAGAACCAAGAAAGGAGTAAGTTGGTTTAGATCTGGTCATATGTAATGAGACTGGATTTATTATTAATCACAAAGAAAAGGATCCTCTGAGGGAGAGTGATTGTGCGTGCTGGAATTTCACAGTCAACTTTGAAAAGGAGAAATTTAGGTTTGGACCAGGTGTTTTTAACTTGAATAATGACATATGCAAAGGCATTATCACAGAGGCCTGGGAAATCGATTAAGAAATAAGACAGCAGACATGCATTGAAGTGCATTTCAGCAAATCCTTTGTAATTTTCAACAAAGATATACTCTACTGATGCAAAGACTATGGAATGGTTGACCCATCTGTGACTAATTATGGAATTTAAGGATAGTGTCCAATATTGAAAGAAAGGCAATATTCTGAGCATGCTGACAACTATATTCTCTACTCCATTTCTTTCCCTTTGCTCTTCTGATGGTCTATGAGCTTGGTTTGATTGTATTTATGTACTGTATTATGATTGTATTATCTGATTTGACTGGATCGGACGCAAAAAAACTATTCACTGTACCTCGGTACACATGACATTAATAAACCTAAATCTAAACCTAAATCTAAACCTAATTTAGCAAGGTTCAGGGGAACATGGAAACCCAGGCCCCAGGGGCTATTGAGGGGTTGGTGGGTGTAACCTAAGCCTAAATCTACACATTAGTAGGTACCCAGAAGATTAGTTTACTTTAGTTTAGTTTAGAGATACAGAAACAGGCCCTTCGGCCCAGCGAGTCCTCGCCAACCAGCAATCCCTGTACACTAGCAGTATCCTACACACAAGGAACAATTTAGAATTCTTACCGAAGCAAATTAACTTGCAAACCTGTACTCTTTCGAATGTGGGAGGAAACCGGAGCTCCCGGAGGAAACCCACACAGTCACGGAGAGAATGTACAAACTCTGTACAGACAGCTTCCATAGGCAGGATCAAACCTGGATCAGGTTTACAGAAGCCAATTAACCTACAAACCTGCACGTCTTTGTGGCATGGTAGGAAACCAGCACACCCGAAGAAAACCCACGCGGTCACAGGGAGAACGTACAAACCCCATACAGACAGCTTCCGCAATCAGGATCGAACCCAGGTCTCGAGTACTGTAAGGCAGCAACTCTACCGGTGTACCACAGTGCCACCCTTAGAATGCATTTGGGAAGTTTTAAAAATCAGCAAAAGGATGAGTAAAGAAAAGCAAAGTGCAAAATAAATTATTCAAGTAAGCAATCAAGAAATATTGAAGTATCTATAATTATGAGAAGCACCAATAGGGTAGATAGTCAGAAGGCAATGACTGAACCATGTGGGTTAGAGACTTCCAAAAGGTGCACCACCCTTTTGATTGTCGAAATTTCTCTTCATCTTTGTCCCAAATAATCTATCCTTTATTCTTCATGTGTGGCCCCTGATCTTCAACTTTTCACAGGGGAAATATCCTTCCTCCATCCAGCTCTTGAAAATTGTGTAAGTATTCTGATCTCCACTCATTCTCCTAGATTCTAAAAATACATTTCCAGATTATTCAATCTCTCCTCTCATGGCAAATCTGCCGCCTCTGGAACCGGTTTAGTGAATATTCTCTGCACTCTCTCGATCAGAATTAGATAAGGAAACAAAACTGTACATCCTCCAGATGCTGTCTCACTAAGACCCAATACAATTGCAATACATCCGCCTACCTCTTCTAATTAAACTCTTTTAATAAAAGCTAAAATGTCTCCAAATCACTTGCCCTACTTGCACGGCAGCCTTTGGTGACATGTGTACCCAGATCCCTTTGAACTTCAACGCTGCCTAATCCCTTACTGTTGAATAAATACTCAGTCTTGTCGAAACAATGAACTGCAGATGCTGGTTTATACCTAAGATAGACACAAAGTATTGGTGGTCAGGCAATGTTGTCCATCCTTCTTCTCCAGAGATGCTGCCTGATCCACTATTGCTCCAACACTTTGTGTCTATCTTAAATACTCAGTCTTTCTGTATAGTACACCAAAGTGGATGGCCTCCTATATTTGAACATTATATTCCATTTGCCATGTTTTCTCCACTTTCACTCACTTTGTCCACATCCCTTTGAAGCCGATACATGTCCTTTCACATCCATAATCCAGATTTAGTATCAGCAGCAAAATTGGAAACATGAAGTTTCATCATCCCCTCAGGCAACTTACTGACGTAGCCTGTAAATAGCTAAGGTTCCCTACACACCCCACACACCAAAGAAGGATCTGATTATTCCCATTGTTTGCTTTCTGTCCAATAACTAATTCAAAATCTATATTCGTACATTCCCACTAATTCCACATGCACTAACCTTATTAAATAAATTTCCTGTACAGGACCTCATCAAAAGCCTCCCAAAAATCTAAAATGCCAAAACATTCACTTCTCGTCCCTCACCCCCTCCCCCCGCCATTATCTACTCATTTAGTCCTGCCCTTAAAGAGTTCCAACAGCTTTGACAAACACAATTTTCCTTCATGAATCCATGTTTCCCAATTCACAAGAGACTGCAAATGCAGGAATCTTGAACTTTAAAAAAAAACTACTGGAGGAAATCAGCAGCAATCTGAAGAAGCGACTAAGTGGTGAACATAGAACAGTACAGCACAAGAACAGGTCTGTAAATCTGTGTTGAACAAGTTGTGATGATAAACTAATCTCCTCTGCGTGCACGTGATTCACGTTCCTCCATTCTCTGCATATCCATGTGCCTATCTAAAGCCTTTTAAATTCTACCACTGCGTCTGCCTCCATCACCATCCCTGGCAGCGTCTTCCAGGCACCCACCACCCACTGTGTAAATAATTTGTCTCCCCTACATCTCCTTTAAACTTTGCTCCTCTCACCTTAAAGCCATGCCCTCTAGTCTTTGCCATTTACACCCTTGGAAAAGCTTTATTTCATATTTATTTTATTTATTATTTCATATTTCAGATACAGCGCGGAAACAGGCCTTTTCGGCCCACCAAGTCCGCACCGCCCAGTGATCCCCGGACACCAACACTATCCTACTCACACTAGGGACAATTTTTACATTTACCCAGTCAATTAACCTACATACCTATACGTCTTTGTTTGACTTTATCTACCTTATCTGTGCCTCTCATAATTTTATATACTTCTATCAAGTCTCCCCTCAACCTTTGACAATGCAAAGAAAACAATCCATGTTTGAAGATGAGTCCCAACCTGAAACACCATCTGTCCATTTCTCTCCATGGATGCAATGTGAGTTCCTTCAGCCGTTTATTTTTTACTGCTCAATTGTATTGTTCCTTTCAAGGTGTTTTGTTATTCCACCCTTCAATTCGTATTCCAGCATTTTCCTTAACATTGATCTTAGGCTAACAAGTCGATAGTTCCTTGTTTTCTCTTTCCCTCCTGACTTAAGTAGTGGGGTTATGTTTGCTACTCTCCAATCCACAGGAGCAGTTTTAAAATCAAGCACAACTTTGGTAACCATGATGTTAAGCAGAGCATACACTTTCAAATCTTCGGGACATAGATCATCAGGTTTTTGGTTTTCATTATCTTTCAATCTTACCCACCCCTCTGGTATTTTTCTTTGGATTTATTTCTTTTGGTTCCTTCATAACCTATTTCTCATTCTGTAATATATTTGGCAGGATTCGTGTTCTTTCTATGAAAACAAAGTAAAGATGGGTTTTTTCTGAAATATAGCTGACTTCTGAGGGATCTTAACAAGATAATTAGTGCAAGATTGTTTCTACTTCTGGAGGCATTTAATATTAGAGAGCTTGTTTTCAGAATAACAGTCTATCTATTTAAGATATAAGAACGCAAGACAATAGACCGCCTGGCCCCAGGAGCTAATATGATCATGGCTGATAGGCCCCAGACCACATTTCTTCCTCTGGGTCAGCTCCTCAGATCATTTCATGCCATTAAGGTACTTGAACAGGTACATGGATAGGAAAGGTTGAGAAGGATACTAGATGGGCGTGGACCCATTGGGTCCAAATCTCTCCTGTGAGCCTCTTCTGCAGGCCGGGCAACCCTCCTCCTGCTGACGATCCTGCGGGCCCGTCAAGCCTTATCCGTGGAGTCGTTCCTGGGCGAACGGCGGGAAGCGGCGGGGAAGGGCGGCGAATGGCAGTGACGGCCATTTTGTTGGACCCTCTGCCGCCGCGCTGCACCACGGGAGGAAGGTCAGGCACAGGGTACGCCGGGACGGCTGCCGGTCCTCCCACTGGTCCTCCCAGGGTGGGGGGAGTGCATTTATTCATGTTTATTAGGTAATTATTTTTTTTTAAGTAACAAAAGTCAATTTATTGAGACCGTGGGGGGATGCTTTCACCCACTGTGCTTGTTTGTTCTTGGGATCTTCTGTCATAGAGTTGGGCTTGTGATACCCATGACTTTACCCTCCACGTGTTTTTTCTTTGTATTTTCAGAAACTTTTAAAGATCAGGACAATGGAAGAATTTAAGCAGACTTCGTTTGAAATATTTGCTGCATAGTGAATCAAAACATTGCACATTAATAAGTTCGAGAAAAAATAGATTCCCTGCCCCTGAGATGAGGGTAAATTGTTTAGTAAAGAATTTGAGTTTTTTAATATCTCCCAGCTAGGTTTTGAGTATTGTTGTCCAAATGGATGCAGAAACGTCTCTATTTTGTTGGAGAAAATATCTGGCGGCAGGTGGAATTGTGACTATATAGAACGCAGTTGTTTTTGGAAAAGTTTCAGATTAGTCTGAAAAAACATGACTTTCTCAGTGAGGTCAGAAACAAGTTGTTTCTTGCCCTGAAGCAGAGCATTCATACCATTAAGGTGAGCCTGATAGTGTATACGGAAAGCAAGATCACAAAGCTAATCCAAGATATGGTATGTAGGAGTGGCATCACAGAAGCAGATGACTCCAAATGATGTGATGTTGTTTAAAAAAGGGAGGAAGGAATAACATGAGCAAAATTCAAGCCAGAACAAGCATTCATTTAAAAGGCACAGGTTAACCATTGGAGTCACAGGTTAACCATTGGAGTCACAGGTTAACCATTGGAGTCACAGGTTAACCATTGGAGTCAGCAAAGGTTGTAGAAGGACATTTCTGACTACTAACTTACTGAATTTTTTTGAGAAGATAACAAGAAGGGCCAATGTGGTTTATATAAATGTTAGCATGATAAGTTTTAGCATAATGTTCATGAAAGTGTAAAACCTCAGGATCTAAGAGATGGTGGAAAATTGGACCCTAATTTGGCTCAGCTGGTGGTAAGAAGCAAAGGTCATGATTAACAGATATTTTTGGAATGAAAGCTTATCAGGAGATTACATACGGTCCAGTAAGTGGTCTTCTTCTTTTTGTACTGTATATTAATTATGCAGACTTAATAGTAGGTAGCATGATAAAAAATTAGTAGATTTTACTATTGTCATTTGGCACAACATGTCCATGCTGACTACAATGTGCCTTCCCATGCTAATCCTATTTTCCAACACTTGGCTTGGAACATCCTGTACTTTGGCAATACAAATGCTTTTCAAGATACATCTTAAAATATGAGAGTGTCTTCCTCTACCACGTGCATTCTCTAGAAAGCTCTACATTTCAACCTCTCGCTGGGTGAAAGAAAATTATTCCTCAGATCCATGCAAAATCTCCTGAACTTCTTGTAAACCCATGCCCCTGGTTTTGGATAACTACTATGGGGAAATATTTCTTCCTATCTACTTTTTGGTATCTCTCATAAATCCCCCCCCCCACCAAAACTCCTCCGTCTAAGGAAAATAAGCCAATCCTTTCTCTCATAACTGAAATGTTCTATCACAGTCAACATAGTGGAGTTTCCTCCATTTCATAGAAACATAGAAAATAGGTGCAGGAGGAGGCCATTCAGCCCTTCGAGCCAGCACCGTCATTCATTGTGATCTTGGCTGATCATCCACAATCAGTAACCTGTGCCCAACTTCTCCCCATATCCCTTGATTCCACTGGCCCCCAGAGCTCTATCTAACTCTCTCTTAATTTCAACTCCAAGGCTTCATGTCCTTTCCAAAGATGGTTACCAGATTTTCCCACAGTATTTTAATTATGGTCTAAATAATGTTTTGTACAGATGTACCATACCTCTCAGCTCTTATATTCCATGCACCCTTTGATCTAGGCATATTTTTCCAATTGCCTTCTTGACCACTTTGTCTACCTGTGCTGTCACATTCACCTTCCTTGGCCTTTTACACTAAAATCCCTTTATTCAATAGTCCTTAGGGCCCTACCAATCATTACATATGCCCTAGCTCTATTTACCCTCTGAAAATGCACAACCTCATCCTTAACAGGATCACTTTACAACTGCTGGTGCTCTGCCCATCTAATCAAGTTGTTAATGTTGTCTTGTTGCCTAAGACAATCCTTCTTCCCATCGACAGCCCAACCAAGTTTCATCACATTTGCAAATTTGCTGATTACACTTTGTATGGCCAGATCAAAATCATCAGTGTATAAAACAAGCAGCAAATGTTATTGGAAACCTGTAACTGTGGAGCACCATGTTTATAGGCTTACAATCACAAAAAGAACTCTCAAGCATCATTGCAGATGCTGGAATCTTGAGCCAACATAAAATGCTGGAGTAACTCACTAGGTCAGGAGGTATCTGTGGAGGGAATGGATAGGAGATGTTTTGAGTCGGAACAATTCATCTGACTGATCATAGTAGTGGGGGAGAGAAAGATGGAAAAAAGAGGCGGGGGTGAGACAAAGCTTGGCAAGTGATAGGTGGAAGCAGTTGAGGGGAGTGGTGTTTGATTCACAGATGGAAAGGACTCGTAAGGGTACCAGACAAGGAGAGGAGTGAAATGTGAAGCCAGAGGGAGGGACATAGGTGGAAAGGTTCAGGGTGGGGGAGTAGGGAAGGAGTGAGCAACGAGGTGGGAGGAGGGAGCAGGGGAAAGGGAGAAGGGGTGTAATGGGGTTATTACTTCAAATTGGAGAATTCAATATTCCTACCGTTGGGTTGTAAGCTAGCCAAGCCAAACATGTGATGCTGTTCCTCCAGTTTGTATTTAGTCTCAAGATGGCAATGGAGGAGGTCCAGCTCAGAAACGATGTTATGGGAATGGCAGACTGAGCACAAGTGTTCGGTGAAATGGTTGCCCAGTCTACGTTTGATCTCGTCTATATATATATGAGCCCACATCAGGAGCACTGAATGCAATAGAGGAGGTTTGAAGAGGTGCTTGTGAACCTCCATCTCATCTGGAACATTTGCTATGATCCCTGGATGGAGGTAAGGGAGGAGGTTTAGGGATAGGTGTTATATCTCCTGCGGTTGGAGTGGAAAGTACCGAAAGTACCGGGGAGTGGGCAGGATGAATGGGAAGCGATGAGTGAACCAAAGAGTTGCGGTGGGAGTGGTCTCGGTGGGAATTGGATGCTAAATTAGAGGGACAATAAAATCTTTCTCACTGTACCTCGGTACATGTGACAATAAACTAGATTAGAACTTAAAGTTCCTGAAGAGCAGCAACCAGTTCCTGGATGACAACATAACAATAGGCAATAGACAATAGACAATAGGTGCAGGAGTAGGCCATTCGGCCCTTCGAGCCAGCACCGCCATTCAATGTGATCATGGCTGATCATTCTCAATCAGTACCCCGTTCCTGCCTTCTCCCCGTACCCCATGACTCCGCTAACCTTAAGAGCTCTATCTAGCTCTCTCTTGAATGCATTCAGAGAATTGGCCTCCACTGCCTTCTGAGGCAGAGAATTCCACAGATTCACAACTCTCTGACTGAAAAAGTTTTTCCTCATCTCCGTTCTAAATGAATCTCGGTAAAGCTGTGATGAGACAAAGGTGGACTCCGTCCTGACTCAGGATTGACTATGTGACTGGCTGATTGCCAGACCTTGCACAGAAGGTTGTTTCACCTCCAGAGCGAGTGTTATGTTCTCCTTGCTCCGCACAACCTTCTGTGAGATGCAAGGATCGGACTCCTCCCACCTCTTATCTCCAGCATTCGGTCAGGCGGACCTGACGCCATTTCATATTTTCTCATAGTATTCACCCCATTGAGTCTATGCCCCTCTCAGGGCACACCTATTCCCCTGCCTATTTCACTGCAACCCATTCTTCCCTACAGCTCAAAGGGCCGCAGACAAAGGGCAGCACAGAGGTGCAGCGGTAGATCTGCTGCCTTACAGCGCCAGAGACCAGGGTTTCATCCTGACTATGGGCTCTGTCTGTTTGGAGTTTGCATGTTCTCCCTGTGACGGGATGGGTTTTCTCCATGTGCTCTAGTTTCCTCCCGCAGTCCAAAGACATACAGGTTTGTAGAATTGAATGGCGGAGTAGACTTGATGGGCTGAATGGCCTAATTCTACTCCTATTACTTATGACGTAATGAACAAGCAAACTCCTCTCAACGGCACATGGAGTTTGATCACCAGTGCTCTGAGGCAGCAACTCTGTCAGTTGCTCCACAGTGCCACCCGAAGAAAGGCAGATCTCCAAGAGTCATACAGCACAATCTTTCAGCCCATTGTGTCTGCACTCCAATTGACACTAATTGCATTTTCTTCTCCCACACTGCCCCAGACCTGGGAGGTAATTTGAGGCAGCCAATTATCCTTCAACCCCACACAACCTGCTTGTAGTCTTTGTGTGAGTCTTCTTGGGCGATGTAGATGGGGACACTCCACTCCTTCTCTGGATTGTTCTCACACCAGGTTATCTTTGTCTCCTGCCAGCCTGCAGCCTGATGCCTCTCCCCATGCATGTGTCCTTTGAACCTGCTATGCTCATCCCTATACTACCATGATCTGAAGTAATGTGTTGCCATGTCGGGTAAAATAACGCATTGCGATTGTTTCCATCATTTTCCGCAACCTGCTCTCCTTCCCGCTGCTTTTTTCCCCCTCCTGATCTTCCTTGTTGGTGATGCTGACGACCTCTCCTACAAAGAGAGGTGCAAAGAGTAAAACTATATGAGCTGCACATGTAAGGAGGGTCCATGGCTTAAAATGAAGGAATGGACCAATGCATAATCCGCAGAATGTTTTTCTGAACAGGTCCTTCATATACAGTTGCGATCGACGAGGAGGTTAGGCATGCATGTATTGTACATCTCTGGCAACCTCATTATTTTGATTGGGCCTCTGTGGCCCTTTGCCCAGGAGGAGGATAGTTTCCTCAATTCTTAAGATAATGAACACAAACGGGGCTTCATCCATTCTGGTGGCCTCCATGTGATTTTTATTAGCCTTGGTCTGGAATAAGGAGATGAAACAATGTAAATGCCAATGTCAAGTAGTGGCTCTCTGAAAAAGAGAAAGTGAGACAGACCACGGGAGACTTTAGTATCAGGTTTTGTGTGTGTGAGTGTGTGTGTGTGTGAATGTGTATTAGTTTGGCATAGTGTAAATTAATAATATCTGGTTGTGCTGTCAACCCATCTTATGGTATCTTGTGATGCCTTGATATTTAATCATTCCATTGTTCAGGATGTGCCCTTCTGTGGGCCAGATGTACATCACCTCTTGCAATCTGTGGCAGCTTTAGTTGGTGTCCTGGTTACCCTGGCATAGGGCTGAAACCCTGATCTGACTGCTGGGAGATGAATGAACTTCGCAGTGCAGCAATAGGACCCATGGCAGTTAAATTGCAATAAGCATTTGGCATCAGGTGTATAATGTCAGGAGCTGACATCTGGTCTTTTCAGCGGGACCCAAGTTGGCATGGGTCTATCATGCAACTCTTTTTAATCCTCCAAAAACTAACCAAACCAATTTCCAAGAGGTGCTACTCATAAAATTCGAGTTAAACTCTGCTTACTGCAATGTACAAAGTGACTTTAATAAAACAGGGGAACAGGAAGGGATAATTTCTTACTAAGACTTGATTTGGTGGGATTACTGTCATCTGGCTGCAGAAAAATCAGGATAAAATATTGGAAGATTGTAATGCATTTTGAAAGAGTGAAAGGAAAGTTGCTGGCTGATCTTATTAGAGGGAGCAGAAAAGTAGCAAGAAAAACAAACACTGCTATAAGTGAAGCAGGGAATTATTTATGTCAATTAAAAATGTAAAAACATAAAAAGAGGTCGTTCACAGACCACAGACCAATTGTGGAAAGGAGGTGGAGTGAAAAAACAACAACAAATTTAATGAAATGGCAACTATAAGATTTTAATGATTTCATCTACTTTGAGATAAATTCGCAAGTGAAGTAAAGGCAATGGAGTGGAGAATCTATGGGACTACTTTCCATCTAGTACAGGTCCACCTCCCTTGGGAAAGAATATTCAATATGGATCTAGTCATGGGAAACCTGATGGAGCAGACAACAGAAGGACAAATAAGAGAGCACCTCAGCAAACATGATTTGTAATATATACAACGTTAGGATAAATATTGAAAATGACAAAAGTGTAATGAAGTATGTGACTGGAGAAGAAGTGATTTTGGCGTTTGAGATTAAAATTTGCGAAAATAAAACAGACAACACGAGTAGCAAACAGTGAGTTGGAAAGAAATGGGAAAGATCTAAAATACCACTCATCAGAGACCTGTAAAATGTATTCTAATAAAATTGAAAGCACTGTAGTGTCACTTAAGATGAATAAAAGGACAAAATTGAAAATTTAACTAAGACCATCCGCTAGGCAGGTGGATGTTGGGGAAGAGAAAGGTCGGGCAGAAGCAAAGGTTATGGCGAGATTTTAGAAAGCAATTGGAAAGAGGGACAATTAAGTTAATTCATCAAGGAACACAGAAAAGCCATGGAGTTAAAATAAGGAAAAGCAGCAGAATAACAGAGCAACTGGGGGACATACAGAAAAAAATTACTAACTGCAGCTGTAGAATTGCTAAAATATTAAAAACAATTCCTTGATTTTTGAGGTGGAAACTCTAAGTGAACATGAATGTGAAGATGGGATTAGAAATGATATAACTGTGTTTAGATCAAAAAGGGGATCCTATTTCTTCTCCTCCACCGCCTCATGTGGCTAAACTGAACAAATTGTGATCAGTTTCCCCAGGGTTCTGTTTGGGGTCAAAACATTACATCCTAGTCGAATGAGGCAGGACACATTTTCAATCATAGAGTGATAGAGTAATACAGTGTTGAAATAGGCCCTTCGGCCCACCCTGCCTACACCGGCCAACATGTCCCAGCTGCACTAATCCCACCTGCCTGCGCTTGGTCCATATCCCTCCAAACTTGTCCTATCCATGTAACTGTCTAACTGTTTCTTAAACCTTGGGATAGTCCCAGTCTCAACGACCTCCTCTGGCAGCTTGTTCCATACACCCACCACCCTTTGTGTGAAAAAGTTACCCCTCAGATTCCTATTAAATCTTTTCCGCATCACCTTGAACCTAAGTCCTCTGCTCCTCGATTCCCCTACTCTGTGCAAGAGATTCTGTGCATCTACCCGATCTATTTCTCCCAGGTCGGATGTTTGCTTCTCCCTGCTCTGCAAAACAATAGAAATTAGATAATGGCAAGTGAAAGCATGCAAATGTTTTACTGAAATATGTGGAACTCATTTGAAGATCCTGATCTGATATTTACTCTTTCTAAAATATTAAAGGATAGGGGGGAAGTGGCTAATGTTTGCAGAACAGTTACCCAGTACATAGACACAAAATACTGGAGTAATTCAGCGGGGACAACAACATATCTGGAGAGAAGGAATGGGTGACGTTTTGGGTCGAGAACCTCTTTCAGACTGAGTGTCAGGGGAGAGGGTGACTAGAGATATGGAAGGGTAAGGAGTAAAAACAACAGATCAAAGCAGATGCTAAGGAGATGTATGACGGTTCATTGTTAACTGAGGGAAAAGTGACAAGGAAGCATGCAATCAGAAAAATGAATCAGGAGGACAGTGAAACTAGTCGGATAACTAGGGTGGGGGAAGGACGGAGAGAGAAGGAAAGCAAGGGTTATTTGAAGTTAGGGAAATCAATATTCATACCGCTGGGCTGTAAGCTGCCCAAATGAAATATAAGGTACTGTTCCTCCAATTTGTGTTGGGCCTCACTCAGACAGTGGAGGAGCCCCAGGACAGAAGGAACAGTACAGCTTGCTTAGGCTGTCCTTATAGTACAACATGTGTGATGCTTTCCAGAACTATTTGACTGGTAGGCATATTTAACTGAGACGGCTTCAACTTCTGGGGTAGACACAAAATGCTGGAGTAACTCAGTGGGTCAGGCAGCATCTCTGGAGAAAAGGAATAGGTAACGTTTCGGTTCGAGACCCTTCTTCAGACTGATGTCAGGGGAGGGGGAGGGACAAAGATAGAATGTAGTTGGAGACAGTAAGACTAGTGGGAGAACTGGGAAGGGGGAGGGGATGGAAAGAGAAAGCAAGGGCTATCTGAAGTTGGAGGTCAATGTTCATACCGCTGCGGTGTAAACTACCCAAGCGAAATATGAGGTGCTGTTCCTCCAATTTGCTCTGGGCCTCACTCTGACAATGGAGGAGACCCAAGACAGAAAGGTCAGATTGGGAATGGGAGGGGGAGTTGAAGTGCTGAGCCACCGGGAGATAGGTAGATTAAGACGGACTGAGCGGAGGTGTTCAGCGAAACGATTGCCAAGCCTGTGCTTGGTTTTGCCGATGTAGAGAAGCCTGGAATAGCGGATACAGTAGATGAGGTTGGAGGAGGTGCAAGGGAACCTCTGGCTCATCTGGAAGGACTGTTTGGGTCCTTGGATGGAGTCGAGGGGGGAGGTAAAGGGACAGGTTTTGCATCTTTGCAGGGGAAAGTACCTGGGGAGGGGGTGGTTTGAGTTGTAAGTGACGAGGGAGTTGCGGAGGCAACGGTCTCTGTGGAAAGCAGAAAGGGGTGGAGATGGGAAGATGTGGCCAGTAGTGGGATCCCATTGGAGGTGGCGAAAATGTTGGAGGATTAAATGCTATATGCGACGGCTGATGGGGTGGAAGGTGAGGACTAGGGGGACTCTGTCCTTGTTAGGAATGGGAAAAGGGGGAGCAAGAGCAGAGCTGCGGGATATCGAGGAGAACCTAGTGAGAGCCTCATTTTTCATGAAAGAGGGGAACCCTCGTTTCCTAAAGAATGAGGATATCTCCGATGCCCTGGTATGGAACACCCCATCCTGGGAGCAAATGCGGCATAGATGGAGGATTTGGGAGTAGGGGATAGAGTCATTACAGGAAGCAGGGTGGGAAGAAATGTAGTCAATAGAGCAATGGGAATCAGTAGATTGGTAGTAGGTGTCGGTCAATAGTCTGTTTTCTGTGATGGAGACGGTGAGATCTAGAAATGGCAGGGAGATGTCGAAGATGGTCCATGTTAATTTGAGTGCAGGATGGAAATTAGTGGTGAAGTTGATGAAGTCAGTGAGTTCTGCATGGGTGCACGAGGTAGCACCAATGCAGTTGTCAATGTAGCAGAGGTAGCGTTCGGAGACAGGGCCAGTGTACGCCTGGAACAATAACTTCTGGACGTATTAGAGCTCTCATGCCATTGGATCTTATCACTTGCATCAGATCAGTCAGCTAGATTGTCATTCCCTACCTGTCCTGAAAACACTGACTCAATATACCTCTTGACAATGTCTTATATCCGCAGTATATCTGGAGGCTTGGACTGAGTGGATATGGAGAGGATGTTTCCATTAGTGGGAGAGTCTAAGACGAGAGGTTATAGGCTCAGAATTAAAGGACGTTCTTTTAGTAAGGAGATGAGGAGAAATTTACTCAGTCAGAGGGTGGTGAATCTGTGGAATTCTTTGCCACAGAAGGCTGTGGAGGCCAAGTTAGTGGTTATATTTAAGGCAGAGATGGATAGACGTGATTAGTACGGGTGTCAGAGGTTATGGGGATAGGCAGGAGAATGGGGTTAGGAGGGAGAGGGAGATAGATTGGTCATGGTTGAATGGTGTAGACTTGATGGGCCAAATTGCCAAATTCTACTCCTATCACTTCTGATCTTATGAGTAGCTAAAACCAAAATAGCCCAACAATCAGATACTTCATTGCTAAAATCAGAGCAAATTGTGCAATCGTAAATTCCAGACACAAGGAACTGCAGATGTTGGAATCTTGACCACAACACAAAGGGCTGGAGGAACTCAGCTGACAGACAGCATCTGTGGAGGGAATGGACAGGCAACATTTCGGGTCGGGAGACTTCTTAAACTGATCGTGATCCTTCTGAAATCTTTCTGAAATCTAAAAAAGGGTCCTGACCCGAAATATCATCTGTCAAAAACAATCACATGGATGTTTTATGGTTCCATTAAATTAATGTAAATTATCAAGTAAGTTTAATTTTAAAAATGACCTTTAAAAAAGGCCAATAATTGCTATGAAGAAAGTTGGCTGGAAGTTAAACTATCTAAGTTATGGTTTTCAGCATTGTATCTTTTTATATTAGGTTGTTCGTGATCTAATGACCAGATTTCCATTCTGATACAAGATCACAATCTGCAGATCCTCATTTCTATAATTTGCTGTGTTTGCAATTTCCTTTCCTCTGAACCTATGCAATATTGCACCTTCTAAGCTTTTGTCATGAAAATTGAATGTTTTATACATTAAGTGGTTCAATAGTGTTTGCAAGGACATTCCGATTTGTTTCTTGATATGAAGTTTGTGGGAAATGAATTCCGCTGTTTATTACAATAACTTTTTTAAATACTTGGCTCAATATTTGCATCGTCTCCAAAAAGAAATTGTCCCAAATAAAACCCATCATTTGCAAGAAATTTAATGTTTTTATTAGATTTTTCAAGAAACTATCTAAAACTTTTGCTCAAATTTGTAAAGAGAAAGTAAAAAGTAGTTGTGTCTCCTTAAAACACAACATTTTAGAAAGCTTGAAGCTGTAAGCTTCAATTGCTCCATAGTTTCCAAACAACCAGGCTGTGACAGACACGGCCTGGCTGTGAATGGTTACTGTATTTTCCTACCCTGTGGCGCCACATGTTGGTATGCGAGTGTACTGCACCACTATTATTATTTAAACGAAGGCATCATTTTGTGAATTGTATAAAATGTTATGTTCTAAGAATTATGATTTGGGGTGATTTTCTTTTGTAAAGCGACATCCATAGTTCCTTGTGTCTTGATGGTGATGGTGATCTCGGTTGCATTGTTGCCAAACATGTACAGTTACATTCTGTGTTTTGCTAGGTCGCTGAAACAAGGTGCAAAAAGGTTTGCACTTCGAAATCTGACCTGAGATCCAATGACTTCAGCATTGTCGGAAGCTTGCCCCGTGACTTTGAATTGTCTAACTATGACTGCTATGGAAAACCTATTCAGGTTAACAACGGCCTTGGGAAGCTTCAGTTAAAAAATAATAAGAAGCCTCCACCTCCAAAACCTATCATCCCATCTGAAGCCAAGCGGATCGACCTCTATGCAAGAGCTTTGTTTCCATTCTGTTTCCTCTTTTTTAATATTATATATTGGTCTACATATCTATGAACATTCCATCATCAATTTCATCGCATGAGAAAGATTGGATATCATTGACCCGTTTCTCAGAAACTCTCAAGTATAATTTTATTTTCATTCTAAATGTTTGTGATTAAAAATTGATTTGAAACCAGATGTATTTATGTTAAATTTGAATGAAAGCATGAAATTGCAATGCATATATACTAACCAAGCAATGCTCTATGCTGCTGTACAGCACCTAAGCTGCTTTTAAGTTCATAAAGAACAAACTACATTGTACTCTTCCTCCTATTCTAAGAATAACGTTTATGATATTGTGATAGACTATCTAAGCTGTATTGCAAATCCAACAATACTTTTATATAGATTATATATTATATATATATATAATTTATTAAGCACGCTTAATGTTTCTAAAGTATAAATTTATGTGTGTAACATTGAGAAATTTGACATCCTTCAAGTTGTAAATGGAGTTTGTTTTGTCTTGAAATCATGTTCCCAGAATAAATCCTTCAGTTTTTGATCAGGTGGGTTGTAGTGCATTAAAATTTGTAAATGAAAAAAAAAATAGCATAAACTTCATTTGATGTTTAAATCGGCAAGTATATTGAGATTCTGCTAAAATAAATATAAAATGTATATCAATAATGGCTTTTGTTTTAACAATGAATAATATAAATACATGTATATCATATATACAACTACAGCAATATCTGTCTGAAATCAAATAAAATGTTTAGATGGTATTATTGTATGAATTAAATCCTTATGGTAGACACTCGAGAGAAGTAAATTAATCCACACAAATTGCATCCTTAATACTTCCATTTCATACGCCAAGACAAACATATTAACAACAGTATAATGTACATGCACCGTACAACAGATAAGTTGAGGACCTTCATGTATTTATTGTGCTCAGTACAGGCCAGGCATAGGGTATACAAATGTAAAGTGCTGTAAGACATAATATTGCAATAATCCATCCAAAATATACTTACTTTGTATAATAAATATGATTTGTTCCAGAACTTCCACATTTTGGACTAAATTCTTCAGATCGCCTTTTGAATGAATTATGAAGGAAGTTTTTGATACCACATTACCAAAAGAACACTACTATTGTGTATTCACAAAATGCTGGAGTAACTCAGCAGGTCAGGCAGCATCTCGGGAGAGAAGGAATGGGTGACGTTTCGGGTCGAGACAAGAAGGGTCTCGACCCGAAACGTCACCCATTCCTTCTCTCCCGAGATGCTGCCTGACCTGCTGAGTTACTCCAGCATTTTGTGAATAAATCGATTTGTACCAGCATCTGCAGTTATTTTCTTATACTACTATTGTGTAGTTCACCAAAAATGTCCCCAGGATATCATTGAGAGTATATATATGTGATTAGACACAAAATGCTGGAGTAACTCAGTGGGACAGGCTGAACTGCTGAGTTACTCCAGCATTTTGTGTCTACCTTCGATTTAAAGAAGCATCTGCAGTTCTTTCTTACACACATATATGTGGTTGTTACAATGGACAGGGGAGTGCGCAGTACAGACATACACTGTAGTCGGAGGCAGTAAGACTGGTCGGAGAACTGGGAAGTGGGAGGGGATGGAGAGAGAGGGAAAGCAAGGGCTACTTGAAGTTAGAGAAGTCTGCCAAAGAGTGGAGACAGCATGCAATAGCAATCTCAGAACAAAATCAGATCAAAACTCTGCAGACCTGATTGTAAATTATGGTGGGCAAATACGAGGAGGAGGATTCATGAACATTTTCAATCTTAACAATGCCCTGGCCCAGCATATGATTGCAAAAAGACAAAGTTGGTACATTTGCAGATGAGTGCCACAATGGTGCAGCTGGTAGACCTGTTGCCTCACAGCGCCAGAGTCCGATACTGACCTCGGATGCTTTCTGTGTGGAGTTTGCACGATCTCCCTGTGACTGTGTGGGTTTCCTCTGGGTGCACCAATTTCCTCCCACATCCTAAAGATGTGTGTGTTTGAAGATTAATTGGGCCTTGTAAATTGCCAAAAGGACACGATTGCTGAAGTAACTCAATAGGGCAGGCAGCACCTCTGGAGAGCATGGATAGGTGAAAGAAGGAACTCGACCCAAAATGTCACATCCAATTCTCCAGAGATGTTGCCTGACCTGCTTAGTTGCTACAGCACTTTATGTCCTTTTGTGTATTGACCAGCTTCAGCACTTCTTTGTACATTCTGTAATTTGTACATTCTGTAATTTGCCCCCAGTGTGTAGAGTGGATAACCAAGTATGATAACGTAGGCTAGTTTGAAAGGGTGGTTGGTGTGGTCTTGCTAGGATAAAGGGCCTATTTCCAGATAAAAACACAAAGTACTGGAGTAACTCAGCAGGTCAGGTAGCATCTCTGGAGAACATGGATAGGTGACTTATTGGATCAGGAACCTTCTTCAGACTGATTGTGATGTGGGGTAAGAAAGCTGGAAGAGAGGAGAGGCAGGAAAAAGCCTGCCAAGTAATAGGTGGACACAAAAAGCTGGAGTAACTCAGCAGGGCAGACAGCATCTCTGAAGAAAAGGAATGCGTGCCGTTTCGGGTCGAGAACATTGTTCAGACTGAGAGTCAGGGGCAAAGGAAATGAGAGATAATGAACAAATGAATGAAAGATGTGTAAAAAAGTAACAATGATAAAAGAAACAGGCCATTGTTAGCTGTGGGCTAGGTGAAAACGAGTTACAGACAATGAAACTCACCAGGGCGACAGTACAACAACTAGGGTGGGTGAGAGTGACGGAGAGAAAGGAGATGCAAGGGTTACTTGAAGTTAGAGAAATCAATAACGGAGATGAGGAAGAACTTTTTCAGTCAGAGAGTGGTGAAGGTATGGAATTCTCTGCCTCAGAAGGCAGTGGAGGCCAGTTCGTTGGATGCTTTCAAGAGAGAGCTGGATAGAGCTCTTAAGGATAGCGGAGTGAGGGGGTATGGGGAGAAGGCAGGAACGGGGTACTGATTGAGAGTGATCAGCATGATCGCATTGAATGGCGGTGCTGGCTCGAAGGGCTGAATGGCCTACTCCTGCACCTATTGTCTATTGTCTATTGTCTATAATATCCATACTGCTGAGTTATAAGCGAAATATGAGGTCCTGTTCCTACAATTTGCATTTGGCCTCACTCTGACAATGGAGGAGGCCCAGGACTGAAAGGTCAGTATAGGAATGGGAAAGGGAATTAAAGTGTTTGGCAACCAGGAGATCAATGAAGTACAGTGAAAAGCTTTTTATTGTGTGCTAACCAGTCAGCAGAAAGACAATACATGATTACCATCGAGCCATTTACAGTGTATAGAAACATGATAAGGGAATAACATTTAGTGCAAGGTAAAGTCAGTAAAGTCCAATCAAGGATAGTCCGAGGATCCAACAAAAGCTTTTCACTGTACCTCGGTACACGTGATAATAAACTGTTATCATACTTGTCAGAATCCCTGTCTGGCACCTAAGTCCTTCAATATTTGACCAACTGAGTCAGAGTTTGCTTTGTCAAGAGCAACTTGGCAGCAGCACCTATCCTCACCCTGAGCTCATTCTGCACCCTTGCTACTTTCAGCGTTCCTTCCAAGTGTGTTCAACACGGAGGAGAAGCACTGATTTATCAGCTGACGGAGAATGATAGATGGTAATCAGGAAAACGTTTCCTTGCACTTGTTTGACCTTGTGCCATGAAACTTTAATAGGATCTGGTTTCGATGTTGAAGATTCCACGAGTTACTCTTTCCTGCCTATGCCACCATCTCTGATTGTTCTACCGTGCCACTGGGACAGAATGTGCCCAAGGATTGTAATATAGGAGTCTGGCACATTGCCTGTAGAGTATGATTCTTTGAGTACAACTATATTGGGACTTTGCTTGCCAAGTCCCTGGAACACCTCTCCCAATTAATGCACCAGTCCCTAAATATCTATGTGAACTTTGCAAGGTTCACTGAGCTGAGGCCAGCATTGCCATGTCAGAATTCAGTGATCCCAGATGCCTATCTGGCTTTATTCTTGCTCTGTTTGAGCAAAGCAATAACAGCCTGAAGAATGGTCTTGACCCAAAACATCACCCATTCCTTCTCTCCAGAGATGCTGCCTGTCCCGCTAAATTACACCAGCGTTTTGTGTCTATCTATGGTGCCTCCCATGCCATTTCAGTGGGCATTAAGAGTTAATCACACAGGTGGGTCTGGAGTCACATGTAGGCCAGACCAGGTCATGATGGAAGTGAACCAAATGCATCTTTACAACAAACTGATTATTTTTGTGATCATAGTTTCGATGATTATTCAAATTCCATGTTATTAACTGAATTTAAGTATTGCACCAGTTAGATGGGATTTGAACTCCCGTCTCTAGATCGCTCATCCTAGTGTTTTGATTGCTGGCCCGAAAATTAACAGCTGCACCAGAACCGTAGTCTGTGTCCTTGTCTGATGCCCAGAGAAATGTAGGGTGGTCCATCCAATTTTAACTGGAATATTTCATTGTAGGGATTTGGGGTAGATGTTGTTCTATAATGTTGTTTGTATCAGTGCTACTCATGTTGTGTTCTGCTCTATATGTGAGCATCTACACTACAGTGGAGTTAATAATGAAGAACCCTTCACCGGTTGGCAGCCTTTGACCTCCCATGGTGACTCAAATACCAGGTGCATGGTACTTGTACTGGCATCCACCCATCTGCGGGAGCTGATGGTGCGGCTTGGCATTGTCCTGCTTGGAGAGGGGGATTTTCATCTGTGGTTACATCTCACTGTGCCCAGCAAGGATGAAATGTCCTCTCCATTTGATTTGGCCGCTGAGCCTGGGCAGGTAAATGGGAATACAAACTTGCCCAGCATCTGCATTCCCCGCTTGACCTGATAGGCTGAATCCAGAGGAACGGCATGGCTGCTACGTCTGGGGCCTACTCGGTTCGAGGACTTGCCGGAAGGCGGACACATGAGGGATCAGCCGACCGTCTCTAGGGACCCTATTGTCTATTGTCTATTGACCCCAGCTCCAGTGCCTTTGGCTCTCCTGAGCCTTACCCACAAGGCAGCGGGGTGCTATTTAACCCAATGTTGGGACCCGGTTGATGGACGTCAGGACGTGTCCACATGCCGGTGGGCCTGCACGTCGCATCTCTGGGGGCCAGAGTTCCTCCACCGAGCAGTTTAGCCTGGGACTGAAGGTGGCCCCAGTTACCATGCGTTGCCACAAGGAGGCACTGCAAGAGTCTTGATGATGCAGAGGTTATGTACTGGCAGGGGGAGGCTTACGCTCTCGGCTCCCTTTTTCGCAAAAATTGCTAGCCAGCGGCATCTGGATTTATACTAGGGCACTAGACACAAGCAACACCCAGTGACTCATGCCACCAACCCCATGGTAACCTCTGCAGAATTAAAGAATCATGAACACTACCATAATAACTGGTATTCATCAGCACATTGAGCTTTCCGTGGGTGCAACACTGAGGTGATCGCAGGTATTTAACGCATGGGCGAACACGCACTTCAGAAAACCCATATTCTTTTTTGCTGCTTGTCAAAGAGAATGAGGTTGTTTTTATCTGTGTATAGAGAATCTCGGTGACATTTATGTAGTAGTGAATATAAAAATATAAAATATTCCTCATCTCTCCAGCCGCAGCTTGGAAAAGAAAACACGTTGGTTAATAATGACAATTAACCTGTTCAGAAATTACATTGCTGTCTATAAATCAGTTTTGTGCACTGATTACTTCCATGAAATCATGGCCCTGCATGCTAACAGGAGTTGTAAGAAAAAAAACTGCAGATGCTGGTTTAAATCGAAGGTAGACACAAAATGCCAGAGTAACTCAGTCTGAAGAAGGGTCTCGACCCGAAACGTCACCCATTCCATCTCTCCTGAGATGCCGCTGAGTTACTCCAGCATTTTGTGTCTAACTGCTGACAGGAGTTGTTGGGTGTAATTCCTTTCTCTAACATTGAGTCAATGGATTTACACACAAGCACCTTGGACATTATTGCCATCAAACTGCGGAAGGATAACAGGTTTAGCATAACACTAACCTGCAAGCAAAACAAAAAAAAGCCCATTTCTGTCCTATTTACTATGGAACCTGACCTCAAATAATATCATGAAATTTCCTTCCATTCAAAGCGTTTAGATGTTGCTGAGGCGGTTCAGAAGCCAGGTCCATGAACACTTTGATCGTGATTGGAACTCTCACAAACTCTTACAGAGAGCCACCTTTTTACAGGACTTTCTTTTTCAGATTGCTCCTTCAGATTGCCCTTCCTAATCAAGAACCTATCAATGTCTGCCTTAAAAATGCTCAATGTCTTGGCCTCCACAGCCATCTGTGGCAATGAATTCCACAGATTCACCACCCTCTGGCTAAAGAAATTCCTCCTCATCTCCATTTTGAAGGTACGTCCTTTTATTCTGTGGTTGCGCCCTCTGGTTCCGGTCTCTCCCATTACTGTTCCGGCTGTATATATATGATATGATATGATATGATATTACTGGAAACATCTTCTCCACATCCACTTTTCATTATCTGGTAGGTTTCAATGAGATCCCCCTTGTTCTTCAAAACTCCAGCGAGTACAGGCCCAAAACCTTCAAATGCACCTTACACATTAACACAATCAATTGTGGTTTAAGAGAGGATCATTCTCTCAAACCTCCTCTGGACCCTTTCCAAAGACAGCATATCCTTCCTCAGATGTGGGGACCAAAACTGCTCCCGATATTCTAAATGTGGCCACATCAATGCCTGATAAAGCCTCAGCATTATATTCCTATTTTTATATTCTAGTCCCCTTTAAATGATTGCATTTGCCTTCCTTATCGCTGATTCAACCTGCGAATTAACCTTTTGGGAACCCTGTTCCAGCACTTTCAAGTCCCTTTGCACCTCTGATTTCTGAGTCCTCTCCCCATTTAGAAAGGAGTCTACACCTTTATTCCTTCTATCAAAGTGCATGACTGCACACTTTGCCACGCTGTATTCAATTTGCCATTTCTTTGCCCACTCTTCCAACCTGTCCAAGTCCTTCTGCAGACTCCCTGCTTCGTCGACACTACCTGTCCCTCCACCTATCTTCGTATCGTCCTCAAACTCGACCACAAAGCTATCAATTCCCTCATCTAGATCATTAACATGTAACATGAAAAGTAGTGGATCCTTCACTAATGCTGGGAACTATAGGCCGTTGAGCTTAACATCTGTAGTTGGTACGTTACTGGAGAGTATTCTGAGAGATAGGATATATATGCATTTGGATTGTGTATGGTTCCTTGAAGGTCGAGTCGCAGGTAGATAAGGTGGTCAAAAAGGCTTTTGGCACTTTGGCCTTCATTAGTCAGAGTATTGAGTATAGAAGTTGGGAGGTCATGTTAAAGTTGTACAAGACGTTGGTGAGACTGCATTTAGAATATTGTGTTCTGTTCTGGGCACCATGTTATGGGAAAGATATTGTCAAGCTCCAAAGGGCTCAGAAAAGATTTATGAGGATGTTGCCAGGACTGGAGGGTGTGAGCTATAGGGAGAGATTGAGTAGGCTGGGTCTCTATTCCTTGGAGCGCAGGAGGATGAAGGGAGATCTTTTTGAGGTATAAAAAATCATGAGAGGAATGGATTAGGTAGATGCACAGTCTTTTGCCCAGAGTAGGGGAATCGAGGACCAGAGGACATAGGTTTAAGGTGAAGGGGAAACGATTTAATTGGAATCCGTGGTGTAACTTTTTCACACAAAGGGTGGTGGGTGTATGGAACAAGCTGCCAGAGGAGGTAGTTGAGGTTGGGACTATCCCATCATTTAAGAAACAGTTAGACAAGTACATGGATAGGACAGGTTTAGAGGGCTATGGACCAAGCGCAGGCAAGTGGGACTAGTGTAGCTGGGACATTGTTGGCCGGTGTGGGCGACTTGGGCTGAAGGGCCTGTTTCCACACTGTATCACTCTATGACTCTAAATCCTGTGGAACAGCATTAGTCATCAGCAGCCATCCTGAAAAGACCCCCTTTATTCCCACTCTTTGCCTTCTGCCATTCAGCCAACCTTCTATCCTTGCTAATGCCTTGCCTCTAATGTCATGGGCTCCTCTATTATTTAGCAGCCTCACGTATGGCACATAGAAACATAGAAACATAAAAAATAGGTGCAAGAGTAGGCCATTCAGCCCTTCGAGCCTGCACCGCCATTCAATATGATCATGGCTGATCATCCAGCTCAGTAACCTGTACCTGCCTTCTCTCCATACCCCCTGATCCCTTTAGCAAAAAGGGCCACATCTAACTCCCTCTTAAATATAGCCAATGAACTGGCCTCAACTACCTTCTGTGGCAGAGAATTCCACAGACTCATCACTCTGTGTGAAGGAATGTTTTCTCATCTCGGTCCTAAAAGACTTCCCCCTTATCCTTAAGCTGTGACCCCTGGTTCTGGACTCCCCCAACATCGGGAACAATCTTCCCGCATCTAGCCTCTCCAACCCCTTAAGAATTTTATATGTTTCTATAAGATCCCCCCTCAGTCCTCTAAATTCCAGCGAGTACAAGCCTAGTCTATCCAGTCTTTCTTCATATGAAAGTCCCGCCATCCCAGGGATCAATCTGGTGAACCTTCTCTGTACTCCCTCTAAGGCAAGAACGTCTTTCCTCAGATTAGGAGACCAAAACTGCGCACAATACTCCAGGTGCGGTCTCACCAATGCCCTGTATAACTGCATTAGAACCTCCCTGCTCCTAAACTCAAATCCTCTTGCTATGAATGCCAACATACCATTCGCTTTCTTCACTGCCTGCTGCACCTGCATGCTTGCTTTCAATGACTGGTGCACCATGACACCCAGGTCACGTTGCATCTCCCCTTCTCCTAATCGGTCACCATTCAGGTAATACTCCGCTTTCCTGTTCTTGCCGCCAAAGTGGATAACCTCACATTTATCCACATTATATTGCATCTGCCATGCATTTGCCCACTCGCCTAATCTATCCAAGTCACTCTGCAGCCTCCTAGCATCCTCCTCGCAGCTAACACTGCCACCCAGCTTTGTGTCATCCGCAAACTTAGAGATGTTGCATTCAATTCCCTCGTCCAAATCAAAGGCCTTCTGAAAATCCAAGTAAACAACATCCACCACCCACTCTCCTTTCTCAGTGCTGATTCTTATCTCCTTAAAGAACTCCAACAGATTCGTCAGTTTCTATATCAAGTGGAAGATACTGAGCAGTATCGAAGCAGTTCGAACAGTTACATTTTGCAGATTTATATGTGCATTGCACAAAGTGACATTGGATAATAATTTGTCCATTTACTGCATGTCCATGAAGTAATACAGAATGGTGGAGACACCCAACACATCTGCCTGTATCTGTAGAATGAAAAGCAGAGTTAAGGTTTCAGGTTGATGACCATCTTCAACCATTCATCAGAAGCAACCCAGAACATTAACTCTGTTTCTCTCTCCACCGATATTAACTGACTTTAATGCATTTTCTGTTTTATTTTAGATTTACAACATCTGTGGTATTTTGCTTTGGGATTATGCTTGCCTGTGCTGAAAACCTATCAGGCTTTTACTGCTAATCAGGCATATTCTGCAAGAACTCTGCAAACAGCACCTTAAAATAAAAACCTTGATATATTTACTTCTTCAGACGTAAGAGCACTACAGCGTAATTCAGCTAAGTGAAGCCCACTGGTCTAATGACACTTAAGGCAGTTGCATATTCAGCACATTTGTTACTGTGGCTTTTTTTGCAACTTAAACTATGTCAACACTGCTTCATTTCTAAGATGACAAATCTGCTAATTCAAGCCAACTGTCTGAACTAAATTAATATTGTAGTTACTTGGCCAGAGTGGCTTTAGGTAAAGTCTGCAGGTGCAGAAATTTAAATCTCACCAATGGAATTAAGTGCAATTAATTACATAGTTTTGGAATAACAATTAGAGGTCTCTCTGACGGGCACCAGTTCATCTCCATTAACAACTGTAAATCCCCCACCGCTCCCCTCCCCCAAGGTGTCATATCATATCATATCATATCATATATATACAGCCAGAAACAGGCCTTTTCGGCCCTCCAAGTCCGTGCCGCCCAGTGATCCCCGTACATTAACACTATCCTACACCCACTAGGGACAATTTTTTTTACATTTACCCAGCCAATTAACCTACATACCTGTACGTCTTTGGAGTGTGGGAGGAAACCGAAGATCTCGGAGTAAACCCACGCAGGTCACGGGGAGAACGTACAAACTCCTTACAGTGCAGCACCCGTAGTCAGGATCGAACCTGAGTCTCCGGCGCTGCATTCGCTGTAAAGCAGCAACTCTACCGCTGCGCTACCGTGTCCCCCAAGGCTCAGTCCTTGGCCCCCTCCTCTTCATCCTCTACCTGTTCCCCCTTGGTCAATTAATCCGCCGTCATGGTCTCAACTTCCGCTGCTTCGCCGATGATATCCAGCTCCTCATCTCCACCAAGTCAATCTCCCCCACCACCACACACTACACTGACAAACTGCATCACTGAAATAAAATCTTGGCTTCAATCAAATTTCCTCAAACTCAACTGCAACAAATCTGAAATCATCATCATTGGTCCAAAAACGCTCACCAAATCCACCCAAAACTTCATCCTCAATATTGATGGTCTCCCAGTATCCACCTCCCCTCACATCCGGAATCTTGGAATCATCTTTGATCAAACCCTCTCCTTCGACAAACACATCAAACACATCACAAAGACAGCCTTCTTCCACCTCAAAAACATTGCCCGTCTCCGTCCATCCCTCTCCTCCACAGCTGCAGAAACCCTCATCCACACCTTCATCACCTCCCGTCTGGACTACTGCAACAGCCTCCTCTATGGCGCACCCTCAAAAATCATCAGTAAACTTCAATACATTCAAAACTCTGCTGCCCGTCTACTCACCCACACCCCGATCCGTGACCATATCACCCCCGTCCTTTACAAACTCCACTGGCTCCCCATCCCCCAGAGAATCCAGTACAAAATCCTCCTCATGACCTACAAAGCCCTCCATAACCTGGCCCCATCCTACCTGACTGACCTCCTCCACCGGCACACTCCCACCTGCACCCTCCGCTCTGCTGCTGCCAATCTCCTATCCCCCCCCCATCCGGACCAAACTAAGATCCTGGGGGGACAGGGCTTTCTCCATCGCTGCTCTCACCCTGTGGAACTCACTACCCCAAACCGTCAGAGACTCCTCCTCACTCACCACATTCAAAACATCACTGAAGTCTCACCTGTTCAGTACTGCCTTCAACCGCTGAAGGTCACCTCACCTTCTGTCTCCTTTCTCTGTTCGTTTACTTATTTATCTATTTATTCACTTCCCTATGTTCTTTAAATCCCTGTAAAGCGTCTTTGAGTGTATGAAAAGCGCTATATAAATGTAATGCATTATTATTATTATTATTATTATAAATTCTATGGTAAACATTTTTACGTGTGAGGTGAATATTTAGCATAAATCCTGATCCAGTATGTCACTCCAGGAATCTAAAGCACATGTGTAGACATCACTGGTACACAGGCCAGCATCAAATTGTATATAACATTTGTTATGGATTTTTTTCTCAAAAACCTACTACATACGCAAAGCTTTCAAGCAGTACAGCCTAACTAAAGCAGTTTTTAATCGAGGTAGTGAGACCTGGTTTAACGTTATTTTCAGGGTCCAAGTCTACCTGGTGAGCTACTGGTACCCAAGGCCTTCATCTGACTCTGAGAAGCTATTAATGTTCTTTGGACACAAGACTCACCACAATGTGGTTAGCTCTTCATTAGTTTCTGAAGTACTGGAAAAGTCAGCAAGGTCAATAACGGAATTATTTGCAATAATGGGGTGGCACGGTGGAGTTGCTGCCTCACCATGCCGACAGTGCCCAATACCCAGCTTTGATCCCGACTACGGGTACTGTCTGTATGTGAGTTTGGACGACTTCCTCGTGAGTGCTTGAGTTTTCGCTGAGATCTTCGGTTTCTTCCCACACTCCAAAGACGTGGAGGTTTGGAGGTTAATTGGCTTGGAATAAGTGTAAATTGTTCCTACTGTGTGTAGGCTTGTGTTAATGTGTGGGGATCACAGGTCAGTGCGGACTCGATGGGCCGAAGGGCCTGTTTACGCGCTGTATCTCTAAACTAAACTAAACTAAAAGATAATTCTCATCACACAAATATTGCAGAGATTATAAATACATTAACCTCGCCAATATATGTATCGTACATATTTTGAGCATTTGTTTCATGATGTCTTGCGACCACGGTCACCTTTTTATACACATTCCCAGTTATGTTGCTGCACAATAAGTCTGAAAAGTATTTTTATGTTTTCAATCTGTGATAATATTGTAACACATATGTAATATGTGATTTAGGTCCATGATCAGTGAGTGTTCCTTTAATACGGTCACTCCTACAACGATCATTTTGCGTCAGTAACTGCAGGCTAGTGTTGCATTGGTGTTTAGGGAACAGTGAAGTTCTAGAAGAAGACGGTCAGATGAAAGGCAAAATAAGGATGCCTCCTGGCTCTGTAATCTGTTTTGTGAATAAGGAATCTCGCTAATAGTTTCAATTACTGACCATATTCCATTATCTGAAAGAGTGAATGAAGAAGACACAGACACCACATGTCAGATGATGAAATTAAGATTAATTGCCTGAGTTGCAGTGCCAAATATTGGGCTTCATCACACGTACTGCCTTTCAATTTGCATACTCATTAATACACAGAAGGCTCCCAGCAAATCAATCCCATTCCTCGTCATCCTCCAATTTATTCTCTCTCAAATCTCATTGACTCTCTGCATACTCTTCTGACACTTACTGATACTATATTGCAATCTAAGGCAGCCAATTAACTTAACAGCGCATGTGGGAGCAAACCAGAGCACTCAGTGGAAACCCATGTGGTCACAGAGAGGATTTACAATGAACACCCTGAAGGGGCAGGACTGAACCAGGCTCCTTAGTACTAGCTGCTGCACTACTGTGCCACCCAGTCCCTGATTTTAAATAACTCAGCAACTTTGGTTGTTTGTAGAAACATAGAAACATAAAAAACAGGTGCAGGAGTAGGCCATTGAATCCTTCGAGCCAGCACCGCCATTCAATATAATCATGGCTGATCATCCAAAATCAATATCCCGTTCCTGCTTTCTCCCCATAACCCTTGATTCTGTTTGGTTAGCACTAAGAGCTATATCTAACTCTTTCTTGAAAACATTAAACATCTTTGCATTGGCCGCGAATCGAACCCAGGCTTCCCACCTGGCAGGCGAGAATTCTACCACTGAACCACCAATGCATTGTATGCACCTTTCTAGAGTTGTCTCTGCCTCGTGTTGTTACGCTTCATTCCAATTAGAAACTGGATTCCAGAAGTAATGTACCAAGGTTCAGTGAAAATGTTTTTTTTTGCAAACAGTTCAGCAAAGTATTACTCTACATGAGCACAATCCTAGATTAAGCACAAAGTGTGTAGAAATAGCCCACAGAGACAAAAGACAAGAGTCGCCATGTTTTGGCACCATTTTCAAAATCCAAGTTGCTTTGACAACAAAATCCATGTTGCTTGTATTCACTGGAGTTTAGAAGGATGAAAGGGGATCTTATAGAAACGTATAAAATTATAAAAGGACTGGACAAGCTAGATGCAGTAAAAATGTTCCCAATGTTGGGGGAGTCCAGAATCAGGGGCCACAGTCTAAGAATAAAGGGGAGGCCATTTAAATCTGAGATGAGAAAAAACTTTTTCACCCACAGAGTTGTGAATTTGTGGAATTCTCCGCCACAGAAGGCAGGAGTGGACAATTCATTGGATGGATTTAAAAGAGAGTTAGATATAGCTCTAAGGGCTAGCCGAATCAAGGGATATGGGGAGAAGGCAGGCACGGGTTACTGATTGTGGATGATCAGCCATGATCACAATGAAATGCGGTGCTGGCTCGAAGGACCAAATGGCCTCCTCCTGCACCTATTTTCTATGTTTCTATGAGTGTAGCTGCCATAAAGGCCTGGGGTCCTGGCGGGATTGGAGGTTCAGCTTGGCCAAGCAAAATTGTTGGTGTCCTCCACCTGGGCCTAGGAAAGATGTTGCCAAGCTTGAGCGGGTACAGAGAAGATTTATGAGGATGTTGCCAGGTCTAGAGGGTCTGAGCTATAGGGAGAGGTTAAGTAGGTTGGGACTCTATTCCTTGGAGTGCAGGAGGATGAGGGTGATCTTATAGAGGTGGATAAAATCATGTGATGAATAGATCAAGTAGATGTACAGAGTCTCTTGCCCAGTGTAGGTGAATCGAGGACCAGAGGACATAGGTTTAAGGAGAAGGGGCAAAGATTTAATAGGAATCTGAGGGGTAACCTTTTACATCTCGACTCAAAACGGCACCTATTCCTTTTCTGACAATATACTATCTGACCCGCTGAGTTACTCCAATTTTTGTGTCTATTTTTGGTTGAAACCAGCATCTGCAGTTCCTTCTTACACATGTTAATTCCACGTCTGACTCCAGACTCCAAAAAGCAAATACTCTGGTTGAGGTAGGTAAGATAGTAGTATTTAAGAGATTTTGGATAGGCATTTGAATATGCAGGGAATGGAGGGAAATGGAATTTGTGCAGGATGATAAGAGTTGGATTTGGCATCATGTTTGGCACAGACATCGTGGGCGAAAGAGCCTGTTCTTGTGCAGTATGTTATATGTTCTATGTATTCTGAGCTCTGCCAGAACAAAGGATTACTAGACAGAGGAAATGCTGGATGTACACAGCATATGTGTTCAATTGTTTTCTTGAAAAAATGCAGCATCCTCAATGACTTGGTAATCATTGGCCCATGAACCCTTATAGTGGAGCATGAGCATTCAGGATGGTATCGGGAACCTTGAGCCAATGCATCAGGAGCACACAGAAGCCCAGGAGAAATGGCAAAAAGCAAGCATTAACTCACAAACTGCCCATTTCCCTGTCCCATCCAGGCACATCGATTGAAGAGACTGACTGTCACATTGGCCTCATCCTTCGCCTAAAGACAAACAAACCTGGAGAGGAAGCTAATAGTTTTCCACCCCAAGCGCCTGCTTGAGAAGAAAGAAACAAAAAATGTATTCAGTAGAAGATGATTATTTTACAAATTTCTGGGGGGAAGTAAATAACAACTGACCAATGAGCATTCACACGCTCAAAGGATAAACCACCAGATGGGTCATCTCTGAAGTGCTGATTACAGGTCACAGTTCACGACAGGTAAATTTGATGGTTCTCAAAGAACTGGCAATTAGATCACCTGACAACACGGTTGGCACGGTGGCGCAGCGGTAGAGTTGCTGCCTTACAGCGAATGCAGCGCCCGAGACTCGGGTTCGATCCTGACTACAGATGCCGTCTGTACGGAGTTTGTACGTTCTCCCCGAGACCTGCGTGAGTTTTCTCCGAGATCTTCGGTTTCCTCCCACACTCCAAAGACATATAGGTATGTAGGTTCATTGACTGGGTAAATGTAAAAAAAATTGTCCATAGTGTGTGTCGGATAGTGTTAATGTGCGGGGATCGCTGGGCGGCACGGACTCGGTGGGCCGAAGGGCCTGTTGCCACTCTGTATCTCTAAATCTAAAAAAAACATGATTTCACTTTCAATGTAGTAATATAAAGAGGGGGGACCCCATTAAGATAACCAAGGGAACTGCTGAAGAGGGCCTAGTAACCACAGTCACAGTCCTACGTGAGCAGTCCATCCTTCACTAATACTCAATCCAATGATGAGAAGAGCTGCCCAGAGGCATATACGCTCATGAACAAAAGCTTTACATCACTAAGAAGAATGTCAGAACCAGAAATAAAAATGTAGAAAGGCAACAGATGTGGTGAAAAGAAAGCACACTACCACAAGAAAGGTGCCCAAGAATGGGCAATGCACGATGTTGAAGACATAATGTTGATGGAATGGATGAAGCTTCTGATGCCTAATGTTCTCTCAAACTCAGTAGAATCCCATCCCTTCAACCTAAATAAATGTTATAAATGGCTTGTTCAACTTATTGAACCTCTTCCCATATCTGTACAAAGTTTTGCAACATTTTATTTATCAAAATTAATTTATCAACTTTAATTTCTATTTAGCTGAATTCACAGTTCTTGCTAATTCAATCTCTACTATACCAGGAACTGATCAATGGCCTTTTTAAAAACAATACACTTGTTTTGCTAGGCTAAATGCCTTTGGAGAACCTGTCTACTTCATCTTTATCCGGCCTTGTATTTAAGTTAATTTCTTGTTGCTTTCCTTCATTAGTACCGCCTTGAATCTTTCTTTAACTCTCTTCTCATGATGTTCTCATTGTTGTCTCAACCTCCTTTCAAACCCCATTGTTTTCAATAAACAATAATTAGACAACAAATTGTGAGAATTTACTGTCTTCAATCTGCAATAGGTACATGTACATGATTTGTGTAATGCAGAAAATGTATTTGTTTTCATTAAAAGAGAGATTTTATTGCAGGAATATACTCTCATTTAGATTGGTACAATTTCTTCTCTCACTCATCTTCTCCGACGTCTCTTCAACTAAAGGCAGCAAATTGATGTTTTCAAGCTGGAGACACAAGAAACTGCAGATAGTAGAATATTGATCAAAACACAAAATGCCGGAGGAACCCCAGGGGTCGGGTAGCATCTGGAAGGTGAATGGACAGATGACATTTTGGGTCAGAACATCAAGGGCCATATGAAACAAGAGTCAAGAGTGTTTAATTGTAATATGTACCGACAATGAACCATGAATTTCTTACTTGTAGCAGCATAACAGGCCTGTAACACAATACACATAGTGAACATGCAATAATATAAAAATGCAGTCACAACAGCAGTGCAAAAAAAAACAAAGTCATTTTTGCAACCAAAGACAGTCTATAGAAGTTCATGGTTGAGGTTAGTGTGGTTTAGTGGAGCCTGATTGTTGTTAGGAAGATGGTTGTGGAGGAAGCTATTCTCGAACCTGGTGGTCATGATTTTCAGACTCCTATATCTTCTTCCCAATAACAGACATGAAATACGAGCATGGCCAGGGTGATGTGGGTTGATAATATTGGTTACCTTATTGTGGCAGCACACATGCCCCATCTACACTAGTCCCACCTGCCCGCTTTCAGGCAATATTCCTCCAAACCTATCCTATCCATATGCTTGTCTAAATCTCTTATAAATCCCTTTGATGGTTCTTGGTTCTTGGTTCTTGGTCCTCCAAAATATTCCAAATGGAATTGAAACAGGAGGTGAAGAGGTCCGTACCAGAAATGGAACAGGCAAAGTCTACCACAGTTTATAATCTCCTTTGCTCCTGACCATTCAAGTTGCTGAATCAGGCTGTGATGCAATATGCTCTCTGCCAAAAACTTATCAAAAGTTTAAGAGAGTATCTGTTGATATTCCAGAATGTCACCTCCCCGGATGCAAACTGAACCCTTTGAGTTCTCCAGTACTTTGTGCTTTGTTTTCAAACTAACTTGGAAGATAAGTCATGAGCGTTGATCGAATGAGATAACTTAAACATAAAGTGTTGAGTAAGAAACATCTAATGTTGAAAGAATTTAAGAAATGGAGTTTAGCATGTGCAAGGATTAATAATAACAACAACAATAATAATAATAATAATAATAATAATAATAATAATAATAATAATAATAATAATAATAATAATAATAATAATAATAATAATAATAATAATAATAATAATAATAATAATAATAATAATAATAATAATAATAATAATAATAATAATAATATATTCCTTTATTTGTCCAACACCGGGGAAATTTGCAGTGTTACAGCAGCAAAGTGGATAGCAAGAGACATTCATTATAAATAAAAATAAAGATAAGGATAATTGTCATCATTTGCTGTGGGTTTTTTTACTGTTACTGTTAACTGGTCTGTTGACTTGTCTGTTGACAGTGCTGGTTGTGCAGTCTCACAGCAGCGAGAAGGAAGGACCTCCGATATCTCTCCTTCACACACTTGGGGTGAAGGAGTCTGTCACTGAAGGAGCTACTCAGTGCAGTGACCTGATTGTTAATGATTTTACTTACAATGCTAATGTAAATGATGATTTTTTTTTTAGTTTTCCGAGATACAGCACAGAAACAGGCTTTCGGTCCACCGAGTCTGCGCCGACCAGCAGTCCCCATATTGTAACAATATACTACACATACTAGGGACAATTTTTACTTTTACCAAGCCAAATAACCTACAAACCTGTACATCTATGGAGTATGGGAGGAAACCAAAGATCTCGGAGAAAACCCACGCAGGTCATGGGGTGAAAGTACAAACTCCGTACAGACAGCACCCATAGTCAGGATTGAACCCGGGTCTCCGGCGCTGCAATCGCTGTAAGGCAGCAACTCTACCGCTGCGCCACCATGCCATTTAATGAGGATTGTTTTAGTTGTTTGTAGAATGAAGAATGTTAAGTTAAAAAAGTTCTGTCTTCTCCCCTGAGGCTTTTCTTTCCTATCATGATTTCTGTTTAGTGACCTATTTACCAGAGGAAAAAGTTCATTTCTATCTACGCTTTAATTTAGTTGGTGGATGAACTCCATCAGTTAATACGAATTACCTGAGTGAAAAACGAGAAGCTAATATAGAAAATTGATTTTGATTCTCTTTTCACTTTCAAGAGAGTTGGCGGATTTACCATACCATCTCCATCTCATCTACCAAGTAAAAGCAATGTGTCAGAGCAATGGTATGGTCTATACTAAGAGCAAAACATACAGATGAAGACATAAAAAGTGTTCCGTTGAGCCTCAAGACTAGCTGGTTAAAACGTAATATATGTGGAGTGCAAAGGTAAATTGTGGTGAGTAGTCAACTTCACGGATTAAGATGAAGAGCAATCCAAGGCAATTTCTTAATTCAACTGCACTTTCCACCTGAACAAATGAATTTGTTTGGAAATGTTATAATTACATCTGCAAACACATCTAAAAGTGTGCACCAATTTCTTATCAGTCTCAAAATCAATTCTAAATGCCAATTGTCCTTCTCCCTTCTTCAATTGTACATTTTAATCAAACACCACTTCATTATGCCACACTCTGGCTCATTACAGTCCGACTACATAGCAGTACACTTGCGGCATTGTGTTGTTCAGACTGGGGATGTGGCTGACAGCTGAAACAATGATCAGAATATCTTTACAGAATGTTTCAATTGGGTCCTTTGATAAGCTTAAATGTTTGTAGCCACTTGATACTTTGAAAGGCCTGGCACACTGTTGTGATGCAGTGACTCAGTTATGATAAATAAATTAAAGGTAAAAATCTTTCCCTGTATCTCCATTCCGAATGCCTTAATGTCATGGGCATTTATTTGAAGGCATTGCCTTCTTACTCCGAGGAATAGGTCAATCATTTTAAATACCTTATACATTCATTTACATATTTGCATTAACATAGCAATGTCACTTGCTGTTTTTTCAGTTCACTACATTACTTGTTGGTTGGGAGCAACAGAAACTTTGGCATGTATCCACTCATTTCCTCCTCATTTAATCAAAATGGTTGCAACAAATTAAAGTCAAGATTAATCCAGGTGAAATGACCATTTCTCTGTGCACCTGGCTGGACTGTATCCAGCATCATGCTTTAGATCCGGCCCTGAAAAACATAAATCTTGTTGTATTGCAGATAACACTACTTTTTATTTTTGGGCTTGCAAAATAAATGGATTACTTTCAGCTCAGTGTGCATATTGTTGATTTATTTTGTAAAAATTCTGGTGGCCACAGAATCAGTAGTTGGAATAATTGATAAGAGATGATTTACCTGCTGTGCTTAGATCAGATGTAGCTTCATTGGACAGAAAAACACCAAATGTGCAATTACTTCAGAAATACTTTGAACTTGAAATCATTCAGCATAAATGGTGCGAATGCTATTCAAATATTGAACTCCCTAAAAAAAAAAGACTTTGCAAGAGGCAGAAATGCCTGTCCTCAGAAAATAAATGGCGCTCTTTGGAATTGAGGCGTGGCTATTACTTTGGAATCACTAATTTTACAGAAGAAATCATTAAACCTCAGTGAAATAAAACTCTTGTTGCTGTCACATTGAAAACTTGTAGGTGGATACAATGCATTTGCAGAGAAATTTGGACACTGCAGGTGCATTTTGTGTTAGAATCCTAACTTGAATTAATTTAAGATGGGTGAGGTATAAGTTCATCATTAAGAAAAATCATATAGTGTTTTTCATATCAGGCATTTTATAATCAATTTGTGACGCATTGTCAATATTATAACATAGGAAAACACATTGATTATTCTGTGCATAAATTGCCACAATAGAAATGTGAGAACAAAGAGATTTCTGTTCATTATACTTGTTGAGGGATAAATTTGGTTGTACATTTTGGTTACCTTCCCTGCTCTTCTTCCAAAGTGCGAAACAGAATCCTTTATTGTTACATCTGAGAATAAGTGGAGCTTGGTTTAATGTCTCATCCAAAAGTTGGCTCGACAAGCATTGCTGGTTCACCTTGGTCATTAGTAATAGGAGCAGAATTAGGCCTTTCGGCTCATCAAGTCTACCCCACCATTCAATCGTGGCAGATCTATCTTTCCCTCCTAACCCCATTCTCCTGCCTTCTCCCCATAACCCCTGACACCCATACCATTCAAGATGAGGTACTGCAATGGAGCATCAAGCACCATTTGGTGCTTCTCCACAGAATGTTGATTAACCATATCACTCTTGGCCCTGGAGTATAAACGTTCAAAGGTACATGCCTCCCTGTCCTTCAAACAAACAAGACATCCAGTTGGGTTGCTGTGCTGCGAATTTTGGATAAATCCATGCCTTTGATGGCACACCTACTGCGATGAAATAGGGATCTCACTACTGCATAGTTTGTCATTATGTGAGTATAATCAAACCATACACTAGTACAACAGGTAGTACAAAGATAAAAATATGCTCATGTTTGGCCCATATCGCTCTCAACCGTTTCTCGTTGTCTTTTAAATGTTGTTATTGTACCTGCGTCAACTACTTTTACTGGCAGCACATTCTATAGCCCTACCGTACCATTTCCTCAGCGTGAAAAATTTGCCCCACGGGTTCCTATTAAATCTTTTCCCTCTTACCTAAAATCCTTTGTATTCTAGTTTTTGATTCCTCTTCCCTGGAAAAAAGACTCTATGCATTCACCCTGTCTATTCCACTTTCATTTTATACACCTCTATATAATATCACTCCTCGGTCTCCTGCGCTCTAAGGACTAAAGTCCCAGTCTATCCAATCTCTCAGGCCTTGAGCTAAGGCAACATCCATGTATATCCTCTCGGCACTCTTTCCAGTTCAATGGCATCTTTGCTATAGCAGGGTGACCAAAACTAGACACGATACTCCAAGTACGGCCTCATCAACATCGACGAGAACTGTAACGTAATGTCCCAACTACTATAATTAATTTCCTGACTGTCAAGGTGAACCAGCAATCCCAACAGGCCAAAAGACTTCTTCACCACCCTATCTACTTGCAAGATCACTTTTGGGGAACTATGTACTTGTACTCCTGGAACAATCTACTCGACAAGACTTCCCAGGGAACCACCTTCTACTATGAAGGACCAGTCCAGGTTTCAACTTCCCAATGCAACATCTCACACTTACATGAATTAAACTACATTTGCCATTCCTTGGCCCATTTGTTCACCTGTTCAAAATCCTGCTGTAATCCCCGCTGTTTTACAATACCACCTAGTTTACCATCATCTGCAAACTTACCAATAATGCCATGTACATTCTCATCCTAATCATTGATACAGGTGATGAACAGCAATGGGCCCAGCACCAATCTCCGAGGCACACTACTAGTCACAGCCCTCCTGTCCATTCACCACCATCCTCTGCTTCCTACCATAAATCCAATTCTTCATCCAATTAGATAGTTGTCCCTGAATCCCAGGCGATTCTACCTTCCAGAGCAGCCTACCATGCAGAACCTTTTTTCAAAGGCCTTGCTGAGGTCCATGGAGATTACCTCTAGATCCCTGACCTCATCAAGCATCTTTGGTCACTTCTTCAAAAAACTCAACCAAATTCCTGAGACACATCCCACCCAGCACAAAACCAGGCCCAGGAGATTAATCTATTTTCATACATTTAAGGACATCCAGCTCCTTCTCAACTGTCATATGGGGCATCCTCAAGACATTTCCATTACTTGGCCAGGTTCCCTGTCTTCCCCAATCTTCATATCTTTCTCCACAGTAAAAAAAAAAGGGGAAATTATTCATTGAGGACCTGGGACCAACTCCTGTGGCTCCTCACATAAATGACCACTTTGGTTTCTGAAGGGCCCTATTCTTTCTCTAGTTACCTCTTTTCCCTTCATATACATAAAATCTCTTTGGGTTCTCCTTAATCTTATCTGCCAGAATGATTGCAGATCCACCTCTGGGACCAGCACACAAAGAGTTGCCTGGCTTCAGCACCTTCTTGCAGAACCTCTCTATGGACAGGGACTGTCCATACATTGGAATTTAGAAGGATGAGAGGAGATCTTATCGAAACGTATAAGATTATTAAGGGGTTGGACACGTTAGAGGCAGGAAACATGTTCCCAATGTTGGGGGAGTCCAGAACAAGGGGACACAGTTTAAGAATAAGGGGTAGGCCATTTAGAACAGAGATGAGGGAAAACTTTTTCAGTCAGAGAGTTGTGAATCTGTGGAATTCTCTGCCTCAGAAGGCAGTGGAGGCCAATTCTCTGAATGCATTCAAGAGAGAGCTAGATAGAGCTCTTAAGGATAGCGGAGTCAGGGAGTATGGGGAGAAGGCAGGAACGGGGTACTGATTGAGAATGATCAGCCATGATCACATTGAATGGCAGTGCTGGCTCGAAGGGCCGAATGGCTTCCTCCTGCACCTATTGCCTATTGTCTATTGCCATTGTTCCAAGGGAATAGATGCGGTAGAATTTGTAAAGTGTGTTCAGGAAAGTTTCCTCAGGCAATATGCAGAAGGCCCTTCAAGGAGGAGCCAAAGCTTGACTTACTCTTTGGAAATAGGGCAGGGTAAGTGACTAAAGTGTCAATGGGTGAGTATTTTGGAACCAGCAACCACAGTTCCATTGATTTAGTTTAGTTTAGTTTGGAGATACAGCACGGAAACAAGCCCTTAGGCCCACCGTCTCCGCGCATTAACACTACCCTACACACACTAAGGACAATTTACACTTATATCAAGCCAATCAACATACAAACCTGTACGTCTTTGGAGTGTGGGAGGAAATCGAAGATCTCGGAGAAAAACCCACAAGGTCACAGGGAGAACGTACAAACTCTGAACAGACAGCACCCCTAGTCGGGATCAAACCCGGGTCTCTGGCGCTGCAAGCACTGTAAGGCAGCAACTCTACTGCTGTGCCACCTTGGCTCCCCTTTAGCTTTAAAACAGTTGTGGATAAAGACAGGGCCAAAGTTAAAGTCCTCAAGTTAAAGTTTTAAATTGCAGCAAGGCCAACTTTGACGATATTAGATTGGAACACGCAAAAGTTGATTGGTGTAAGTTGTTTGAGGGCAAAGTTATGTCCTGAGAGTGGAATGCTTTTAAAAGGGTCAGAGTAAGAGTTCAAGGTAGGCGTTCCTGTTAGAGTGTAGGGCAAGGTGTGTAGGAGTAAGGGACCCTGGATGACCAAAAAAATTGAGCCTCTTGTCAGGAACAAGAATGAAGCACGGGTCAGGTACAGGCAACTGGGATCACCTAGCCCACAGCTACCAATGGACCGTTTCCTCAATCATCGGTACTTTTTTGCGTATCTTTCATTCATTTATTCGATATCTCTATATCACCGTCGACAACTTTCATTTCCCTCTCCCCTGACTCAGTCTGAAGACGGGCCTCGACCCCAAACGTCGCCTATTCCTTTTCTCCGGAGATCCTGCTGAGTTACTCCAGCATTTTGCGTCTATCTTTGATTTTTTTTAAAACACCTGATAGCCTTCTGTAAACGTCGTTCCAATTTGAAACCTGGATCTGTGACTATTTTGGCGTTAGTAATTACTTAATGTTTCGTTGAAATAAACACTCCAGCCACCAATTGTCATGTTGAATTCTCAAACACAAAATCACAGCATCAAAAAGGATATCTCAACATGCGTCATAGAGAAAAGTGTACAATAGTTTCATCAACTGTAAAGGACCTTTAAAAATACTCGATATATTACTGATTTATGCAATGCCTTGTCTCAGAAATGTTACCGGATGTGTACTGACATTGGGTCAATTTAACTTACTCTGGTGACATTGGGATGTGAGGAGATGTTGAGGCCAGTTCATTGGCTATATTTAAGAGGTAGTTTGATGTGACCCTTGTGGCTAAAGGGATCAGGGGGTATGGAGAGAAGGCAGGTACGGGATACTGAGTTGGATGATCAGCCATGATCATATTGAATGGCGGTGCAGACTCGAAGGGCCGAATGGCCTACTCCTGCACCTATTTTCTATGTTTCTATGTTTCTATTTCCATAGAATGAATTTTCAAAATCATCATATATTGCATTTTGCGATTACACCAATTGTAGCTCAATTAGACACATAACATCATGATAATTAGCCGGGAATAATTTTGGGTGTGGCGTGGATTTTCAACTGTTAGTTATTTACATTTGCCACCTAGAGTGTTGTTCCTTCGACCATTTACACTTGTCACCTGTATGCCTCCAATTGACTGGTTGCGCGGGGCACGAATCATTACATAGATCAATGCCCTTGATTATCTCGGAATGAAAGGCTCAGTGTGTGTTTCCTCCCACTCAGTATTCCTTCTGGCTCGAAGGGCCGAATGGCCTCCCCTGCACCTATTTTATATGTTTGTTTCCGTTAAACCTGTACCGTGACAAAGAAAAACATATTTGATACGCCTTGACTGCAAAGTGAAATGGGCTTTATTTAAGTTTAGAGAGCAAAACGTGTAGGAAGGAACTGCAGATGCTGGTTTAAACCGAAGATAGACACAAATTGCTGGAGTAATTCAGCGGGCCAGGCAGCATCTCTGGAGCGAAGGAATGTGTGACGTTTCGGGTCGAGACCCTTCTTCAGACTGAGAATCAGGGGGAAAAGGAAGACGAGAGATGGTTCGTGTTAGCAATACGTGTTAGGTTTGCTAGTCCTTTCAATACAATTATTTGATTAGGAGATTGACGCAATTACATAGGTCTCAATCGTTTGACCAGTCAAAAGGTGTAAACTCATTTAGAACACGTTTCAACTAAAATCTGGTTTTATCTTGCTTGGTACGTCAGTGTTTCAATCTCATATTGGTCGCTTTTCTTTACTCTAAAAGTCATAGTTCCGAAAAAAAGAAGTGCCCCGCATTGTTTTGGGAGTAGGCATGTACTTAATTTGGTGGCTCGGCACAAATGTTATAATCTGCATGAGTTCACTGGTAGGAAAGTTTCTATTGTCATTTTTCTGGAGTCATTAGTCTCTGTGACCAATATAAATAACAACGCATTTAACAAGTAACAGGATGTACAAGTACCTACGTGGGTACCATGATGCATTATCGTGAGATGTCCTTTGTACAATGCCCTTTTCTATATCTGACTTTAATTCACATCAAAGTCACATTTCCAAATCGATCAAATTAAATAAAGATGATAAATGGTGACAAAGTCAAATATTGGTCAAGTGACATTCCTTCTTGCGTTCAAAATGGACATTGTATAATAGCTACACTGTAGAGATCGCATTTAGCAAGAATTAACTAGTCGATTATACCTATTCCTAATGTTACAAACATAGATTTTATCCACAGCTTTAATGACCTGGCAAAAATAAACATTTTCATTCGTTTATATTATGAACATCGCGAAGACTAGAAATATGCGTTGAAAAATACTGTCATCACTAACATTGATTATTAAACCAAACAACTCGTCTTATGCAAGTATCGCGAATAGTTTGCTACAGTATTAAAGCCGTACTGGCATGTTTGATTAAAATTATACCAATAATTAGTTTGGGATTCTGAAAAAAAAAATCACCTTGATCAAAAAACAATCAGGTAAGTGATTAATATCTTTGAAGAGGGTTGCTGCCCGTGCGAATACATCCCAGCATCTGCGAGGTCGATGTTTAATGAATGAATGAAAATGTTGGACGATCGCTATCGTACAATTTGTGTTTCAGGTTGGGGCATTGATATATAATCAACAGCGCCATGTCAACAGCAAACGGGCATTAATATGAGCTTCGTTGATTTATGAGAATTGCAGATTATTTGTTATTCCATCGTGCGTTGTGAATTGAAAAACAAAACGTGAATTGTATTAAAGGCACAACGACGGACATTGGCGATTTTCTTCACCCGCCCCCCTCCTCAAACTGATACCATTGTTTGTCATTAGAAACGAGTCGCGTTAGGGAGGTAAGATGAAATAAGTCATTCCAACGGTGGTGGTGAATATGCAGATCGTAAGTAACATGTTAAAATGGATAGGTTAAGGAAACAACATTCAGAAATAACATGGACGCTTCATGGTTGCGAGAGAACTCCTCTCTCTGGATTGGTAGGGAGAAACGTGCATGTGTTCGGTCGCTGATCGTTTTTTTTTCGTGTGTTCGGATTTATTAAGAATCAGGACATGTCTCTGGCAGCGTGGCTGTGCTGAGGGGGTGTTGCTGGGTAAAGCGCAGTGCTAAAACTGCTTTTCACATTTCCCCACTGTTCCTGTTCTTGCCGCTGCTGCTTTTTTTAAATTCAATCGAGAAGGGCAGCGTTCGTCAACCAGGTGTTTATTGTTTTTTCTTTTCTCTCCCCTTTCTTGAAACGGCGTTATGTAAAGGACAGCCTTACAACAAATCCTGAGAAGGAAAGGATTATAACGCGGTTGCAATCTTTTTTTTTTCGGAAATGCAAAAGATTATGCAGCATATATCGCTCTTCCTGGCTTCTTGCTTATGCGGACTGGCGTTCTGTGCATCTTCCCCCACCAGCGTACAAATCGGTGAGTTACTTTCCAGTAAAAATCATTTTAATTACCAAATAAAATCTTTAAAACATTATTTTTGACTGAAATGTCCCAATTCTATCGATCGCTCTCGCCTTTCGTAAAGCATTAGACCAAGAATCAGTGGCTAATAACATAAGATAGGCATAAAATGTTTTTAATAGCTGTTTAATTCTGGAGGAGATTGTCAATCAGATTTTGGTATCAGTAATTTCAATTGACATATCTTTTCAAGATCTTAAATCTTGTTGGGGGCTATTATTGTATTGGTTGGTTTAATCAACAGTGGTAAGGGTACATAAAACTAGTTATCAATTTATATTTTTTCTTTTAATAGGGGGGTTATTCCCAAGAGGAGCAGATCAGGAATACAGTGCATTTCGTTTAGGAATTTTCCAGCATAATTCTCATGAACTGAGGCTGACGCCCCATGTTGACAATTTGGAGGTAGCAAACAGCTTCGCCATAACCAATGCATGTAAGTAATCTTGAAGCGGGCGATGCGAAATGTATTGGAATGTATGTGTCCTTTAGCATGAGCGACAGTGTTTATTAGCAATCTGCTTCAACTTGGGGACCGGTTAAATGCGATGTTGTATTTCTCCGTGCCGGGCTGTTGTGCTGTGTGTGTGTGTGTGTGTGTGTGTCTGGGGTGACATAAAGTATCGTGAGCGTTGAAAGCCATCTGTAGCGAAACAAAAAAAAAAACACATACCCCACCCCCCCCCCCCCTTCTAATTGTTTTGGGTGTTAGCATGATGTGTGTTGTGTGCTGAACTTTTTTTTCTCCCCCAGACACCGTTGATATTTTGTGGCACGACCACCTCAATGGCAGTTGCTCCATTGTCCACATACAAGTAGCAGCGGGCTGTGGAGAGGGGAAGGGTAAAGATGGTGTAGGTGGGTGGATGGGTACGGACAGGAGCACATTTCCTCTACGGTTTTATATGTTGAGTGAGATGCACTCGGAGAGTGAACCGTGGCAATAACTAACGATGGGAGGAAACACCAGTGGGTTATTAGGTCGGGTCCCAAATGATGCGTTCTGGTTATACCACAGTGTAAGAAAAACTAACGTTGGTCATTATTATTTCTGATGTCACCAAGGTAGGTCACAAATTGGGTTGATATGACGCTGACGTCACGCCACTGCAGTGGTATAACGCCGATATAGAGCAGAATACATACATGACATAGAAGCAACACTAATCAGTGAACGACGACCAACCAAGTGCATGATCATTCGCACCCCGTGTGGGTCCGGTCGGCGTCATTGTAAGGAAAGGAATGCACGGCGCTTACACACGAAATTCACAGTAAATGGATATGTACATGTTTTATATGCGTGGCTGAAAAAATGGTACCGACGGGAGGGAGATGCGTAAATTCCACCACACCAGATTATCTCTCAACATTACAGAACGGAGCTATTTGAGCATCTAGAGTCACAGAAGATGAAGCTTGAATGGAGGGGGAGGGGGAGGGGGCGGGAGGGGGAGGGGCGTTTCTTGTCCAGATCAGCTAGACGCGACAAGATCCAAATGTGCCCGTCTTCATTTTGTGACAACATCAAGCCACGATATAATTGTGTATTCCACTTGCATTCGTAGTTTTCCTGTGCAGCTTTTTTTAATGTGAGATTTTCCTTTTGTGTGTATGCGCTGGCTGCCGCTGCGATTTTGTTTTCTCTGTATGAGGCTGGGACAATTAAATTGTTTTAATCTACATCGTTATGTAACATTACACAACCAAAGGCGCATCTTATACGTGGGATACAAATCCAAGCAATTGGATTCAATGGGAATATTATAATGGCGCGCGTATAGGTTATCCGCTGGGGCTGTTCCCGGTTATATAACCGTGGCGATTTCACAAATATGTGTTGTTGAGGTTATCAATCGGTAGCCAATGCCCACTGTCCAATTTATGACTGCGGTGCTCCCCCTTGCACTGGGATCCCAGATATGTGGATGCGGTGGGAGTATCAAAATGAAACTTCAGCGTCGCTTACAAATGAAACACCTTCACTCAACCGAATGTGCATTAAAATGAAACTGCAACACGGGCAAGCGCGCTCCTGCCCAGTCACACGGAGCAAGATCTATCTCCCACTCAGGTATGCGGAGGCGATTGTGCAGAGCGCCGGGATAAAGCCCTTTGCGTGGATCCCCACGCTCCTGTCATTGCAAGTGACAGGGCGAACGAGTGCTCGAGCAGAATATGAATATTAATGCGACACATTTAGTTCTCTGTGCAGTACATGGAGTTCCTTTTTTTACTGCTGTAGAAACATTAATTGTGCTTAAGCAAAGCACCCGATGTACGTCACGGCTTTGGATGGAGATAGAGACCCTTTTCTTCAAACCTACTTTGCAGAAACATTTTGGTCCTCAGCATTTGAAACAAGGGAGCGAACAGTTGAATTCCAGCTGCCCGCTTATTTATACATTGCAGAAAAAAATGCTGTTATTGCTTGAATATCTGCATGCAGTTTCTAAGCTTCACTGTTGTAGCCCAACGCTGATTTCTTCTCTGGATCCGACGGACCAAAACCCCCCAACTGCGAGCTGCCAGGTTCCCCCTTTCATAAAATGGCTGGTCTCCTGTGTGCGGATTGACTGTCAGCTAAGCTGCCGGTTCCAGTCTGCGCATCGGATCTCAAAGCATGCTCCCAATCCCTTGCAAATGCACATTTTAAAAATAAAACCCCTCAAATAAATATACCTTGGAGCGTGTTTGTGACTGAACTGTCAATGGTTAGAGGATATATTTCGGTTAAGTGGTTATGCACGGGAGCTCGAACTAGTTAGAGTGCAATGAGCATCAATTCCTGCATTGCACGTCTGTCTCTCTGTTCTTCATAGTTGCTGAAGACGCTGGCTATTCACTTACCACCAGGGGGCAGATTGGTCAGCAAGGAAACAGGCTCTATTCAGTCCGTCTGTCCTAGAACATACGGTTCACACAAGTCACCCACACCTTCACCTTTCACAATCCATTTATGAAAAATATTGGATCATTCCGATTCAGGAATGCAGCACGATATCCCTCTGCTCAAAGCAGCTAGCGAGTTTTAATCTAGCATTAATCTTTATTTGTCTGAAGAAAGGGTCCCGACCCGAAGCGTTGCCTGTCCATGTTCTCAGGAGACGATGACTGTCGCGCTGAGTTACCCCAGCAATTTGTGTCTTTTTTTGTAAACCGTTTTCTACTACAGTTCCTTGGTCTGCATGGAACTTTATTTCTTCGTCCAAATCATCAGTCTGAAGAAGGGTCTCGACCCGAAACGTCTCCCATTCCTTCTCTCCTGATATGCTGCCTGACCTGCTGAGTTACTCCAGCATTTTGTGAATAAAAACCTTCGATTTGTACCAGCATCTGCAGTTATCTTCTTATACTAAATTTATCTGAAGGTCTGTTTTGACGCTGTACATTTGAATTCGATTAGCGATACAGCAGATTATACCGCATTGGTTCAAAAGGCCGTCTTCCCCTGACAGCTTTCAGGTTTACCTTTTGGGATTGCTTTTCAATTTACTAATCTTCTGCAAAATAAATATTAATGCCCGTAAGCGAATAGATTTCATATAAATTGTGACGTTTGGTAACTGTGGTAAATGTAATTTCGGGATTGGCCCTCTGATCTCATTAATCATATCAATATCCATTATTGGATTTTTTTAAATTGGATAATTTAATCCGTTATTAAATGCAATTATTTTGATTCACGGAAATGACCCACCAACCTACAAGTGCATGCATTTGAGCGCCGATGTTAATAAGTTGCCAATGGTTTGAGAATAACGAGGCAAAGCAGTTGTGCATAGGATCTGTGCTCGTTCCAGTGATCAGATCCAATGGAGCAACGGCGCAATAATTGCTACATCGCCTGCCCAAATACTGATGTTTACCATTATTATAAAACACGATATAGATAAAATGCATGTATAAATAACGATGGATAACTTGAACAAAACGAAAGATATTTGATATTCGGTAGCGCAGCGGTAGAGTTGCTGCTTTACAGCGAATGCAGCGCCGGAGACACAGGTTCGATCCTGACTACGGGTGCTGCACTGTAAGGAGTTTGTACGTTCTCCCCGTGACCTGCGTGGGTTTTCTCCGAGATCTTCGGTTTCCTCCCACACTCCAAAGACGTACAGGTATGCAGGTTAATTGGCTGGGTAAATGTAAAAATTGTCCCTAGTGGGTGTAGGATAGTGTTAATTTACGGGGATCACTGGGCGGCACGGACTTGGAGGGCCGAAAAGGCCTGTTTCCGGCTGTAGATATATGATGATATGAAGACGTTCCTATTATCTCATTCGGCCAAGGGGGTATGTTTACTGACTCACAAGGTGATGGGATTGGATCAGAATTAGGCCATTCGGTCCATCAAGTCTATTCCGCCATTCAATCATGGCTGATCTATCTCTCCCTCCTAACCCCTTTCTCCTGCCTTCTCCCCATAACCTCTGACACCCGTACTAATCAATAATCTATCACTGCTTTAAAAGTTTTCATTGACTTGGCTTCCACAGCCTTCTGTGACAATGAATTCCACAGTCATTGCCCTCTGAATAAAGAAATTCCTCCTCGTCTCCTTCTTTCACGGGGCCTCTGTCAAACAATACTTTGGTTTTAATATCAATGCGATTTTCATACCCCTCACTCCATCCGATCTCTTTAATCTTTTCTACCACTACAGCCCAATAATCTTCTACTTCTGGTCTCTCGGTCATCGCCAAATTTAACCATTCCATTACTGATGGTTGTGCCTTCAGCTGCCGTTAGTCTTACTTCTGGTATTTATTGTTGAACCCTTCCCACCTCTAACTCTCTTCTACTCTAACATGCTACTTAAAACCTATTTTTAATGCCCTTGATATCTCAGTGTTTTTCTGATCACCTTTGCTGTGATGTGCTTTAAGATGTTTTACAAGGTTAAATACATTTTGTTAAATACATTTAACATAATTAGTGGAAAGTGGCAGAAGTGAACTAACAATGATGTCTAAACAAGGACTGGGCGAATATAACCTTGCACAGTCAATTGATGTCCACTTTGAACATCCATATATTCCCTTCCAGCTGGGTTTGCGACAAAGCATACAAGATTGGAAATAAGACTCGGTTTGTTTCCAGACAACGACCATGGGGATGTGGAAATTTAGTACCTTCATCACAACCCCAACTAGATGATTTAATTCATCATGAATTTGCAACTTAATAGAGAAATCCTCTCTGGCCTGTTTGAGTTCCCCACCTGCTGGATAAACATGTGAATATTTGAAGAAAGCATTTATTCCTCTTTATTAACGGAGTACCAGAAAAGCCAACGAGTGGCTACAAAATGGCGAGAGGAACTTGTACTTGAGGGCAAACTAATAGACAGAATAATTTCAGCATGCAGGCAACGTTTTTGGTTTGGCAAATTTGTGCGAATCTTATGGAAGCACGTGAAACACATAATACATATGGCTAATGCACTGAAAAGGCCGGAAACATTTTTTTGTGTGTTTTTTAAAAAGGCGTTGTCAATCATAACTTTATCTGGAAATGATGCAAAGAAAATCAACCCATTTTATGGATTAGCAAGGAATATTAAAGAGTTTTTTTCTCTTCATTAAACACACTGGAGCTAGATTATATTAATGCAGCAATTAAAAACAAAACCTGCTTTGGGAAGAGAGTCCAGTTGTTTAGTGACAGTGTATGATATATGCTCAACAGTTCCAGTTGATGCTCTGCAAGTTTAATTTAGCTTAAGATAGACACAAAAAGCTGGAGTAACCCAGCGGGACTGGAGAGAAGGAATGGGTGATGTTTCGGGTCGAGGCACGTCTTCAGACTCTTTAGTTTAGTTTTAAATTAATTTAGTTTAGTTTCGTTTAGTTTGGCTTGGAGATGCAGTGTGAGCTGTGCATGGGTACACCGTTATTGTCGGTGATGAATGGAAGATAAGGATGGAGTTGAAGTATGCAAATTACCTGACAATTCAAACTGCAAGAGGTACATTTCCACAGAGGTTCTCTCCTTATGATTTTTATGTAAAGACTCTGGGAATAAAACAATGAGAAAATAAGCCCTGTGGAAATCTAACCATCGTGACAACAACAAAAAAATCCAATTTAAATCTTTACAGCATTGACAACCATCCCGAGTTGCTTTTAAAATTCAGAATTGGATGCAAATAGAATTAAATGGGGGAATTGCTAAGAGGTTGAGAGTTTCAGAGGGTATTTTATAGAATGTGCAGGGAGGGGAGTGGAATTGTCCACGATGACAAATGGCTTTGTTGCTGTCGCCAGCAGAGTGCAGAGGCTGGGGATGTAAACAGTCATGAGTGGAGAAGCAGGATTGATTGAACAAGGGAGGTTGGCACAATGGCACAGCTTGTGGAGCTACTGCCTCGCAGAACCTGTGTTTCATCCTGACCTCCAGTCACTGTCTGTGTGGAGTTTGCACATTCCCCCTGTGACCTTGCTGGTTATTTCCCCCACATCCCCAAAATATACACCAGATTCAAGAACAACTTCTTCCCTGCTGTAATCAGAGTATTGAAGGACTCATATGCTAGGGATGAATCCCAGATCTTCCAATCTACCTTATCATGCTCCTGCATTTTTTTAAAACTGCATTTTCTTTACACACAAAACACATTTGTCACTGTATCTCGGTACCTGTGACAATAATAAACCAATATCAATATGTGGGCTGGCACATTAATTGGCCACTGGAAATCATTTCTGTAGGGAGTGGTAGAATCTGGAGGCACTGATAGGAATGTAAAAATAATAAAAATGTTGGGGTAGGATTAGCGTAAAAGTGGATGCTCGATAGTCGGCAGGTAACTTGTGGGCTGATGGATGTGTTTCTATGTTGAATCTCTCTACATAAAGATCACCAACAATCTGACCTGGTAAACCACATTGAAGCTACAGCCCAGAAAGCACATCAATGCCTGTACTTCATCAGAAGACTAAGGAAGTTCAACATGTCTCTAATGATTCTTACCAACTTCCACAGCTTGGTTGAGCAACAGCCCTGCCCAAGACCATAAGAAATTACAGAGAGTTGTGGATGTAACACATCGAATAAACTAGTCTCCCACCATCGACCGTCTCTCTTCTTGTTGCCTCAGGAAAGAAGCCAACACAATCAAGGATCATTTCCACCCAGGGCATCCCCTCTTCTCCCCTCTCCTGTCGGAAAAATATATACAAAAGTTGGGCCGAATGGCCTGTTTCCAAGCTGTATCACTCTAAAAGCTTCATAGAACATACCACCAGATTCGGGAACAGTTTCTTTCCTGCTGTTATCAGGCAACTGAAATGATCTCTCATAAGCTAAGGGCGCATTCAAGATCTTCCAAACTGCCTTATTGCAAACCTTGCACTTTGTATTTACACTTTCCCTGTAATTATAATGCAAAAACACTACAACACAAGAACACTCTGCACTCTAGAATTGTTCTCTTTGCAATACCTGTAGTACTTATGTTTGCCTTGGTTTTACTGATGTATAGTATTATTTGCCTCCACACCATGCCACCATAACTTTTCACTGTATCTCAGTGCACCTAACATTTTTTTTTAAAAAGCAATACCAATAGGATGAAAGCCATGTAGTAGTTTATGGGATCTCAATGTCAATTTTAAAGTCGATGTGATAGGAATGAAGGACGTGGGAATTTTTGTTGGGATAAGATTATGTGATCCACTTTACAACATGCTACAATTGGCCACATGCATTGTTAAAAGGCGGCACATGAAAAGGTCATTTTATGGGTGAACTGGTTTTGCCTCCACCCACACCCCAGACTAGCGGCTCGGCGGCACCCTGTTGGCGCACGTCGGTTTACCAATGTGGATTCAGTAAGTATGAAGGTGTTTTTCCATTTTAAATTTTTGTTTCTCAAGCATTCGCGGCAACATGTTGAAGGTTGGCGGGGTGGGCTGGTATTGGTCCTGTTGGTGTTGGTCCTGAGCGCTCACGTCGGCGGCGCTGCTCTCCCGGGACTGCTCACACCCGGACTGGCTCACACCCGGACTGGCTCACACCCGGACTGGCTCACACCCGGACTGGCTCACACCCGGACTGGCTCTGGACTGTTCACACCCGGACTGGCTCACACCCGGACTGGCTCACACCCGGACTGGCTCTGGACTGTTCACACCCGGACTGGCTCACACCCGGACTGGCTCACACCGGGACTGCTCACACCCGGACTGGCTCACACCGGGACTGCTCACACCCGGGACTGGCTCACACCCGGACTGGCTCACAGTCACACCCGGACTGGCTCACACCCGGGACTGCTCACACCCGGACTGGCTCACAGTCACACCCGGACTGGCTCACACCCGGGACTGCTCACACCCGGACTGGCTCACAGTCACACCCGGACTGGCTCACACCGGGACTGGCTCACACCAATACTGGCTCACACCAATACTGGCTCACACCGGGATTGGCTCACACCGGGACTGGCTCACACCGGGACTGGCTCACACCCGGACTGACTCACACCCGGACTGCTCACATAACCAAAGGAGACAGGTACACAGCCCGGGAGCTGCCTGGGGCGGATGGGTGACAGATTCTGGTGCCTGCACACACCGTTCCCACTCACTGACTATCGGCCCCGTGGCCCCCACCCCACCTCCCACACCTGTCTCATCGCTGCCCACTGCCGCCCCCGGTAGGACGGGACGGTGTTCCGTCGTAATTCAACACGAGTCCAGAAATGCACAGACAATATTTGTTAGTAGAACACAAGTACCTTTGCTAGCTGGTGCTTGCCAAATGAAGCAAGTGTTTGTCTTACAAGAGAGATCCCTGGTTGCGGGTGAAACTTATCTCAGTTGGTGATGCTGTTGCCATGTTTTATGCCAGATCTGGTTGAGATGCACTCCCGGATGGAGGATACATTTCTCAGCCTTTCCATTCCTTCTCTGGGTCTCCCAGCTGAACCCTACATTTCACACACAGCACACTTTTCCCTCCAGGTGATCCCAGGAGGATTCTGCACAGTTGGACCAAGATCCACGCGATAGCATCAGAAGACCCGAAGGACCACTTCCAATAATTCTTATTTGGTCTCATGCATTTTACTAAAGGCTTTCAGAGTGGATCATGAGGATATCCTCTGTGATAGCTTTGTATTCTCATTTCCTCAAACTAACAATCTCGTGTGAATCCTACCGGGTCTAATTACTCGCCCTTCACTCTTTTTAATATCACAACCAATCTCCTCATTCCAATACTCTTCAAGATTTCACTCAGTTTAATCCCACAACTATTTTATGATCCGAAGATGGGTTCCCGACCTGAAACGTCGCCTGGCCATATCCTTCACATGTGGTGCCTGACCTGCTGAGTTTCCCCAGCATATTGTGTTTTACTCTTATCACCCTACTCAATTGACCCCCACAGTCACCACACTTTCTCTAGATGATATGACAAAGTCCACCTGGTCTGATGCTTCCACCTGAGGATTCTGGCTTTTGGGAGATATTGGAGGGAAGTGGCTGTTCAGGTTTGGGGCACCACAGGATAAATGCTGGGGCTGGCCTAGATGGGATATGGGTGCTGATGTTCCAAATGAATTCCAGAGTGAAGCCGGGAGATCATCGTGGACAATGGAAAGTCACAAAATGCAGATCTTCATCTGGGTTACAACTATCTCATATATGACATAAATCACCACAATACCATTGAGCACTGAGAAAATAGTATCATATTGTTATTGCGTTTTATGCTAAGCACATGTCATGTTTGAAGATGACCTTATTCAAATGATTGCTTCATTCTGTATGCACCATCTATCAAAGATACCCCTTTCTAATAGCATTTGACAACCCTCCTTTAGGATTAACAATTGTGGTACAGCTACTGCAAGATTAATGATCAATAATGGAAAGTTGTTCAACAGTGCAGCCAACAACATATTCTTTTTTCATATCAATTACAGATGGTGATCCTTTCCAAAACCCTCTCTTGGGTAACTAAAGGCCACTGTAATGCTTATTATTTTTGTCTCGTCATTAAAGTTTAATATTTTGCATAACATTTTCTCCAGCTGTTATGTATATTTAATCACCTGATGCAATAGATGACAATGTAGATAGAAATTGTTGTTATCTTCTCTCTGATGCAGTAGCAAAATAGCTTGCATAACATCTGAACCTTTTGCCATTGCATTTTGATGATTTTTGGACAGATCCACTCGCATCTTATTTAGACGTTAAATAAGAGTAGATTATTAAACGGAGGCATCAAATGACGTGCAAAATAATTATCGTGAATTTGGAAATTTTTAGACTCCCATCACAGTGCGAATACTGCTTTCATTCTCACCACAGATGCTATCTGAGTTTCTCCAGCACTTTGTGTTTTGCTCTATATTCAAGCATCTGCAGTTCCTTGAGTCTCAATTTTTCATTAATATCTGTATATTGTAAATGGCAGCCAAAGGTAGCCAGGTACCTGGACTTTGCTACGAGTAAAATAAAGAGTAATAAAAACAAGGCTTATAAATTCTAAGTCTCTCAGCGAATGTTCAAAACCCAAGTGTGCAGGATTGTACAACATGTTTTCTAATATTGAAAAAAAGGCAACAGTGGAATTGTTTATCAGTTTTGAAATCTTAAATTGAATGCTTTTACATTGTAATCCTCGGAGAATGGGGGATATGGATCATGTGCAGACAGATGAGATTAGTTTATTTAGCATCATGTTCAGCACAGACATTATGAGCCAAGGGGCCTGTTCCTGTGCTGTACAGTTGTATGTCCTATGACTGGGCTTGGGTGAGTCAACACCAGAATGAACCTACATTACCTTTGTCTTTAATATGTCGAGGAGCATGTTCAGTGATTTAAGATGCGCACCTAAATCATTTTCATTTCCAATGTGAAACACATTCCTATTTTAGAATTAATCAAGACTCTATTTATTTATTTATAGTTATTTATTGTACATTGGAGGATTTAGCTTGAATATAGATTAACTGATTTATTTGTGTTCATAATTTTTCCCCATAAAGTTGGTGTAAAACTTCAGTTGTTAACTGTGCAACTGATGGCAGAATATCACTAGAATCTTGGATTCAGATTTTATATTTATTTTTTATACATAATTCAAAAGTTCAGTCACAATTGTCAGCAAGTCCATTTAATAGCCTCTGAATTTATTCAGTACAGTGATTAAAATTTACCCTGCACTTGAACTCTGTACGATTCTTTGACTCTCATTAAAAGAATGTACAATATGATTTTGCTGTAACTTATAATTTGTTTATAAAGATCTAATATAATATAGAAATAGCAACAAATGTGAGTCTCCTATGTTCAGTAAGTATCCAACTTGAGATTTTGTGGGGATTTTAATCACAGTTCCAGGTGAATCTACTGTACAAAGTTATGTCTCATGCATGCAGTAATGTGTTAGTGAACTCGCACAGAGACTGTGGAAATGGGTGATTTCCTGATTGCTTCCTGAAGATGAGATGTAAATCATGAAGTAAAAATGTAAAGGATTTTTTTTTTTTACATGATTTTCAAGGTTACAGTGCATGTGTAGGATAACACTGGAAATTCATCCCCGGTAGACAAAATGTATTGTGCTGCAAATAGTTTAGTAAAGGATTTTGTTTGCTCAGATACATTATTGGGGTAGATTAGAAATAGCATTTGAGGACGAGGGTGTGCCTACTATTCATAATGTCCTTCAGAGAAATGTAAGAGACTGCAGATGCTGGAATCTTGAACAAAGAAACAAACTGCTGGAGGAATAGTGAGTCAAGCAGCATCTGTGAAGGAAAATAGACAGACACAAAACATTGTCTGACTTACAGAGTTCCTTCAGCAGTTTTTAATTCTAATTAATATCATTACATTTGATAAATTTTAAATGCATAATAGAAGTGAATAAAAATTGCTTAGATTCTCGTGTAAGATTGAGAAAATTCAGTGCTGTTCTTCGTCTGAATAAACAATACTGGGCACAGAAAAATATATATCACTTCTTAGATCATAGCTCATTTTTGACTGAACATGAAACTGTCTTTGCCAATTTTCATTAAGATTGCATGAACATAATGATATTTCTATGTAAAAACGCAGTTATTTTTGCATGAATTTGCATGCAGTTTCCCTAAAAGGTTTGGAGGTAAATCTCTGTAGCTGATCAGCCAAAGTGGTTCTGTCTGATAAGTTATTGAACTCCTTCATAAATAGAACAGAAATTATTTTATGTCGTCTTCATGGCTATTCCACTAAACACAGGACATCATTGACTTTGCCCAATATCATTATATTTTCCAAATGCCCTGTGATGACTTTCACCATAATACAGAGGAGAGGGAGCCCCATGGTGACTGAGCGCGTCCTGTCAGTGGTGTCGGCCCAAAGAAAGAGCTGCCCCCAGGGGCTACAACGTGAGCCGCAACAACAGCCAAACGTTACTCTGGTTTAGCAATGGCCACAATGACCATTCAACATAGCTTCTGTTCATTACCTGTTTCTGTGCTCTACTGCTTTATTTATTTATATATATTCTTCTGAATAAAAAAATATTAGAAATTGAGACGCCAATCCAAGGCTTGAGCAGATAATTTAATGCATTCTTAAGGAAATACTATGCCTTCAAAATTCCCCATTTTCTAGAAATGCCCCAAAGCCTTCGATAACAGTGCATCCTCAAACAATGTTTGATGCTTGCTGAAGCTTGCTACGTACAAGTGATTACTGAACTTGCTAACCTAACAATTACTATAATTCAAACAATATAATTTCCGAGAGAGGTCAGATGTCACCGCGTAATGTTTTTTTTCTTACTGCACTGTTTGGACAGAATTAACTCCTGGTGTACTGTTTCCTATTCTTGCAAACAATTATTGTGGTAGTAAGTATTTCATCTTTCTGTTTTTGTGAATTACTTTATTTATAAATAAATTGAAACAAAACATGTATTAATCCACTCAAAAATTTCAGGCATTGTTTAATATTTTATAGGTTGAAACTATCACATATCTTAGTTGTCAAATTATTTTTGACAACGTTCCAGTGAAGTTCTTTGGATAAATTGAATGTATTAAGCACTGGGTTGTTTCATATATTCAGAGTAGTAATTTATCCAAACAAAATCAATACCAAGGAAGTGAAAAATACAACTTCTGTGAATCCTATCCAAGAAGTTGCAGATGGTAAAAGGTGCTGGTTTCTAATTATCTTAAATCCAGTTTGCTATTATAAGTCCACAAGAAACTTGCTTGGCCACAGTATCCAGGGCTTGATTTCTGAATAGATTGCAGATTCAATAATACTGGCTATTTTCAGAATCCAACATCTATCCAAAAGATATAAGAGACCTTTAGAAAGCTTGTCTTTTTTTGAAAGCTAATTCCTTCAACTTAGCAAACCATGTAAGATAATGTCAAGACCTACAGTAAATACAAAATCTAGTGCATATTGTAAAGATATTGGACAATAAGCATCCTACTTGTTTTGATGTTAGGCAAAGTATATGGAAAAACCTTGCAACCATTCAAGTTCAACCAGACAACCTTTTGATCCTTTAGCCTTTTTAACCAAACCTTTGTATTTGCTCCTTATTTAGTCATTCATACTGCCAAGCCGGGATATTGAGTCAGAAGCAGGGTCTCGACCCGAAACATCACCTATTCCCTTTCTCCAGAGATGCTGACCCGCTGAGTTACTCCAGCTTTTTGTGTCTGTCTTCAGGATATTGTTGATATGAGCTTCTTTAGTATTTGTCATATCCTCACACACAGCATGAGTTGCTTATCAAAAGGTGTCAAATCAAACAGTGTTGGTTTTTCCTTTTTCCAGTATGGGATGGCTTGCGGAACTCCATCTGTCAGCTCAGCTGGAAATTGATTATGTTACCATAGTAAGCCAACTGTTGAATGGCAGATGTCCCCAAGATTCAAGCTCATGAACTACTGGCTGGTGGTCAAGATGTTTACAAATAGTATCAAGTTAAAAAAAACTTGGATAGCATTCACAGAAGTTGTATTTTTTCACTTCCTCAGTATTGATTTTGTTTGGATAAATTACTTCTCTGAACTTCCTTTGTCATTCTGTGAAGAATCTAAGAAAATATACATTTATATTTCATTCAGTGCAAGAAAATGCAATTGCTCTAGAATTAAATTGCTGTGTAGTAATTTCATGTCCAGTGTTTTAAAACTATTTGATGCAAATATTTTTCACATTCCAGTTATTTTTTTCAGGAAACCACACAAGGAATTCAGTATTTCAATGAAGCAGCAAATGGATGCAATCAATCTTTAGGCAATTATAGGGATTCAAATATTGTCTTCAAGAATGAAAAGATGGCTTATTATTTGTTATTTGCAATAACATGGCAAAATGATTGGCACTTCCAATAATTTGAAAGGTGAGATTAAGGTAGAAAGCTAATTGGAACCATTAAGAAGCTCCAGGTTGTGGCAAATGCCAGGCCATTTTGCCATAGAACGAGCAGAAAGTAAACTTTTCATTTTTTAAACAATATTTTAATCCCTATAATTGCCTGAAGATTGCTTAAAGGAGCAGGGAGATGAGAGGAAGAGAAGGGGTATAGGGAGGTATTACTTGAAATTGGGAAATTCAATGTTCACGCCATTGGGTTGCAGGCTCTCTCGATCCACCCATCACTTACCAGGATTTGCCCATTTCCATCTTTTTTCTAGTTTTCTTCCCCCCACCCACCCTCACTCCATCAGTCTGAAGAACAATCCCGACCCAATTTTCCATTTCCCTCCACAAATGCTGCCTGACCCGCTGAGTTCCTCCAGCATGTTGGGTTTTTTTTGGTCCAGATTACAGCATCTGCAGTCTCTGGTGTTTCCAAGGGAATAATGGGGACATAAAAATAGTAAATTGAAGAGACATAGAAAAGAGAGGAGTAGAAGGAAACATAGAAACATAGAAACATAGAAAATAGGTGCAGGAGTAGGCCATTCGGCCCTTCGAGCCTGCACCGCCATTCAATATGATCATGGCTGATCATCCAGCTCAGTAACCTGTACCTGCCTTCTCTCCATACCCCCTGATCCCTTTATCCACAAGGGCCACATCTAACTCCCTCTTAAATATAGCCAATGAACTGGCCTCAACTACCTTCTGTGGCAGAGAATTCCACAAACTCACCACTCTCTGTGTGAAGAAATGTTTCTCATCTCGGTCCTAAAAGACTTCCCCCTTATCCTTAAGCTGTGACCCCTGGTTCTGGACTCCCCCAACATTGGGAACAATCTTCCCGCATCTAGCCTCTCCAACCCCTTAAGAATTTTATGTTTCTATAAGATCCCCCCTCAGTCTTCTAAATTCCAGCGAGTACAAGCCTAGTCTATCCAGTCTTTCTTCATATGAAAGTCCCGCCATCCCAGGGATCAATCTGGTGAACCTTCTCTGTACTCCCTCTAAGGCAAGAACGTCTTTCCTCAGATTAGGAGACCAAAACTGAAAGAAAGATTGGATTAAAGAATGGATTGGAAGAAACAAAAGGCACAGACCATTTGAAGTAATGAGAACTCCATTTGTTTCTCATATTCTGATACTGGGCCAAGGAAGAATGTTACTTTAAGACTCCATACAATGTAATTTTGCAGCATTAAAGAAGAGATCAGATTAAGCTTCCATTCTTTTTCACAAGGCTGATATTTGAAGTGGAACAAACTTGACCAACAGCTTGTGGGGATTACCAACTGGCAGGTTATTTCTTCTTCAGCAATAATTGCTGGGTGATTTATACAATAATAACAAGGGTCATTAAACCTGTTATTATTCTGCCAACAACTTTTAGCCCAGTGATGCAAATGGAAATGATGCTATTTCATCAAGGATTGCATGGATTTTCTGAACTAACATTGAATGAGAGAAGAATCTAGTTCTTTGCCTATTGTTTTACTTCAGTTTATCTTAGTCATACAGTGTGGAAACAGGCCCTTCAGCCCACTAAGTCCACAATGACCAGCGATCTCTGCACACTGACACTATCTTCCACACACACAAGGATCAATTTTCCATTTATACAATTAAACCAAGCTAATTAACCCACAAACCTGCATGTCTTTGGAGTGTGGGAGGAAACCGAAGATCTTGGAGAAAATCCACGCAGGTCACGGGGAGAACGTACAAACTCCGTACAGACAGCACCGGTAGTCAGGACCGAACCCGGGTTTCTGGCACTATAAGGTCAGCAACTCTACCTCTGCACCACTGTGCCATTTTGTGTACTCTTGTCCATTATTGTCACATTTTATCCTCATTCATACTTGTAAAGGGAAACTAAAATCAAACGTTTTAACCAGTTTACCAGTTAGGAAATATGACATTTCCATTTTGAATTAATCAAGTCACTTAAATTGCACAGAAATTATTTTTTCAGAATTTCATTGTGACATTTGTGATATCATATTGTTTTCAGATTAATAAACAAATCTTTTTAAAACATTTTTTTTAATGACAAAGGCCATTGGATAATGCATTATTCCATACAGTTTGTGCCTGTTAAATTCATGTACTCGAGTGAATAGAAAGTTGTCACATTCCCAAAAGATTTTATAAATACATAAGGGGGAAAAGGGTAACTAGAGAGAGAGTGTGACCTCTCAGCAATCAAAGCAGTCACCTCTGTGTGGAACCACAGGAGATGGGCAAGGTCCTCAATGAGTATTTTTCCTCTGTATTTACTGCAGAGGAACTAGGATGGAGGAACTTGGGGCAGTCAATGGAAGTGTCTTGAGAGCAGTCAGTGATACCATCAAAGAAGTACTGAAAGCACTATCATGTATGAAGGTAGACAAATCTCCAGGGCCAGATCAGATATATCCGAGGACATTGCAAGAATCTAGAGAGGAAATTGCTGGAGCCCTGGTTGAAATTTACGAGTCGTCCTTAAATACAGGAGAGTTGCCGGAAGACTGGAGGGTGGCAAATGTTGTGCCTCTTTTTAAGAAGGGCTGCAGGGAAAATGCTGGGAGCTATAGGCTGGTGAGCTTAACATCTGTAGTTGGAAAGTTACTAGAGAGTATTCTGAGGAATATACAGGCATTTGGACGGGCATGGGCTGTTTAGGGATAGTCAGCATGGTTTTGTACGTGGGAGGTTGTGTCTCACAAATCTGATTGATTTTTTTTGAAGATGTGACCAAAAAGGTCGATGAGGGCAGAGCTGTAAAATGTTATGTACATGGATTTCTGTAAGGCATTCAACAAGGTTCCCCATGGTAGGCTGCTCTAAAAAGGTTAGATTGCATGGGATCCAAGGAGCTATAGCTGAATGGATAGCAAATTGGCCCCATGGAAGGAAGCAGAGGGTGATGGTGGAAGGTTGCTTCTCGGACTGGAGGCCTGTGACTAGTGGTGTTCCTCAGGGTTCGGTGCTGGGCCCGTTACTGTTTGTCATCTACATCAATGATTTGGATGAGAACATACAGGGCAAGATTAGCAAGTTTGCTGATGATACAAACGTGAGTGGTTTTGCAGATAGTGAAGATGACTGTGAAAGATTGCAGCAGGATCTGGATCGATTGGCTGAGGAATGGTTGATGGAATTTAATACAGAGAAGTGTGAGGTGTTGCATTTTGGGATGTCTCACAAGGGCAGGACCTACACAGTAAATGGCAGGCCTCTGGGGAGTGTTATAGAGCAGAGGGATCTAGTACAACAGGTTCCTTGATGGTCGGGTTGCAGGTAGATAAGACGGTCAAAAGGGCTTTTGGCACATTGGCCTTCATCAGTCAGAGTATTGAGTATAGAAGTTGGGAAGTCATTTTGCAGTTGTGTAAGACATTGGCGAGACCGCATTTAGAATGTTGTGTTCAGTTCTGGGCACAATAGGAAAGATATTGTCAAGCTTGAAAGGGTTCAGAGAAGATTTACGGGGATGTTGCCAGGACTAGAGGGTGTGAGCTTTAGGGAGAGGTTTAGTAGGCTGGGTCTCTATTCCTTGGAGCACAGGAGGATGAGGGGTGATCTGAGAGAGATGTACAAAATCTTGAGAGGAATAGAATCTCTTGCTCAAAGTAGGGGAATCGAGGACCAGAGGACATAGGTTCAAGGTGAAGGGGGAAAATTTAATAGGAATCCAAGGGGTAACTTTTTCACACAAAGGGTGGTGGGTGTATAGAACAAGCTGCCAGAGGAGATGGTTGAGGCTGGGACTATCCCATTGTGTAAGAAACAGTTAGACAGGTACATGGATAGGACAGGTTTGGAGCGGTATGGACCAAGTGCAGGCAAGTGGGACTAGTGTAGCTGGGACATTGTTGGCCAGTGTGGGCAAGTTGGGCCAAAGGGCCTGTTTCCACACTGTATCACTCTATGTCTCTATGACTCTATCAGCGATTTAGTGAGATTTATCTGCCCAAGTTTAAATGTAAGCTATTAAAAGTACTGATGAATAAACTTATTGTACAGAGGATTTGAAGTTCGCTTATTTAGTGAATGGTAAAGGTTCCACTGTCGGCAAAAGACAAAGTCAGACAAAGGCAGCTTTTATAGATTCTCTAATTCTGCAGATGCGCTGCATTTTTAAGCGATCTGTGATGCGGTAGTCAGTTCATTCCATTTATCTAAAAGCAGGACAATAAACATAAAACTGACACTTCCCTTCCTGAACCACTTTTGTATTTATAATACATCGGACGTGCTTGCAGATGCAATAAGATCTCTGTTTCCAGAGACAGGAAGGGAATTGTTCATGTTTGTCTCGTTTTATGCCACTTTCCTTGAATACCCTTCCAATAATGAGGACAGTCAAAAGCCCAGTGTGTGCGAAATTGTTAGATAGTTAAACTGAATATTCTCGGCAGTTTTTTTTTAACATTTGTGGTTAGATTGTGGTTCAAGTTTATGGTTCCTTGAACGTAGGAGCACAGCTAGATAGTGAGGTAAAAGAAGTATGCACCATGTGTGACTTCACCAGCCGGGGCAAAAATATGAAGATTTGAATGTTATGTTGCAACGTTACAAAAAAAAACTAGTTTGACTGTGCTTGGAGTATCATGTGTAGTTTGGAAACAAGTGGTTGCCCTGGAGAGAGTGCACAGGAGATTCGCCAGGGCGTGGCCTGTATTGGTGGACCTTAGATATGTGGAGAGATTGGATGAGCTAGTATAGGAAGGAACTGCAGATGTTGGTTGAAACTGAAGATAGACACAAAATGCAGATGCAATTCCAGAGATGCTCGGTTTGTTTTCTGTGGAATGAATGACATTGAGGGTTGACCTGAGAGAGGTGACCTATGAGAAATTTGTAAAATGATAAATGGCGTAGACAGAGTAAATAGTCAGAATCCTTTTCCCATGCTAAGGATATTAAAAACAAAAGGTCATAGATTTAAGCTGAGAGGAAGGAGTTTTACATGGAACAGTATCGCACAGGAATGGGCCATTTAGTGCACGATGTTTGTGCCGAACATAATGCCTAGCTGAACTGATATCATCCGCCTGCACATGATCCACATCCCTCTATTCCCTGCACTTTCATGTGCCTATCTAAAAGCCTCTTAAACGCCACTATTGTATCTGCCTCCACCACCACACCTGGCAAAGCGTTCCAGGCCTCCATCACACTCTGTGCACAAAAATTTGCCCCGCATATCACCTTTAAACTTTCCCCAGAAATGAATTAAACCAACATTCAGTTTTGCTCTTTCAATCAGCCCCTGAGTCTTTAGCTTCCGTCCCAAAGAGTCCCAAAGTGATGGAAGGCAGCCAAACAAAATATCACGTAGATGGGCAAATTGAGGAGGGAGATAGAGAAAACACAGTTTAAAGAGATGAGCATGTGATAGGAGTAGAATTAGGCTATTCGGCCCATCAAGTCTACTCCGCCATTCAATCATGATTGATCAGTCTCTCCCTCCTAATCCCATTCTCTGCCTTCTCCCAATAACCTGTGACACCCGTACTAATCAAGAATGTATCTATCTCTGCCTTATAAAAATATAGCCACTGACGGCCTCCACAGCCTTCTGTGGCAAAGAATTCCACAGATACACACATTCATATGAGAAGAGATGAGAGGGAATAAAATGGTCTCAGTGAGAAAAATAAATGGGCAGATTGATATAAACTTGTCAGAGGGACAGTATGAAATTAAAAATGATCAGTGACCAATTTTCACTCTAAGTGCCAAGTATAATCAAAGTGAACTAAGTCATGCAATAGACAATAGGTGCAGGAGGAGGCCATTCGGCCCTTCGAGCCAGCACCACCATTCAATGTGATCATGGCTGATCATTCTCAATCGGTACCCCGTTCCTGCCTTCTCCCCATATCCCCTGACTCCGCTATCCTTAAGAGCTCTATCTTAAGAACACATGCTTCCTGTATCAACTATATCATCAAAACGTTATGTTGCAATACTTTGATAATGTGTTACATCAGAATATAAGACATATATCAGACATAAGAATATACTGCTATGGCCAAGAAAGCACACCAATGCCTCTACTTCCTCGGATAACTAAGGAATTCAGCATGCTCCAATGACTCTTACCACCCTCTCCAGATGCACTGTAGAAAGCATCCTATTGGAATATATTACAGCTTGGTTTGACGAAAGCTGTACCCAAGACTGCAAAATATTACAGAGAGTCCTGATGTGGCTCAATATGTCACACAAACCGACTTTCCCACAATTGACTCCATCTACACCATGCTGTCTCGGGAAAGCAGCCGACATAATCAAGGACCATTTTTACTTTGAGTATTCCCTCTTCTCTCTGCTGTCGGCCAGAATGTCGATAAAGCAAGCTTGAAAGCACATCTCACCAGATTTAGGACCAGCTTCCTCCCTGCTGTCATCAGACGACTGAACAATCCTCTCATAAACTAGAGTGTCTTCCAACCTACCTCATTGCGGAGCTTGCATTTTAAAAAATCTGCACTTTTTATTTAACAGTGTGATAACGCTGTACAAATATACTGAGCACTCTGGCATTTTTCTCTTTGCACTACCTGTTGTACTTGTGTATGACTTGATTGTGTTCATGTGCAGTAAGAGTTGCCGGAGGAAGCAGGTAGGTACTATTGCAGCGTTTAAGAAACATTTAGACAGGTACGTGGATAGGACAGGTTTAAAGGGATATGGGCCAAACACAGGCAGGTGGGATTAGTGTAGATGGGGCATGTTGGTCAGTATGTGCAAGTTGGGCCGAAGGACCTGTTTCCACACTGTATCACTCTATGACTCTATCCCAATGAACTCTCCTCTCATCTGCCTCTGTTCCAAGGAAAGCACACCGAACCGATTCAGTCTGTCCTCACAGCACAATAGGTAACCTGTGTGGAAGAGACGGATGTGAGGTCTTAATGAATATTTTGTAAAGGACTTCAAAAAAAGAGGAGAATGAGACTTACATTTTGGTGAATATAATCAGGTATAAACAGGTACATGGATAGGAATGATTTAGAGGGATATGAGCCAAATGCAGGCAGGTGGGACTAGTGTAGATGGAACATCTTGGTCGGCATGTGTAAGTTGGGCCGAACGGCTTGTTTCCATGCCCAATGATTCTATAAATTTAGGGATGGCCCTGGGGTGTAGTGGTAAGGTTGCTGCCTTACAGCACCAGAGATCTGGGTTCGATCCTGACTATGGTTGCTGTCTGTGCAGAGCTTGCTTGCTCTCCCTGTGATTGTGTGGGTTTTCTCTGGTGCTCTGGTTTCCTCCTACATTCCAAAGACCTGCAGGTTTGTAGGTTAAATGGCTTCTGTAAATTGTCTCAGCCCCCGCATCGAAGCCACCGCGTTGGAGCGATCGAAGCTCCCGCATTGGGGCGATCGAAGCTCCCGCGTTGGGGTCGTCGAAGCTCCAGCGGCTTGGAACTCCAGAAGTCGATCTCTAACCAGAGACCGCGAGCTCCACGATGTTAAAGTCCGCAGGCCCCCGCGGTTGGAGCTCCAAGGTCAATTCCTGCCAAAGTGATCGCGAGCTCCGTGATGTTAAGTCCACAGGCTCCTGCAGTTGGAGCTCCTGACGTCGGTCACCGGCAGAGGCCGCTAACTCCTCGATGTTAGGCCGCAGCACTTGTAAACAACTCTGGATTTTCTTTGAGTTTACTGGGGCAATATTTAAAAAAGACAGTTCACCTAAATGCAATGTAGGGATTCAATATCTCCATTACCTTTTACACTGGCTGGATCCAAGATAATATTTTGTTAATGTAAATTCTCCACCATTGTCAATCCAATAATTTGGCAATTGTCAGAAATTTACCTGCAAAATTTATTTTCTACTTTCTTGGATTAGTTGTCGATCTTCAATACAATCTCAACCAGGTGATTGTCCTATCTTTTGTTTATTAATTCAACCCATAGAACATCATGTGATGAATCTTCTAAAATATTATTCTTGCTTACAGCTGCGATTTTCTTGAATCAATATAACCTGCCTTTCCTTTTTTATTGCTCATCTAAAATTGTTGGAACCAGGAATATAAGGAATAAGCTAATATTCCTACCATTTTCTCTCCTGGATAAGCAAAAAAAATCTTTGAAATAAAAGAAAGTCAGCTATTTCCTTTTTTTTTTTACTCTCCACTGAAATCAATATCCTCCATTTGGTTTGATAATGTACCAGTGAGGAATTAATATTTAATTAACCCCACAGTGCAGTTATTTATTGCAATTGTACATTATGGCCTTGGGTGCAGAATAATATGTCGTGCACCATCAAGTGTAACAGTCCTGCATCGAAAAAATTCCAGTGAGCACAGCTTTATTTATTTATACTGTGCGATTAAAAACAATCAGCTATTGAAATTTCAATGCATTGTACATCTGCTCTGACAACCTTGACGAAATCTGTTTAATATTTCTCTTTCATCGATTATGTGTGTGCCAGGACCATTCTAAATAAATCCCAGAATTTTTCTGCAGTTTGGGCGAGAAAGGTGTGACATGAATTCCTGTCTTATTCTCTGCTGGGTGAAAATATCTGCAGCGTGATTTAAAAACCTGCCTGTTTGCAGGTGCACCATATGCCTACATGACGAGAAACCGGGAAGTTTAGTGAAGAGATTATCAATGTGCCCATAATCTCTTATCTCAGTAAAATATTAAAAACAATTCCATTGTCTGGAAGAGACATCATTTCTGTGAATTTGACTGTTTCGCCATCTGGCTCGCCATGCTCCAGATGCTATTTTGATATGAGGTATCTGATGTTTATTTTCTCAACATATTGTTTGGCTAGAAGCATCCTGTTAAAAAGAGAATCATATCATATTACTGCTGAAAAATGTTGCAGGGACGGCTGAATTGATTTATTTCCGAAGGCTGTTTTTGTCACATTATCTGTTATTTAACTGGGGTTGTTTACTGATCGTGCAGTAAATGCAACTCTAGCTGTCCTGATGGAGCACAATTGCTTTGCTCAGTGCAGGTCCATGAATTGCTTATTAGATGCTTTAAAGTAAGATTTGCAAACGTGCTTTAACAGATACATAATGACAGCTTGGATTTGTTTTCTTTCTTCCCCAAATTAAAACACCGATTTCTTGGCTGATACTGTCCATAAGCGAGGGCACTGTCCGATTCATCTCGACACCATTGCAGACATTAGATTTTGCCTCTAGAACCATAGCGCTACAATGCTGAGAACTATACAGTATTCTGCACTCTGTATTTTTGCCTTTGCTCTGTCTATTGGACTTGAGTTTGGCTTGATTGTTTCTATGTACAGTATATTATCTGATTTGATCGTGTAGCATTTACGAAACAAAGCTTTTCACTGTACTTTGGTACACCTGACATTAATAAACCTGGACAAGCTTAAACCAAATTACAATAGATTTATTCTGATGCACCATTATCCTTGACATACCTGTTTACTCAGCTTGCCAGTTTAGTACCCTTCTATTTAGTGTTTAATTTAATTGGATGGATGAGAAACTCCTGAGCAGGGAGATACAAGCCAAAGTCTGCACATAATTAGGCCCCTCTTCACCTGAAGTGGGCATCAGTTTCTGAAGCAAAAATAATAGGGTGAACGAAACTCTAAGAAGCTAACTATATAATTGATGATTTCCTTTGCTAAGATGTCTCGAACGAAAGGCAGAGTCTCAAATAAAGGGTTACCGATTCAGAGTTGAGAGATTTCTGCACCCAGAGAGTAATAAGTATTTGGAAGACTATACCTAAGAGGACAATGAAGGCCGAGTGGCTACATTCAAAGGTTCAAAGGTCCAAAGATTCAAAGGTCTTTTTATTGCCATGTGTACCAATTAAGGTACAGTGAAACTCGAATTACCATACAGCCACACTAAAAAGAAGCAACAAGCTACACAACTACATAAAAGTTAACATAAACATCTAGCACAGCAAATTCCCCACATTCCTCACTGTGATGGAACGCAATAAAGTCTAATCCTCTTCCTCCTTATTCTCCTGCGGTCGAGGGAGTCGAACCATCCGCAGTCGGGGCGATCGAATCTCCCGCAGCTGGCGATCGAAGCTCCTGCGTCGGGGCGATCGAAGCCCCCGCTTCGGGGCGGTCGTAGCTCCTGCAGCTTGGAGCTCCCGAAGTCGGTCTCTAACCAGGGACCGTGAGCTCCACGATGTTAAACCTGCAGGCTCCCGTGGTTGGAGCTCCTGAAGTCGATCTCCAGCAAGAGGCCGCCATCTCCACAGTTAGGCTGCAGTGCAGATGGAGATAAGATACGGGGGGGAAAAAATCGCATCTCGATCGAGGTAAGAGATTTAAAAAAGTTTCCCCCAAACGCCCCCCCCCTCCCCCCACCTCCCATATAAAACAAGCTAAATAACACTAAAACATACATTTAACACATACTATAAAACAACAAAGAAGGAAAGGACGAGGCCGACTGTTGGCAAGGCAGCCATTGCGATGGCCATTCCAGACATGGATATATCTTTGGAGGCATGAGAGACTGCAAATGCTGGAATGTGGAGCAACTATTTACTGGAGGAACTCAACAGGTCAAGGTGCATCTTTGGGGAATAGAATTGTCAATGTTCCAGATCAAAACAATGCATGGATATTTTAAAACTTTTAGTGGAATCAAGAAAAATGGGGGTATTGGTGAAAATTAGTGCGAAAGTTAACTGTTAACAATAATCTGGCTAGAATGGTGGACCGGACATGAGGGGCCAGCCATGCTTCTAGTAGTCTGAAGAAGGATCCAGGCAAAACAATTCCTGTCCATGTTCTCCAGGGATACTGCTTGCCCCACTTGAGTTACTTGTACACTTTGTGTCTTTTTCTGTAAACCAGCATCTGCAGTTCCTTGTTTCTGCATGCTTCTAATTTTTATGTTCTTCTGTGAAACCACTGTTTAGACTCATTGCCTATGAAGAATTCTCTTCTGCTCTTGCTTACTTCAAATGTGTCGATCGAGACAAGGTGAACCTTCCCACCCAAGAGATGTCCAAAGAGATAATGTGTGCTCCATACTCCATGTAAAACAAGGAACTGCAGATGTTGACCAGCAAGCTGTTCATGAATCTGGACATTACAGTTTTCAGGCTCCCTCCCGTACCTTGTTCCCAATAACAGGAGTGAAATGAGATCATAGCCAGTGTGGTGTGGGCCCTTGATGAAGCTCGCTGCCCTTTTCAGGCAGCGTCTCCTATAGATCCCTTCGGTGGTGGGGAGGTCAGCACCTGCGATGGACTGGGCAATGTTCACCACTTATATTTGTGTTGAATATTTGTAAAATTGTAGATGGAAGTCCTGTAGACTTTGTATGACAGAACGTATGGCATTTCGAAAGCTTGGGGATTTTTGTCCAAGGGTAAAGGCAGCAAGTTCAGAATCGCACACGACTCGCAGTTCCCCTTAACCCCTCCTGCCCGCCAGATGTAGCACTACCACAAAGCAATCATAAAACATGGGACAGTACAGCGCAGAAACTGGCCCTTCAGCCCACGGTGTGCTGAACATGACACCAAATTAAGCAAATATCTTCTCCCTTCATTTGGTGTATGGACATGATATGGGTTTTTAAGTAGCTCTGTGACAGCATATAACTTGACACCCGTGAAATGTGCAAAGGCTACTTACTATTTGGTTCAGAGAGAAGGGGGATGCAGACTTTCTCTGGAAAATTATAAATCAAAAGTTTTGGTTAATTTAAACTACTTTCACACATGATTTAATAGAAAAAGTGATAATCAAATTTAATGGGAACTAAATTGGATAGAATTGCAAAATAGGGCACTGCAATTTTGATGCATGATTAACTTGCACAGTTTTGGCCTGGCAAAGGATGAACATAACTGTTCGAATAGAACTTTGTCAAGTTATTTGTACACCAGCCAAATTAACTCGATTGTTCATTGCCCAAGCAGATCAATTCAGATCCTGATTCTGTGACTGAGAAGTAACAGGTCAAGCTATCTGGCATTAATTAAATTGAATTGAAAGATACAGCATGAAAACAGGCTCTTTGGCCCATTTGTCCATGCCAACCATCGACAACCTATTCACTCTAGTTCTATGTTATCTCACTTTCGTGTCCACTCCCAGCACTCTTCGGTCAATTTACATATCATCATATCATATATATACAGCCGGAAACAGGCTTTTTCGGCCCTCCAAGTCCGTGCCGCCCAGCGATCCCCGTACATTAACACTATCCTACACCCACTAGGGACAATTTTTACATTTACCCAGCCAATTAACCTACATACCTGTACGTCTTTGGAGTGTGGGAGGAAACCGAAGATCTCGGAGAAAACCCACGCAGGTCACGGGGAGAACGTACAAACTCCTTACAGTGCAGCACCCGTAGTCAGGATCGAACCTGAGTCTCCGGCGCTGCATTCGCTGTAAAGCAGCAACTCTACCGCTACCGTACCGTGCCAGATGCCAGTTAACCTGCAAACCCGCATGTCTTTGGGATGCAGGAGGAAACCAGAGCACCCGGAGGACCAGAAATGTGTGCACCACACATTTGTAGTCGAAATGTGGTCTGTTAAGCGTTGAGTATAGTTCCAGCATAAGATCCTTGCTACCTGAATTAGAGGTTATTAGCTACATGCAGAAGATGGACAAACTTTGATTGTTATCTCCAGAACGCCGGAGATTAAGGGAAGGTTTCATAGGGGTATATAAAATTAGGGAAGGTATAGATAGACAGTTAGAACTTTTCTCTCAGGGTGGAAATGTGAAGGACTGGAGGGCTTGGCTTTAAGGTGAAGGGGGCAAAGTTTAAAATGTGCAAGTGTTTTACACGGAAAATAACTGCAGATGCTGGTACACATCGAAGGTATTTATTCACAAAATGCTGGAGTAACTCAGCAGGTCAGGCAGCATCTCAGGAGAGAAGGAATGGGTGACGTTTCGGGTCGAGACCCTTCTTCAGACTGACTTCAGGGGATGGGGCTGGAAAAAAGAAAGGATGTAGTTGGAGACAGGAAGACAGTGGGAGAACTGGGAAGGGGGAGGGGAAAGAGAGGGACAGTGGAGCTATCTGAAGTTAGAGAAATCAATGTTCATACCGCTGGGGTGTAAGCTGCCCAAACGAAACATGAGATGGTGTTCCTTCAATTTGTGTTGGGCCTCAGTATGACAATGGAGGAGGCACATGGCAGAAAGGTCAGACTGGGAATGGGTGGTGGGTGTCTGGAACCCATGGCCAAAGATGGTGGTGGAGGCAGATACAATAATGGCATTTCAGAGGCCTAGAGAAGCCCATGAAATACAGGGGATAGAGGGATATGGACCACGTGCAGGCCGGCATCATGTTTGGCACAGACCTTGTAGTTGAAGGTTCCTGTGCTTTACTTTTCTGTGTTCTATTATATTGCATTATTGGCTCATGAGGAAAAAAAAAGAATTACTTCAGAGATTCCAATATTTCTTCACATTTCATTTCATCGTGTCTGTTGTGTATTCCCCTGCATCCAAAAATGCATTATCTCACAGTTCTATTCAGACAATTTGTGTCTTATAGAAACTAAAGCTGTCCTCAACACTGTCAACCACATGGGTGATTTTCGTCGGGGTTGATACATTAGCTTGGATTAATTAACAAGCAGAAAGCAGGGAGCAAGAATAAAACCAGGTTATTGTTTTCTGGATGCAACTAATGGGGTATCCAAAGTATCAATGCTTGGCTTTTTGTTTAGTTATTTAGTTTATAGATACAGCGTGGAAACAGGCCATTCAGCCCACCGAGTCTGCACCGACCAGCGATCCCCGTAACGTTAACACTACCCTACACACACTATGGCCAAATTTACACTTATACCAAGCACAAAAATCCTACAAATCTGTACGTCGTTGGAGTGTTGGAGGAAACCGAAGATCTTGGAGAAAACCCACGCGGTCACAGTGAGAAGGTACAAACTCCATTCAGGCAGCACCCGTAGTAGGGATTGAACCCGAGTCTCTGGCACTGTAAGTGTTGTAAGGCAGCAACCCAACTGCTGCACCACTGCTCGCTCACTCTGCTTAGATCAAGTGAGCAAATGTAAGGTATCAAGGTTTACCGACTGTGAGTAGCAATGTGGCAAAGGGAACAGTGCAAAGAGGTTGCTGCAGGAAGGTATAAATTGGTTGTGACAGGGCAGAAAAGTAATTGATTATTTAAAAATTCATTTGTAAAGATTTGGGTATCGCTGTTACGGCCAGCGTTAATGCACACAAGAAGACTGTATTGAACCTCTACTTTGAACCTCTGTGGTGCTAGTGAAGTTACTCAGTGATGTTGGATGGGTGAGGAGTTCCAGGGTTTAGCCTCAGCAACAGTTAATAATTATTTGGAGTATTGTGTGCAGTTCTGGTTGCCCCACTGTACCAAGGCTGTGGAGGCTCTGAAGAAGGTGCAGAGGAGGTTTGCCATCATTTTGCCTGGATTAGGAGGTATTAGCTAAAGATGGAGATTAGTCTTAGATTGTTTTCTCTGGAGGTTGCGGGGAGAACTGATTGAAATATATACAATTATGAGAGCATGCCATAGATAGGGTAAACAGTCAGAACATTTTACCCAGGAGGGAAAAATCAAGTCCTAAAGGGCAGATCTTTAAGGTGAGAGGGGCAAAGTTTAAAGGAGACATGCGGGGCAAGTGAGTGGTGAGTGCCAGTAACTACCTGGGAGAAGGCAGGAGAATGGGGTCGAGAGGGAAAGATAGACCAGCCATGACTGAATGGCAATGTAGACATGATGGGATGAATGGCCTAATTCTTCTCTTTTGACTTATGAACTTATGAATTTATGTAACACACTGCCGGGGGGTGGTGGTTGTGGCCGATACGATGGTGACGTTTAAGAGACGTTTGTATAGGCATATAGAAATGCAGGGAATGGAGGGATTTCAATTATGTGCAGGTAGATAAGAGTTGGTCTTGGCATCATGTTCAGCACAGACATTATGGGCTGAAGGACCTGTTCTTGTGCTGCACTCTTCTATGTTCTATGCCTGTCAGTTTATTTCCAATGCAGGATAGTGTGATTACCCATTTATGAAGAATAGGAGAGATTATATATTTAAAGCCACAAAGTGCCTGAGTAAATCAACGGATCAAGCAATATCTCTGGTCTTTCTTCAGATTCTGGCAATGTTTCGGATCGGGAGGCTTCTTCAGATAGGAGATACCATGAACAGTTGTGTTGATAGGTTTTTGGTGCAAATCACAGAAATTGAATACCTGGGTACACCATGTGATTAGGAAAGGAAATTATACATTCGCCCTTTGTGACAACATAATTCCAATGTAAGGGTAAGAACGACCTATGTCTGGTCTTTCACAGAAATAACATTGATGTAATAAGCAGGCTCTTTGCTTTCGCAAGGATAGGCTACTGTTTAAGGCACTGAGGAAGCTCATTTCAGCTTTAAGTATTTTCCTGGCATATTATATCTGAGCTTAAACATAGTATGAATCCAGCAACAAAAAATTGCCAATGAGATAGGCCGACACTCCAAAGTCAATACTTTTCTCCAAAGAAAGGGAATACAATTTTTGCCATGTTTTCTTACATAATTTTGAATTCATCCACGGTACATTATCCTTTCACTTTGAGCAATTCGTTTAATTTGCATAATAGCCTCCAATACTGCTGTTTATGATGGATTTCAAAGCGCAGTGGAGATATCCTACTTGTTTTCCATGAATCAATTTCTTGGTTATTCCCACTGACCGTTATCATAAATCTTAATTTATTTTGAACAAAGCTGCATTGCACCATTTTGTACAATAATTATTGCTGTATTTCTGAAATAACTAACGATGTCACTGGTGTATATGTTGGATGAGGAGAGATTAAGCAGACTGGGGTTATACTCTCAAGAGTTTAACGAAATGAGACTATATATATATTAATGAAATGAGACTTTATAGAATAAAGTCGGATTGATGTTGTCACATGGCTGCAGTGAGAACATGATAAATTGAATGATTTTTTTTCCCGCCAGAATATAGTGAATCCCTGGAATTCTGCATTCAAGACGGCTCAGGAGATATATTAATTGACAATATCTCAGATAGAGATCAATATATTTTGAGTTGAAAGGAATCAAAAATATGATGTAGGAAGGAACTGCAAATGCTGGTTTAAACCAAACATAGACACAAAATGCTGGAGTGATTCAGGCAGCATCTCTGGATAGAAGGTATCTTTGATGTTAGTGCAGGAAAATTGTATGGCCATAAAGATTAGCCATCATTTTATCTAAAGAGGGAGTAAGCATAAAGTACCACAAAAAAATCCTCCTGCTTCTATTTCTTATGTTCATCTACTGATGAAGCCAAATGTACTTACAGTTTAAATTCCATGTAAAAACAGATATGTACTCGAGGAAATTAAATGTATTTGGCCTCTCTGATTTCATAACGTGTATTGAACGTTTGGTTGTTTTATCCACACGATTGATTACTTAAAGGCCTCGCTTTAGAAATGGATTTTTGTTATCACTAAATTATATAGTAATTTATACCCTGTAGTCGTAATGAGAAGTAAACGGTGCAAAGCAGCCACAATTGATTTGCGAGACCTTCCTCTATTGATCGTTGTTCCGACAATGGCATACCCTGCATTGCAAGCTGTGCAATTGAATTTGGGAGAGTTAAAAGACAGTGAATCATTTTAGGTGGCCTTTCTCCTTTTTTTCCAAATAATTTACGATGAAGAAAATAAGAGCCTTACATGCACTTTTGCACTGACGTCTTAGATATTTGGTGTAAATGAAAATTAATTGGTCCACAGTGAGACTGAAAACAGTGATAAGGTGAAGTAATTATCCAGAGCAAGTGGGAGCACAAAGACACATATTTCTCTCATTCCCTATTTTATAAAACTGCGTTTTCCTTCCATTATCTGCGAACATTGAGTAAATCAATTTCAAAGTCACAGAATTGCTGTACGCAAGAAGAAGAAATTGGAATTTTGGTTACATGGATTAAATATAATGTGAACCTCATTACTTTTGAAGGCGATGGAAGCAGATTGAAAGGAATTATATAAACGTATGTACAGAAAGTAGTTTTGGAAAGTGATGGCAAACGAGTAGGAGAATGGGCAGAGTTGGCATGGAAACGATGGATTTATGGCCTTTTTGGCCCCAAGGAGAATAACCCCAATTTCTTAACTCTAACTTCTGCGAATGAAATTCCCCAAATTTGAAACCATTTGAGTAAATTTTCACTACAACCTTTGTGGAACCTTCACATTCTGTAGTTTATTTTATTTTATTTTAGTTTAGTTTAGTTTAGTTTAGTGTAGTTTAATTTAGTTTTAAGATATAGCACAGAAACAGGCCCTTCAGCTCAACGAATCCACGCCGACATGCGATCCCCGCACACTTACTCCATCCTGCACACACTGGGGACATTATACCAAGGCAATTAGCCGACAAACCTGTGCGTCTTTGGAATGTGGGAGGAAACTAGAGATCCCAGAGAAAACCCTTGCAGGCCATGGGGGAGAACGTACAAACTCTGTACTGGCAGCACCCACAGTCATGATCAAACCCGTGTCTCTGGCGCTGCAAGGCAGCAACTCTACCACTGTGGCACTGTGATGCCCGAAGTATGGCGACCAGAATTGGATGAGCTGTGGTCCAACAGTATAATATAAAAGTACCATGTAATTTCTCTGGTTTTGTCCATCTGCTTCTATTTATGAAGCCAAGATTGTACAATGCTTTACCAACCATGTCATGGTTATTATCCGTCACTCTCAGGCATCTCTTCAAAGGCCTCTCAGTTAAAACACACCATTTTGAATTGTGTCATTTGACTTATGTTATTCTTTCCATTAAGATGAATTACTTCACACTTCTGTGAATTACATTGTGTCAGCCAATTGTCGACACAATTTGCCCATCTAATTATATCCTCACACTATACCACACCTCCAGTTTGCTGCCATCTGCAAATGTTGAGGATTTGGCCTGCACATGCATGTTTACGTCATTGAAATTTATCACATAAAAAACAGTGATACTTGGGGAAAACTATTATTTCCCATCTCCCAATATGAAAAACAAATTACTTGGCTGGCGCGGTCAATTTGTGCCGAAGGGCCGGTTTCCATGCTGATGACTCTGACTCTAAATTTATATTCCTATCATGTGCCTTTTTATGTCCTTCAGCTAATTTCTTATCCAAGCAGCCATTTCAATTTTGCTAAACAGCCTTTAACGTGGAATTTTGCTTACAAGCTCTTTATTTAAGAAGATTATATTCCTCAGGTTTAAAAAAATATTTTTTTATTCATATATCAGACGTGCATGACACCATCCATCCCTGAGTGCCCTAGAACCGAGGGGAATTTTGGTAGTCAGCCACATTGGTAGATTCAGAGTCACATCTTGGCCAGATAAGAAAGGCCAGCAGAATTCCTTCCCTGCGGGACACTTGTGAACCATGTGGGTCTTCACTACCATCCAGTCATTTCTTAGATCTTGGAACAGAGCGCAAGGTCAATGATGCATGTATCTCGCTATAACGCTAGACCGTCAACAATTCCTTCACAAGGTTCAGACATTTGTACTCTATGTACCACACACCTACCTGATTCCAATGCAAAGTCCCTCTCCCCTCTCCTTCCTACTCTCCTTCCATTCTCAAACCTTTGAACAAGGTCAAGAGACCGCTCATGTAAACACATCCTCCCCCAATTAGGCCTGCCTACACTTCGTGGTTTGCCCGATTTCTGCTGCCATTTGCACGCACAGGTGGAGCTTGTAGAAGCAAGGGTTTGGAATGTGTTTGTCTATGAATGGTCCGTTTTATCAGATGTGACCCCATGGGTATTGTGTATGATGTATTAGAACTGCCATGCTGCCTCACATAAAACTGGTGCAGGTTTGTGCTTGAATCTATATTACCATGCACTTCTAGGTGAATAATTTCAAGGCTAGCAGTATTTTAGCCCATAATCAATGTACCCATAATTTTGTTTTATAGCCAGACTTCAGATTTCCAATGTTGTTGGACTTTTGCAATTGCCTTTTGGAAACCTATGAATATAATATCAGCTGCAATGCATCCAATAACTTTCTATTTCATCAGGAATACAATCAGTTTCATCAGACAGATTCTACACTGGCTGCCATCTATTGACCCATGCCATTTTGAGTGACAATGAATTTTAATGTTACCAGTAAATTTGCCACTGCTGACATTCAGCTGACTTGCTTGTAGATTATCGTGTTTTTTTTCTTTTTAAACAGTGTTTCTAACATGTGCATAATCTCTGGCAACACTTACACATCTAAGGATGATAATGCTTCATTTCTAGCATTTGCAGTCTCTTGAATCTCCATAGCCTTTATTGCATTATCATCAGCTTGAGCTTTGAGGAAAATGTGGTGCACAGACCTTTGAGTTGAAGGTTTCAAAAAAAGTGTATTTTTCGAGCAAAACCCACCCAGTAAGTGTAATCAGACTTATTTACTCGGGCATTGCAATGTTGTTTTAAGAACCATTAAATATTCCTGTGCATTTTTAAAAAAGATGACTTTTCAGGGCTTCAATGTTACTGGCATGGCCAGGAATTATTGTCGATCCCTAATTGTCCTTTTCAAGATGATGTGTGACTTGAAGGAGAACCAGTAATGTTCCCACACTTGGGCTGTCCTGGTCTGTTTTGATGGTCAGGCGTGTGGGTTTGGGTAGTGTTGGAATAGCATTGTAGTACAACTGCAGTGCATTTTTTGAAGATGGACACTGAACCCCAGTTATCATGATGGAGAGAACAAATGATTATAGATGGGTTTGGGTAGCAATCAAGGGAACTGCTATGATCTCATTGAGGCCAGCAGAGAGAAGTCTACCACAGAGAGAAGACTTATGGAAAGGCTTAGGGTGTCAGGAAGTGAGATACTTGCATTGGACATACTAACCAGCCTCTGACTTGCTTTGTACCCATGATATTATGTGGCTTATCCAGCTGTGTTTCTGGTAAGTGGCGGCTCTGAGTATATTGATGGTTGATGGTGACTCGGTCTTGAATTTGAGTGCTCTCTATGTGGAGGTTAAGCATTCTCCTCATGATCGCTAGAGGTTTCCTCTGGGTGCTCTGGTTCCATCCCACTTCTTAAAGATGCATCGGATGGTAGGTTAATTGCGCACGGTATAGCATGCCTAATGTGAGGGTGAGTGGTAGAATGCAGAGGGAGTTAATTGGAATGGAAAATAATAGAGTAGCGGTCCTGAGCTACTATCTACCTCATTGAAGACCCCTTGGACTATCTTTGATCACACTTTGGTAGACACAAAATGCTGGAGTAACTCAGCGGGACAGGCAGCATCTCTGGAGAGAAGGAGAGAATGGAGATGAAGAAAATCTTTTTCAGTCAGAGAGTTGTGAATCTGTGGAATTCTCTGCCTCAGAAGGCAGTGGAGACCAAGTCTCTGAATGCATTCAAGAGAGAGCTAGATAGAGCTCTTAAGGATAGCGGAGTCAGGGGGTATGGGAAGAAGGCAGGAATGGGGTACTGATTGAGAATGATCACCCATGATCACATTGAATGGTGGTGCTGGCTTGAAGGGCCGAATGGCCTACTCCTGCACCTATTGTCTATTGTCTATTGAATGGGTGACGTTTTGGGTCAAGACTCTTCTTCAGACTTTACTTGACCTTATCTTGCACTAAACCTTATTCATGTTGTTCCCTTTATCATGTATCTGTACAAGATGGATGGCTCATTTATAATCATGTATTGTCTTTCCGCTGACTGGTTAGCATGCAACAAAAGCTTTTCACTGTACCTCGGTACAAGTGACAATAAAGTTAACTCAAACTTGGGGTATAGAGTCAGGACTGGTGGGGTCAAACCCTCAACACTGGTGGGCCTCTCCTGCAGCTGGATCTGGATATGCCCATTTATTGTTATTGGCTCTGGCATGGTGTCTGTAAGGCATGATACTGTGTATATAATTGCACTGCTCCATACTTGACTAGTCTGTGAGACAGCTCACCAAATTTAGACACAGCCTCTTGATGTTTTTTGAGGGGGACTTTGGAAGGTCAACTGGGTTGGGAATGACTTTGTTGTGTCCAAAGATGATGTTAGATTGAACATTTGGTTTTTTCTAGATTTTTGTTCTGTTGAATATCATAATATCCAGTCTTAACTATCTTTGGAATTCATAGAGTCATACAGAATGGATACAGGACTTTAGGCCCAACTCGTGCATGCTGACCAAGGTGCTACACCGAACTAGTCCCATTTGCTCTGGCTTAGCCCATATCCGTCTAAATCTTATACCTGTCCAAATGTACCTGTCTAATTGTTTCCCGCTGCGAATCTTTCACCGTCCGGCGCGGCCTGGAACGTGGCAACTTCAGCAGCCTGACCGCGGGTGAAGACGGCAGGCGAAGAGAAAAGACATTCTGGCCTTCCATCACAGTGAGGAGGTGACTGGAGGAGTGTGATGGATGTTTCTCTTTTTTTGTTTGTTTTGTGTTGGTTTGTGACTGTGTGGGTAATTGCTTATTTTTATTGCTCTTATTGTTGGACTGTGGGTGATAAAATCTCGTCCAAAAGACTTGTTTTTTTTGGATGACAATAAGGGTTATTCTGATTCTGATGTCTTTTAAATGTTGTTGTTGTACCTACTTCCTCTACTTCAAATTGATTCAGAATTTACTGCAAAGGTAATAATAAGCATTTGGTCACATAGACTCACAGTGTAATACAGTGTAGAAACAGGTCCTTCTGGCATTATTATGTAAAACCTCCCATTAATTTATGATCATGAGAAGATATGCAATCAGTTGTGTATAATATCATGAGAGGGGATGGATTGTGTAGCTGCACAGAGTCTCTTGCCCAGAGTAGGTGAAACGAGGACCAGAGGACATAGGTTTAAGGTGAAAGGGAAAAGATTTAATCTGAGGGGAATTTTTTCACACAAAGGGTGGTGGATGAATGGAACAAGCTGCCAGAGGAGGTAGTTGAGGCAGGGACTATCCCAACATTTAAGAAACAATTAGACAGGTACATGGATAGGATAGATCTGGAGGGATATGGACCAAATGCGGGCAGGTGGGGCCTGTATAGCTGGGACGGTGTGGGCAAGTTGGGCTGAAGGGCCCGTTTCCACGCTGTATCAGTGTATGACTCAATGACTCCAGTTGTCAATTATTGGCAATGGCTGGATGATTTGATCTACTCAGTCATCGTATCTCATCATCAAAGAATTACTTCAGTTGTGCTATAAGGCCAAATTAAACTTGACATAGAAAGTTAGGGCTGTTATTTCATGGCATGATAAATCCATTGATGGGGTGATTTATTTTTCTAATGGCCTTTCACTGTTAAACCTGTTAGCTGATAATGACTATTGTTCTGCACATGTTGTGTGAAGTACAGATCTAAGATGCAAATTAAACTGGGGACAGTTGGGCAGCATGGAGAGCTGGTGCCTCACAGAGACACAGGTTCGAACCTGACCTCAGGTGCTCTCTGTGTGGAGTTGTGCAATTTCCCTGTGACCACATGGGTTTTCCTTGGTGCTCTGGTTTCCGCCCATATCCAAAAGACATGCGGACCTGTAGGTTAGCTGGGCTCTGTAAAATTGCCTCTTATGTGCAGGGAGCGCCTGAGAAAATAGGAGAACATAGAACTAGTGTGAATGGTTGATCGATAGTCGGCGTGAAATCGGTTGGTCGAAGGTCCTGTTTTCTAACTCTAACTCTAACTCTAAACTAAAACTAAAAACTAAAAGGAAGTAAATTCATCCCAGAGAAAAATAAGTGAATTCGACAAAATGAACTGAGGAGAAATATATTGAGCACAGGTTGGAAAGTGCTTCACCGAATACAAATGGTGCTGATTGGGAATAGACACTCCAGCAACCGCCCGTTAAAGCAAAACGTGGCTTTGAGCAGCAGGGAGGAAAATGATCAAAGGTAGACACAAAATGCTGGAGTAACACAGGCGGGACAGGCAGCATCTCTGGAGAGAAGGAATGGGCGACGTTTCGGGTTGAGACCCTTCTTCAGACTGATGTCAGGGGAGTGGGCGGGACAGAGATAGAATGTAGTCAGAGACAGTAAAACTGGTGGGAGAACTGGGAAGGGGGAGGGGATGGATCTGCAATATGCAGGTTGACTGCAGTTCCTGGAATATATGAATAAAATACGGTCTGAATCTTTGAGAGGAGTCTGCTTTATTCATGTGTTTATTATATCAGGTTCAATGGGAATGAAGAGGTGTAATGTAATTCCTCCATATTTCAATCAATTTTGTTTAACTATTCAGATGTCACGTTGCTAACCATTGCAGGCCTTAAGTTTAATTATTTGTGGAGATGAAATATTGATCCTGCTCTCTCAAGATTCCAAATGCTTGATAGACACTTTCTAAATTGGTTGCTGAATTAAGATTTTTTTCATTGATGTCATTATTGATTTTGAAAAGTGTCAGAGCAGAAATATTGCAGACAAGCTGTAGTTGGCTACTTTTACTGCCATTGTAACAAAATGGTTCAACAAGTTATTAAACCGAAATACCAACTTTTATATTTTGCTGGTTAAGATATAATAATTTTTTGTGTGCTGTTACTGTCCATTAGAAAAATACAAACATAGTTTAATTAATTTTCCATGATTTAGTTGCTAGAATTGCCAAGTTGCAAATAATGTCCAATTTTGTATGTCCAACGTGATCTACTGTAATTGATATAGTTTGTTAATGGTGAACACTGCCCAGTCCATCGCAGGTACTGATCTCCCAAGCATTGAAGGGAGTCACTGACTCAAAAAGGCAGCCAACATCGTCAGAGACCCACACCACCCTGGCCACACTCTCATTTCACCCTGCCATCGGGAAGAAGGTACAGGAGCCTGAAAAACTGTAAAGTCCAGTGTTCCTGGGTAGCTTCTTCCCCACAACCATCAGGCTGGTTGACCCTACAACCATCAACCACCAACCATTAAACGCTACAACCTTGAAGTAGCCTCCGAACAATATAGACTGGAGGTGTTATTTTTGACTTTGCACAATTATTGTTTGTTGATATGTATGTTTGTTTATTTTTATATATATACTGAGCATTTTTTGTTGTTTCATATGGGTTTTATGGAGCACTATGCTTACATATCAGTTGTGCTGCTGCAAGGAAAAATGTTATTGTTCCTTTTATGACAATAATACACTCTTGACACTTGAACAATCTGGTCTGTGGGTTCTGAGATGACTGATGAGGCCAGTACGGGTCCTTCCAAAGTTACTGATGTAGTGAAGATAGACACAAAATGCTGAAGTAACTCAGGGGGCCAGGCAGCATCTCTGGAGAGAAGGAATGGGTGACTTTTCAGACTTAAGAAGGGTCTCGACCCAAAACGTCACCCATTCCTTCTCTCCAGAGATGCTACCTGTCCTGCTGAGTTACTCCAGCAATTTGTGTCTATCTTTGGTTTAAACCAGCATCTGCAGTTCCTTCCTACACATTACTTATGGAGTGGACAGGTTTGTGAGATGATGCGATCTTTGCTGACATACTGTATAAGCAGAGCTTTGTTCCTCCCGATGCATGGTGCTAAGGTTCTCAATATCATCTTGTGTTCCTCCTCCACTTTGAGCAAATATCGTCTGTGGTGATGATAACACTTTCTTGAGGAGGTTTTGAGCACATTTTTGAAGCCTTTGCTCTCTTCATCTCTTCCTATGGTAGAGCTCAGAGTAGAGTGTATCAGGACAGCACAGGAGTGCAGCTAGGGAGTGACCCTGGTTTAGTCCTGACTTCCACACAGAGTCTGCATGTTCTCCCTGTCACCCTGTGATTTCCCTGGGAGTGCTCCTGTTTCCTCCCCCTTTCCATGGAGATGTAAGTCAGTAGGCCAATTGTCCACTGTAAATTTCCACTATTGTGTAGGTAAGAGGTGGAATAGCTGCTGCCTCATGGCACCAGAGTCTTAGTTTTCATCCTGATCTCGGGGTGCTGTCTATGTGGAGTTTGCACGTCCCTCTGTACGGTCTTTGGAATGTGGAAGGAAACCAGAGCACCCGGGGAAAACCCACGCGGTCATAGGGGAAAGGTACAAACTCCGTACAGACAGGACCCATAGTCAGGATTAAACCCGGCTATCTAGAGCTGTAAGGCAGCAACATTACCACTGTGCCACCCTGCTCACATTGTGCCAAAATACTTTGGAGGAGCTGCTCCACATTTTAATTGTATGACTTTGGTTTCAGGACAAAATATCATCTCGGATCCAAGGCTAATTGTAAAGGTGTATATTTGTTGTTGAGGGCAAACAAACATTAACTGCTCCTCTGTTAACGCTGATGCACTGTGGTTTATCAGAGAGGGTGTGCACAGAATTTCCTAAATCAATCTTGCTATCATAAGCTAGATTTTAGCAATTTTGCGAGCTCACTGTTGATTGCCAAGATCAAATAACCATTATATGTATGCAATTTACTGTGAATATCATTACATCTGAGCTCAGTGAGTTTAATTTTCGTGTAATCCTGAATAATTTGACAGGACTGTTCTTCTACCACTGTTCTTGGAGTTGCTGAGTTTAATCATGTGGTTTGTAGAATAGAGGATGTATTTAAAAATTGCTAATACTTGCCAGACCAGGATTATTATCTTTTTCTAGTCAGTTACCTTATTTCGTCGTAACTGTTCCTACATTTTTCGGATCCTTTTTGAACACCCTTGATCAGAACTAGGGAAGAGAGGAAACATTAGCTTTAAGTCGTGGAGAAGTTATGGATGGATGGATGGATGGATGGATGGATGGATGGATGGATGGATGGATGGATGGATGGATGGATGGATGGATGGATGGATGGATGGATGGATGGATGGATGGATGGATGGATGGATGGATGGATGGATGGATGGATGGATGAAAGAAAGGGAATATCTGTGATAGCATGAAGCTGGGGTTGCTGTGGTGATAAGTTGTAGCAGTCACCCATTTGGATGCAGAGACGGTGAGAGAGTGATAAATCAAACAGAGAGAGGAATGTAAACTGAAATGATAACTCTGCTGACTATTTCCAACATTTGTATTTCAGATTTCCAATGGAGGTAGTTTGACTATAATGTATTATCTAATTGTGCTCCCGAGAAACTTTGTGTAACAGTTTGTGGCAATGGGGTAAGGGTGTTAGAGGCTAGAGAGTTTATCTCGCAACAAACTTATTGTTTCCGCAGGATTTTAAAGAAATAAAGGACTTTTTAATACTTATGAGTATATTTTGTTACTGCAAGCTAAAATTACAGAAGGCTGGAGGTTGAACACTTTATCATTGCAAAAGTGTCAGTAGAAGCGATTGATAACATAGAAGCAATTTTAACATTGAAAGTTGAAGGGCGAGGAAATATTTTATTTGTCAAAGCCACCTAGAAATAGCAGGAGGTTGTTTAGTGGTTTATGATCTGTTCTGAACATAACTCATCCCTATCTTATCTCCCTCTATTTGCATAGGTTTCAGAATCTTTAATGCTCACACCAATAGTTTATCAATCTCAATTTTCAAACTGCTACATGAACACAAGCCACGATAAATATTTAGGGAAGAGAATTCCACAAAGTAAATGCTAAGTTAAATATCAATTTGACCTGAAAGCTTTTAGTTGTTGAAAGATTCAATCATGTTTTTCCACTATTTGATGGCATCACTAACTTAATGAGATGTGTTACTTGCATTAATAAGCCTGGGATTTTTTCATAATTCCTGAAACAGTGAGGGCATAATACTCCAGAAATGGTCTCAACAATTCCCCTGGTAACTGTAATATAACCTCCTTTCCTCTGTCTGTCATTTCCCTTGTAATAAATAGTAAATTTTTCTGAGCTTGCTTAATATTGACTCTATCTCGTTCCTAGCTTTTTATGATTCTTGCTCCAGCATTCTGTCGTGGAGTGGACTGTGACTGAAACTGAGACTGACTCCCTCACCCCCCCCCCCCCCCCCCCCGCCCCACCCCCTCCCCAATCTTCGCACATCCCCAATCCTTTCCACTCGTTACTTTAATTTCATGTTTATGTATTTTGTGTTTTTATGACTGTTGGCAGATCAATTTCCCTCCTGGGATAAATAAAATTATATCATATCGTATCGTATTCAGGTTCTAGTGCATCTCACGGCACTATAATCTCTCTGCATCTAGATAATTATTCTTTCTAGAGCATAATGGACAAGTATACTATTTTTCTCAGATCTTTGCCCACTCACACTTATTCATATCACCTTGTAACCCCTTTAAGTCCTCTTCGCTATTTACTTTCCTACCAAACTTTGTTTCTTCAGCAAATATACGTATCATACCTTGAGTACCTTAATCTCCTCTTGAAAAGTGAATATTGGTAACTCGCCTCTTATTACATTTACTAACCAGTAAAAAGACCCATTAGCTCTGTTTTTCATTCCACATAACGTTGTCTGGTCGGCTGAAAGCTTTTAGCAATTTCTGTTTTTATTTCAGATTTTCAGCATCTCCAGCTGTTTTATTTGCACGTATTTATACTTGCCCTGTTTCCTCTTATTCAGACAGACCACTATCCATGCCAATATGTTACATCCTAAAGTGTGAGCCTCCACAATAACAAGTAGTAGATGCCCCTTTCTTCAACAAGCTGAATTCTGACTCCATCACTAACAAACTGCAAGCCATCAAGGATTAGGAAATTCTTCCTGCAGTTAAACCTGTGTATGGTTAATGCACGATATTGGCTAAATCATCATATCATGGTTGGCTTTTCACAAGGAATAGCATCAGAAATGGCTACTCTGTGTGTATATTGTGTGTATGTGTGAATGGAAGCATGAACTCATGGTGCACAGACAAAATGCAAACAAATTGGCAACTGAAGTACTGATAATATTGGTGCCATGCAGCCACTTCTATTGCTTTTCCCATTGCCTTACTTTGCTAGATGGGCACATAATTGGTATTGGTACTGGTTTATTATTGGCACGTACCAAGATACAGTGAGGAAAGTTGTTTGCGTGCTATCCAGTCAAAGGAAGGAGATGAGGGGTAATTTCTTTAGTCAGAGGGTGGTGATTCTGTGGAATTCATTGCCTTAGAAGCTGTGCTGGCCAAGTCAATAGATATTTTTAAGGCAGAGATAGATAGATTATTGATTAGTACAGGTATCGGGGGTTATGGGGAGAAGGCAGGAGAATGGAGTTAGGAGAGAGAGATACATCAGCCATGATTGAATGGAGGAGTTGACTTGATGGGCCGAATTGCCTAATTCCACTTATGACCTTATGAAATCATGCTATAAATGAGTACGATCAAGCCACGCACACGTACAACCAGTAGTGCAAAGAGAAATATGCCAGAGTGCAAAGAAGAGTGTTACACCATTACAGCGATAGTGTCATAAGGTAGAATTGATGTGCTTGAGAGAAGCAACGACCATAATATTAACGGTCATTCGTACTTGGAGGAAGGGATCAAAGGGCCTTCTTCTGTGCCATAAATTCCTCCGAGCCTGTGTCTCAATGGCTGAGTTTGCTCTGTAAAGGGTCAGGTGGAGCAGTCTTTGGTGGGAAGAGGTGTTTACCCAAAGCATCTTGCTTGTCAGTGGAGTCTGAGCAGTCTGCCTCAATGCATGGGACTTGCACCAAGGAAGGGTTGTAGGGGAAGGAAGAGCCTGCTATGGTTTTATTCTTCCTCACAGTAGAGCACATGGGTCATAGAGTCATAGGGTTATAGGGTCATAGGATCATAGGGTCATAGGGTTAGAGAGTCCTAGAGTCATAGAGTCATAGGGTTAGAGAGTGTCGGAGGAAGTATTGTGTTGCTAATTCCTACTGTTTATTCATGGGAGATCTTGCAGGGATGGTGTAGGAGGGGATTTTGTACCATACCCGTGCACGTGGCGGAACGGTGGCGCAGCGGTAGAGTTGCTACTTTACAGCGAATGCAGCGCCTGAGACTCAGGTTCGATCCTGACTAAGGGGGCCGTCTGTACGGAGTTTGTACGTTCTCCCCGTGACCTGCGTGGGTTTTCTCCGAGATCTTCGGTTTCCTCCCACACTCCAAAGAGGTACAGGTATGTAGGTTAATTGACTGGGTAAAATGTAAAAATTGTCACTAGTGTGTGTAGGATCGGGGATCTCTGGGCGGCGCGGACTCGGTGGGCCGAAGGGCCTGTTTCCGTGCTGTATCTCTAAATCTAAAAATCTGATTTTAATCAGAGAGGCACAGACACAAAATAAAACAGCTCATAGATCAGTGGTGAGTCTACCGAACAAGTGGGTTTATTAAAGGCCTTATCGATGTACATCAGGAAGCAGTGTGAGGAGACTCAACCTGCTTCAACAAGCCTTACTATCGGATTTTTATGTCCCCATGACACAATGGTTACTTGTGGAGTTGAAATAAACCATTAATCAATGTCTCCATGATCTTCCATCTTTGTCTTTCCCCAGAGATCTTTATTTATGTTTCATTTGTTTCGAAAAATCTCTCTACCATACAGTATATCTAACAAATAGATACCATAAATGTCAATGTCCCTGTAGGGAGAATTGATTCTACTCGTTAAATGGGGTTCCCTCGTTAAAGACGTAATTCGTTAACCTTTGGGAGACTTGATGAACACAGTGACAAAGAGTAGCTGTAATCTCAAGATTGCGGCTGATAACAACCTAGACAGAACTACGAAGGACTATCCTCTCCCCAACAGATAAGAAAACCTGCTTTTCAGCAGAATGTTTCAGCTTTAGCTATTTTAACCACATTAAAAATATTGGCCATTTTTCCCAACATGCTCCCCGGTATGTGAGCTCCAGGGTTAACCAGATTCTAACATACGCTTCTTCCGGACCCTGACGTGAGAGGACGCTGGCGCTATTTGTTCGCCGCTTCTCCGTCAGGACAGTTCGTTTGTTTGTTTTTATGTCTTGACTGTTTTTGTAAAGCGTCTTTGAGCATTTGGAAAAGCGCTATAAAAAATAAATGTTTATTATTATTATTATTATTCCTTACAATTCTCAAACTTCCTAACAACAGATGCTTGTTTGGGAGATGCAGTGTTGCTATTACAAGTGCTAATAATATAGGGCATCGATACAATGTAAATGAATCTTTTGCAAATTGGAAGATTTTGCTTAACAATAGTTTTTGAGTCATGGAGGATTTGTGTATTTGAGGTTTGTTCCTGTTACATTTCTTTGCTCTGATCACTGTAAGGTGTCTTATCCCTTGTCTGAAGAAGGGTCCTAACCTGAAACGTCACCCATTCCTTCTCTCCAGAGATGCTGCCTGTCCCGCTGAGTTACTCCAGCTTTTTGTGTCTATCTTCGGTTTAAACCAGCATTTGCAGTTCTTTCCTACACATTCCCCCTTCATCAGTTTGGTCTCATTGATGAAGGGAAGTGTGATAATCTTTCTGACATTTGCAGATATCAAAGGGAAGTGATCCCTTCCATGATGTGATGAATCTTACATGATGTGATGAATTGACTACTGGATAATTTTACACAAACTAAGTACATGGCACCATGCCACACTCCATTTTTCTGAAGCCTCCCTTGTCACCCATCTGCATTATACATTGAAATTATTAGGCTGTAATGGGTTTTTGAAAACGCTAATTAAACTAAATCGCCAAACATTAAAGTCAAAGGAAGTTTACAAATTATTTAGTGAAATGACCTATTTACCCTTGTGTTGAGTTTTAGTGGCAGCTTTCCAGCTTGGTTATGTGGCCTTATATTTTTCAGGCAATAACCCCAGCATAAGGCTGGAGCAGGGTTGTAGAAAGTTGGCCCCTTTCAGTATATTTTATATTGATTGTTGTTTGCTGTGCCTTTTTAATTTTAACTTAATTTAATGCACTTTATTCCTCGGGATTGTGGGAAACGGTATTTCGCTTTTCTGTCTGTGTAAACTAACTGAAAATTGACAATAAAGTTGACTTTGACTTTGACTTTGATAAACAAAGGCTGATGTAAGTCAGACAGACCCAAAGTGCTGGTGTAACTCAGTGGGGCTGAAATCAGGTTCTGAAGGAGAATTCCGACCCACAACGTCACCCATCCTTTTTCTCCAGAGATGCTGCCTGACCCACTGAGTAACACCAGCACTTTGTGTTGATCTTTTGTGCAAACCAGCATCTGCAGTTCGTTCACCTTAAGGGAGAGTAGTACTTTCCAGCTCCTTGTTTCCAATACTGGGCATCCACTCAGCTGGGTGATTGGTAAGACCTTGGACCCATTGAATGCTATGTTGGCACAAGAAATGCATGACACATATAGTCAACTGCAGCACTGTCTTGTCTGATTCCTGATGACGAATGTGTGCGCCCAGCTCACACTTCTCATCTGAAGTGCAACCGTTCATTCTCAGTCGCAGCAGACAGAACTCTAACTGGAGAAGCATGAGAACACATGAAGGAATAACTGGACCATTTTGTCTATGCTTCACTGGAAGTTCATGCCTGTCCATCGGATGTTATGCTGTGCGATTGTCAACTCTGGTTGAAATACCCATCACTTCCCAGCTGGCGTGGATGGGTGAAATAGGCTCCATCTCTTCCCTGTGGCAACTCCTGTATCCTGTCATGCAGGCCAGATGATGCACTAACCATTTTCAAATAAATTGTAGAGAATTATGGACGTAGCCCAGAACATTACATGAACCAACCACCGTTCCATCGACTCCATCTGCACTTCATGCTGCCTCGGCAAGGCTGCCAGCATAATCAAGTACCAGTCACACCCTGGTCACTGTTCGTTCCTCTCTCAGCAGGCAGGAAATACAGACGTTTGAAAACACATACCTCCAGATTCATGGATAGTTTCTTCCCAGCTGTTATAAGGCAACTGAACAGTCCTCTCATCAGTTAGAATGTGGGCATGAGACATCATTAACCTTATTGGAGGCCTTTGAACCGGCACGGTGGCGCAGCGGTAGAGGTACCGTCTTACAGCGCTTACAGCGCCGGAGACCCGGGTTCAATCCCGACTACGGGTGTCTGTCTGTACGGAGTTTGTACGTTCTCCCCGTGACTTACATGGGTTTTTACTGAGATCTTCGGTTTCCTCCCACACTCCAAAGATGTACAGGTTTGTAGGTAAATTGGCTCGGTAAATGTAAAACTTGTCCCTAGTGTGTGTAGGATAGTGTGAATATGCGGGGATTACTGGTCGACGCGGACCCGGTGGGCCGAAGGGCCTGTTTCCGCATTGTATCTCTAAACTAAACGAAACTAAACTAAATCTCCTTGGAGACCTTTGAACTATCTTTATCAGACTTTATCGGATTTCAATGTGAAATCTTTGCACCAAATGTTTCGCTCCTTATCTTTATCTTTGCACTGTGGATGGTTTGATTGTATTCATGGTGTCTTGTTTTGACTGGATAACGCATAAACAGAAGCTTTTCACTGTATCTCGGTACACGTGACAATAATATACTAAACTGAACTAAATGTATCCACAGCAGTTTCTCCCTGTGTATTCGTCTATCATGTAATTTTCACCTAACCCTTCCACGGAGCTGATATATCAGCTTCCCTTTTCCCTCTATCTTCTCTTTCAGGATATCCCCACAAATGGAACATCTTTTTATGGGGGTCGGAAATTTTAAATTCAGCCTATGCATCCCTAACTGCATTGGTACCCACATTGTCAGGCACGTTGAATGGAATGGAATGAAATACTTCATTGTCACATGTGACAAGGCACAGTGAAATTCTATGCTTGCATACCCAATGTATACCAAAGATATATTGTCCTTCTTTTCTTGGGAGCGCTGCTTCTGCATGGGTAGTTTTAAGTCAAATAGTTTGAGCAAGAATCACGTAAAGGTTTTGTCGACTTACAAGTAAAAGTTGATGGGGATGCATCATCTGTTGATGTGTGTCATGCATTATCTGTGAAACAGAGTTAACGTTTGAGGCAAACGACCCCCTTAAAAACAGTTATCAGAAGGATTCAAAGATTCATAAGTTCTAAGAGCAGAATTAGGCCCATCCGGTCCATCAAGTCTACTCCACCATTCAGTCATGCTGATCTATCATTCCCCTCAACCCCATTGCCCTGCCTTCCCCTCATAACCCCTGACACCCTTACCTATCAAGAATCTGTCAATCTCCGTCTTAAAAATATCCTTTGACTTGGTCTCCGTGGCCGTGTGTGGCAATGAATTCTAGAGATTCACCACCCTCTGACCAAAGAAATTCCTTCTCATCTCCTTTCCAACTAATTTTATCTCCAAGGTGCTGCCCGGCTTGCTGAGTATCTAGAACCATTTTCTTTTTTCCATTTCAGATTTCCTTCTTAGTGGTATTTTACACATACCTATACATTTTATGTGAATAAACAATAAGGCAAGTAACATAACAATTTAGGGACAAATTTCCAACTCTCAAGGAGAATCTTGTTCATCCACTGGAGATGTGTATCAGGAACTGCATGCGCAAGACATTGTCTTACCTATTAAAAATACAGTAAGAAATTTGCAGAGTCCTTTATCTGCAGTATTTTCTGGTCATGGACAACACTCCCTTCTGTGAAATAACATTTGTTTCAATGTCTATCAATAAATAATTTGGATCATTGGTATACGTTTCAGCAAGGGCCGATGGAATAACCAAACCTTTCTAACTTTGCGGTTTTTCAACCTGATAGCATACAGATGTTATCCACGTTTACATCTGTGGTTCTCCAATGCCAAACTCTCACAAAACATTCAATTAAACCATTATTTTAGGCCAAACACAAAGTTGTCAGTTACCATTTTCCCTGTCAAAGAATGATACAAAAAGCTATCACAGTTGCTTTACCTCATACCTTTGTTTAGTTTAGAGATACAACATGGAAACGGGTCCTTCGGCCCACCGAGTGCACACCGACCAGCGATCCTCATACATTAACACAAGCCTGCACACACTAAGGGACAATTCACATTTATACCAAGTATACAAACCCGAGCCAATTAACCTGCAAACCTGTACGTCTTTGGAGTGTGGGAGGAAACCGAAGATCTCAGAGAAAACCCTCCTGGTCATGGGGAGAACGTACAAACCCCGAACAGACAGCTCCCGTAGTCGGGATCGAAAACAGATCTCTGGCACTGCAGGTGCTGTAAGACAGCAACTCTACCGCTGTGCCACCGTGCCTCCCTTCTATCGCAAACCAGCAGTACTGCACTGCTAAAACACAGTGCAGCATTACTTTATTTTAGGTAAAATAATATAGAAAGGAAAACATGTAATCTTAAATAGAATTTACCATGAAAGTATTTAACTTTAATAAACCTAAAGATTGCAGATTTTATTTGAGGGTTTTACATTGGTTAATGATCAGTGAGTGGAATGGTCCAGATTATGTCATACACAGTTGAAAATATTATTTCTGAGGATATGACACCTAAATATGGCCTTGTGATGTTGTTCCCTCCCATCTCACCATCCTGCTGTGTATTTAGATCTTTAAATCCACAGTGAGTGAGGTGCAGGTGGCATTCAAACGCTGAGATAGGCTAACTTGCTGATTTATTTTTGCACTGTTTAAAGAAAGGGAAGCACAATGGCACAGCTAGTAGACCTCCTGCCTCACAGCTCCAGCAACTTAGGTTCCATCCTCTGGTACTGCCCATGACAAGTTTCCATGTTCTCCATAGGCTTCCTTTGAATCCTAACTTTAGTTTGGTTTAGTTTATTGTCACGTGTACCAAGGTTAGGTGAACACTTTTGTTGCGTGTTAACCAGTCTTCAGAAAGACAATACATGATTGCAATTGATCCGTTGGCAGTGTATGGATAGAGGGTAAGGGAATAATGTTTTGTGCAAGGTAAAGTCAGCAAAGTCCAATCAAGGATAGCCCTCACCAAAGAGGTAGATAGTAGATCAGCACTGCTTTTTGGTTGTCGTAGGATGATTCACATCCGCTCACATTCCAGACATGTAGGTTGACAAGTTAATTTGAACTGTAAATTGACATGTAAGTAAGTTGTAAAACCTGAAGGGAATTGATGGGAATGTTGAGAGAATAAAATGGAATTAGGTGCAGGACTAGTGTAAATGAATGCTTGATCGTCAGCACAGACTCAGGGGGCCGATGGGCCTGTTTCTGTGCCCAATGGCTCTATGATTTAAAAATTATGAAGCAGCATCAGTGGGTTATTAAACTTTAATAATTTTGTTTAAAAGTTGGTGTCTTTTCCTTTTTCATTTCAAAATAAAATTGAAAGTATACCTTTTGGCAAATTCTCTCTGCCAAAAAGTTACAATACCTGGTTTTTTTTAATGATAGCCAGCATCTATTCCCCACATACATACATACATACTACCAGGTATTACACCACACATGTCCTCACCCCTCCCCCTCCATATTCTAAGGGGAGTCATTCTACCCCACAACAGAAGGGGGAGGAGTTGTACAGTTTGATAGCCACAGAGAAAAATAATCTGTGGCGTGCTGTGCTGCATCTTGGTGGAACCAGTCTGTTGTTGAAGGTGCTCCTCAGGTTGAGCAGTGTGTCATGGAGGGGGTGAGCTGTATTGTCCAGGATGCTCCACAGTTTGAGGAGCATCCTCCCCTCCAAGACCACCACCCATGAATCTAACTCCTAATACACAGTGTATAAGAGGTGATTTGCAGGCAAGCTACATCACCTGTGCTTACATGGGAAAATGCTTAGCAGAACATCAAGCGTTAAGGGTGATGGAGATATTGCGTGGGAAAAGAAATCCTCTTTCTCCTAAAATGGATGGTGTGGTTGAAGAATGCAGGGAATAATCAACTGAATGCAAAAGATGTTGAGGTAAAAGATGAGGGGCAAAGATGGAAGATGGAGCCTGTCAAAACTCTTGGAAGAAATACGATGCATTCTTTTCATCACACCCAAACAGAAAAAATTGTGACAATGGTCCTTGATAATAAGCTCAATCGTTGAACCACCAGAAGGCAAGTTAATATAAGAAGATAACTGCAGATGCTGGTACAAATCGAAGGTTTTTATTCACAAAATGCTGGAGTAACTCAGCAGGTCAGGCAGCACCTCGGGAGATAAGGAATGGGTGACGTTTCGGGTCGAGACCTTTCTTCAGACTGAAGAAGGGTCTCGATCCGAAACGTCACCCATTCCTTCTCCCCCGAGATGCTGCCTGACCTGCTGAGTTACTCCAGCATTTTTTTAATAGAAGTTAATATCCCTTCGACAATTCTGTGAATTATGATTCAAATTTAGGGGCATATTTTAAGGTTTGTTTTCTACATACAGCAAAATACCTAATAATAAATTGTGTGGCAGGATCAAAGCTCGTGTGCCGATCATTGAGTGTCTGTAATGTCATGTAATAATTCTGATTCCTTTTACTCTATTACAGTCTGCTCCCAGTTTTCAAGAGGAGTTTATGCCATTTTTGGATTTTATGACAAGAAATCTGTGAATACGCTAACGTCCTTCTGTGGAACCCTGCACGTTTCTTTCATCACCCCAAGTTTTCCCGCTGATGGCCTACACCAATTTGTCATACAGATGAGACCAGATCTCAAGGGTGCTCTTCTTAGTTTGATTGAATACTACCAATGGGATAAGTTTGCTTATCTATATGATAGTGACAGAGGTACAGTATTTTACGTTTATTTATTTCTGACCCTGTCTTTATTTCATGTATGATGCAATGCTTATGCATGTGGACTAATCTAACAACTCAGCAGTGTTGAGAATAACAGAACATTTAGACCCGAGGGAGAAACAATGCCCCTTAAACAAACAAGCTATGCAGATATTAGAAAGATATTCCCCAAAAAAATGCCATTCGTGGTTTTTCAAAATCGGCCCAAACTAAAAGAGAATTTAAATCTTCTGAAACAAAGTAGATGTAGAAGATGTTGTGCGGCACGGTGGCGCAGCGGTAGAGTTGCTGCCTTACGGCGAATGCAGCACCGGAGGCCCGGGTTCGATCCTGACTACGGGTGCTGTCTGTACGGAGTTTGTACGTTCTCTCCGTGACCTGCGTGGGTTTTCTCTGAGATCTTCGGTTTCCTCCCACACTCCAAAGACGTACATGTGTGTAGGTAAATTGGCTTGGTAAATGTAAAAATTGTCCCTAGTGGGTATAGGATAGTGTTAATGCGCGGGGATCGCTGGTCCGGGCAGACACGGTGGGCCGAAAGGGCCTGTTTCCGCACTGTATTTCTAAACTAAAGATAATGATTGGTCTGTTTAAAAAAAAATTACAGGCTTGGTGTTATTTGCTTTCTGCATTAATCTGACTCCTAGACCTTCTCGTGAATTGAGGTGGACCAAAGGAAATGACTTTACAGCGATTTTCTAATTCTTTCCCTTGAACCAGTTGCTCACAAATTGTGTAAACTGCCAAAGCCTTCCACATTGCAGGAGCTGTGCCGATGTCCATCAAAGTGAAATGACCACTTCTAATTGCATACCTCGCAACTAGGACTTATCTCAAGGCAGGTCTGTTGTCTGAAATGGTTCGAGTCATCCGTGGCTTCACCGAACTCAAGCATTGAATTCCATGTAAACAATTTCAACTGCATACATAAATGCACATCCTTTTTAAAAGTGAAAATCCCATTGCGTATGTAAATTGAACCATTAGTGGTACAGCCACGGTTGAATCCTCATTATTCCCCCCAGGGCTTAGCTATCAAATTTTGCTTATCAAAATGACATTTCATTGCAGTCAGCTGCGAAAGTTCCAAATGGTTCCAGCTGGTGCATGAGTTTAATTACTTGTCAAAAAAATGAGTTTCAACAGAAACTGGATGAAATTGTGTGAAATTCAGCAGCCTTCTGTCACGTGTAAGAGTGCCCAATGTACAAACATGCATCAATATCTCAGTCTGAAAACTGGTTTTGTGGTCATTTTCCACTGAGCCAGCATCCATTCTCCAAATACATACATCCCTACTTACCTGCTCTTACACCACACACGTCCCCAACCCTCCCCCTCCCAATTCTAATGACAGACCCACAACCCTAAATCCCCTTTCCCAGAGCGCCATTCTTTCCATGTGGGTTTTCTCTGGGTGCTCCGGTTTCCTACCACACTCCAAAGATGTGCAGGTTTGTAGGTTAATTGGCCTCTGTAAATTGTCTCTGGTGGGTAGGATAGAACTAGTGCACGAGCGGTCGATGGTCGGCACGGACTCAGTGGGCCGATAGGCCTGTTTCTACGCTGTATCTCTAAAAGAAAACTAAGAGATAGGTCAGGAGTGTGATGAAATAGTTTCCACTAAAGAGATTCCAATCCAATGGGCTACTTTGTCCACCATTCAGGATAAAGTAGCCCATTGGATTGGAATCTCTTTCACCAGCCAAGATCTTCACTGCTTATCAATGCCACAATTACTGCTGAACTACCACCCATAAAATGAGCTGCAGCTACGTACCTCGGCTACTTCACTAGCACCTCCAGACCTCCAACATCTAAGAATTACAAGGGTAGCACATGCATGGTGACATCACCAACCTTTACATGTTGCTTACCATCCTGACTTAGAAACATGTCACTGCATTCCCAATAGTGTTGTGGCAGTACCTTTAGCAGAAGAACTGCTGTGGTTCAAGAAGTTAGCTTACCACCATCTCACCAGGAACTGCAGATGCTGGTTTAAACCGAAGCCAGACACAAAAAGCTGGAGTAACTCAATTCTCCAGTCTGAAGAAGGGTCTCGACCTGAAACGTCACCCATTCCGTCTCTCCAGAGATGCTGCCTGTCCCGCTGAGTTACTCCAGCTTTTTGTGTCTGTCTTCAGTTTAAACCAGCATCTGCAGTTCCTTCCTACACATCTCATGAAGGGTAATTAGAGATGGGCAATAAATGCTGGCCTTGTAAATACCAGCTAGATTCTGCAAAAGGAAATAACAGCTTCTGCAAAAGGAAATGACAGAAATAACATCAGACCCACAACATCTGTGTTCATTAAATTGTGCAGTAAACACTGAATATTTCTCATCACCTCTTTCATCACCTAAAAGGAAATAATAACTTCCGGTGTCAGTTGCGGAAATCAACTGACACCTCTGCCAGAACTGACAACTGCTGCTAGACTTTAAGGAGACAGCATACAACATCTGCCATCTCATTGTCGTTGATCTTCACATTGCAATGGTACAGCAATCAGGGCCTAGACCCCACTTGGCCTCACGCCTCTCTCATAGCCATCAATCATGCACCTGGGTTGGGGTTTGTTTAACATGTAGAGACCTGGCTCTTTACATTAACTGAACAAGAAGCAGTACCTAAAATAAGTGCTTTGATTTTCAGTGAACTTAAAAGGATAGGGATGTTATGTTATGTTTCAGAACTTGGCAGTGAACTTAAAAGTTAGGAATGTTATGCTTAGAGGAAGAGAAAGATGCCTTCAGCATCCATGATTGAACAGGAGAATTCCTGCCAGTAGCCATCGGCTTTCTCTTGCTGAAGACCAGGTCAAGTGGTGAACAGGACAATAGGTCAGCTCCTTATCCATCAACATTTATGTGCAGCAAGCTATGAAGAAATTACTGGACACTTTTCAGTTTAGAGATACAGCGCGGAAACCGGCCCTTCGGCCCACCGGGTCCGCACCAACCAGCGATTCCTGCACATTAACACTACACCCACTGCCGACAATTTTTACATTTACCAAGCCAATTAAACTACAAACCTGTATGTCTTTGGAGTGTGGGAGGAAACCGAAGATCTCGGGGAAAACCTACGCAGGTCACAGGGAGAACGTACAAACTCCGTACAGACAGCACCTGTGGTCGGGATTGAACCTGGGTCTCCGCCACTGCATTCGCTGTAAGGCAGCAACTCTACCGCTGTGTCACCATGACCGCCCGTTGGGGGCGATAGGAGGCAAATCATGGCTGGGGTAACGCAATGGCTCTCTGACTTTGCCTCACTCCTCTCCTGTGGTTGAGTTTTAGAGCTCAATATTAATAATTGAGACCGTCATAACTTTAAAATATTTAAAGCGTGATAAATTATTCAATTTTGAATCAGTTTGAGAATAAATTTATGAAATTGCATAAATTGCACAAACAAAACATTTTGTTCTAATGTGAGAAGTAGAGTTTGTGCTCACGTTATGAAGTTAAAATCCGCTCTAAAATGGTCCTATCAGACCAGCCGAATAGTAAATGGATTGCCAATTCATTTAGAAATTATTTGTAAACAGACATGTTCGGTGACTTGTGTTGAACTAGCGCAGCGGTAGAGTTGCTGCTTTACAGCGAATGCAGCGCCGGAGACTCAGGTTCGATCCTGACTACGGGTGCTGCACTGTAAGGAGTTTGTATGTTCTCCCCGTGACCTGCGTGGGTTTTCTCCGAGATCTTCGGTTTCCTCCCACACTCCAAAGACGTACAGGTATGTAGGTTAATTGGCTGGGTAAATGTAAAAATTGTCCCTAGTGGGTGTAGGATAGTGTTAATGTGCGGGGATCACTGGGCGGCATGGACTTGGTGGGCCGAAAAGGCCTGTTTCCGGCTGTATATATATGATATGATATGATATGATATGATATCGACTGAGCTCAAGATGATGAATGTAATATGTTGACTATATTCTGTCACTTCTTTCCCCAAGGATTGTCGGTGTTACAAGCAGTCCTGGATGCTGCTGCTGAAAACAAATGGCAAGTCACAGCGATCAATGTTGGGAATATAAAAGATGACAGGAAAGATGAAGCCTACCGCTCACTTTTTCAGGACCTGGAAAACAAAAAGGAAAGACAAGTGATCCTCGATTGCGAACGTGACAAAGTTAACGATATCATGGAACAGGTACCAATAATATTTTGTTCAGGAAACTTTTTCAGTCAGAGAGTGGTGAAGGTGTGGAATTCTCTGCCTCAGAAGGCAGTGGAGGCCAGTTCGTTGGATGCTTTCAAGAGAGAGCTGGATAGAGTTCTTAAGGATAGCGGAGTGAGGGGGTATGGGGAGAAGGCAGGAATGGGGTACTGATTGAGAGTGATCAGCCATGATCGCATTGAATGGCGGTGCTGGCTCGAAGGGCTGAATGGCCTACTCCTGCACCTATTGTCTATTGTCTATTGTCTATTGAAACACAGTTGCTGTGAAAAGATTTATTCTGTAATTTGTCAGTGGAAACATCAGACCCACAACATCTGTGTTCATTAAATTGTGCAGTAAACACTGAATATTTCTCATCACTTCTTTCATTTTTAGTGATAATCATTTTGACAAAATAGAGGCACATCATTTTATTTAATCACCTTTGTCATTTGGATGCCTCATGCAATGTTGCTTGAAAATGGTGCCCAATCTGAGTTTATATATTTGGCAAAAAACACAAAGTGCTGGAGTAACAGGGGGTTATTCAGTAGCTCTGGAGAGCATGGATCGGCGATATTTCAGGTCAGGGCCCTTCTTCAGACTGATTGTAGAAAGCTGGAAGAGAGGTGAGGGCCGACAAAGCTCAGAAGGTGAATCACTGCTGTAGGATACCCACTCTTGTTGCTACTTAACATGAAGGGCCTCGATTGAGTGGATGTGGGGAGGATGTTTCCAGTAGTGGGAGAGTACAGGATGAGAGGACACAGCCTCAGAATAAAATGGCGGACTTTTAGAATAGAGATGAGGAGGAATTTCTTTAGCCAGATGGTGGCGAATCTGTGGAATTCATTTCCACAGATGGTGGTGCAGGCAAGTCAATGGTTATTTTTAAAGTGGAGATTGATGGGATCGTGATGAGCAAGGGTGTCAAAGGTTACCGGGAGAAGGCAGGAGAGTGGGTTTGAGAGGGAAAAATAGATCAGCCCTGATCGAAAGGCAGAGCCGACTTGATGGACGGAATGGCCTAGTTCTGCTCCTATAAGGGTCTAATGGTTTAATATGATCAACATTTTCTGACTTCTAGCAATTGTCTCCATGATTTTGCAGGTGTTTAGTGCTTCCTGGATTTCAGCCAAGTTTATGTCTAAAAGGTTGGTTGGGTCACATTTGAAGTATTGTGTGCACTCCTAATCATCCAATTACAGGAAGGATGTGGAGGCTTTGGGGATTTGGAGAGAGTGCAGAATAGGTTAATTGGGATGTTGCCTGGATTAGCGAATATTAGCTACAAGATGAGGGCAGACAAACTTGAATTGTTTTCCACGGCACATCAGAGGGTGATGGGCAACTTTATGGAAGTACATAAAATGACAAGGTGCACATATAAGGTAGATATTCACAGTCTTTTCCCCCAGGGTGGAAAGACAAATAATGGAGGGCATAGCTTTTGTGCGAAAGGGTACAAGTTTAGCGGAGGTTTACAAGGTAAGTCTTCTACTCAGAGAATAGTAGGTACCTGGAACATGCTGCCAGAGGAAGTGGTGGATCAGAAACCATAGCAATGTTTTAAAGGCATTTGGGCATGCACATGAACAGGCAAGGAATGCAGGGATATAGACCATGCGCAGACAGATGGAAGTAGTTTAAATTCTCACATTGGTTGGTGCAGACATCATGAGCTGGATGGCCTGTTCCTGTACTTTGTTTTGTAGGTGTCTTGTTCCATTTCTGCAGATTATTGATGCAAGCATAGAAAGCCATTGTCCTGATTTCAAGGCACAACCTGGTTGCTCCTGTTGAGATATTGCAGGGACTACTTTGTTGTATCACAAGGACTAATTTGTTTGCCTGTGCAGTAATGTTTATATAAGAGAATGAGGTGATTAGGTGGCCACTCTGTTTCCAGGTGGCCGTGGAATAAACAGCCTGGATTTAAGCTCCAGCATTATAACCTTTTAAACACGTGTACTTGTGGTCCGTCCAGAGTCTCAACAAAGGTACAACAGATACCGGACCACGAAGTACAGCAGCTCCCGGTCCCAGGTGCATTTATAACAGCGTGGTTGAAAAGAGAAATGAAAATGCACAGAAAGCACTTAAAGAGGAAAGAAAATAATGTGGTTGGAAGGGAGGGGGAGGTGGGGCCCATTGATGGTGGTGGTGGTGGGGAAGGCTCTACCACAGCAGGCCTTACCTGCTCAAGGTGTGAGGGAACAATGAAAGTCCCATCTCAACCTCAATACATTCCAACATGTGAGCTGTCTATGTTTCGTTATGGAATCACTCTCTGAAGTCTGTGAAGCCTCTCTGAAGACAGCACACGAGGTCAGGATCGAATCAGGTGCTGTGATACAGCAGCTCAACCCACTCTCGGTAGAGATGGGGGAGAGAGCCACAATGTTCAGGAGGAATTTCACCAAAAGCGGAATCTATGAAATTTAGAACACAGAAGTTCTGACACAAACAGAAAATAATAATTTTCTGAAATTGATGTATTCAAGATTGAGTCCTGAAGGCTGCATTGTGCCTGGACAGAAGATGATGTGGTGTTCCTAGAGCCTGACATTAAAAGTTGGGTGTTTATTTTATATTTCATAATAAATCCAATGTAAAATTATTTATTATCTGGACTTCCATGTTTGAAAGAATTGTATAGGATGCAGTTCACAATTCAAGTCCGTTCTGGTAATTTGTTCTTCAATATTTAGATTGGTACCTGGATATGTGGGGAATAGAGGGATATGGATCATGTGCAAACAGATAAGATTAGTTCATCTGTTCAACACAGCCATTGTGGGCTGAAGGGCCCGTTCTTGTGCTGTGGTTTCCTATGTTTTATGTTGTAAAAATTTGTGTCTTTAGGATAAACTAATTTCTCAATTTCTTCATCATAGGTCATAACAATCGGCAAACATGTCAAAGGATATCATTACATCCTTGCTAATCTGGTAAGTGTCTTACAAAATGAGATAGAATCCTTTGGTATGGAAAAGTCAAGGGACAGAATGAAAGTGTTTTGTAAACTTTTACTTCGGTTCCTCTTGTACTGACAGGTACATATGGAATGCCGTGAAAAATGCTTGGTTCGTAGCTTCTCTATTTCAAATATATTTTGCCGCCCCAGATTGTTCGGGGAACATTAGTCTAATGGCTGACAGCTCACTGCTAACTGCAAATTCAGGATTAAAAGAAAGAACAAAAATTCCAGTAAAACAAAAAAGGGATGAATTGTATGTCTCAAGTAAAGTTTAAAATTTTATTTTATCTGTTCATATTAAAATGTCTGGCACAACCGTAGCAGAGTCGGCTAACTTGTTCTATTTATCTTGTTATTTTGATGCCCAATCTTTGAAGTGTACATACCAATATGGACATGTACAATAAAACTTCCACCTGAAATCCTTCTGAGCTTAAAGAAGTACTCCATTAGTAATAACCATTTTGGAATAGTAATTTGTAGATCAATGTGAAATTGCTTTTAAGTAACTAAAATATACAGATTGTAAATGATTAGTTTCCATTATCTTTGGATCATTAGGATACGCAGATCAGATTAGTTGATCTTGGCATCATGTTCGACACAGCCATTGTGGACTGAAGGGCCTGTTCTTGTGCTTTACCTTTCTATGTTTTACGTTCTAATAATTTGCGTCTTTAAGATAAACTGATTTCTCAATTTCTCCACCATTAGGTCATAACAATCGGCAAACATGTTAAAGGATAAATAATTAGGTTATTTCATTGTTAGATTTTCTTATTGAAATTATCAATGAGTAAACAGTTTTATTAATTGAATAATGCCTCAAACAAAAAAAATAGTCGAAACAGCCTTTGAACTTCATTACATTTGATGAAAAACATTATGCTGAAGGAACTCAGCGGGTCGAGCAGCATCTGTGGGGGGAAAAGGAATTGTTGATGTTTTGGGTTGAGATCTTCCATCAGGACAGAGTGGAAATGGAAGGTGGCTGGGGAGCTTCTTCTTATATTCATTCTGACCTGATGCTCAAATCCTTCATCAACCTATTAAGGCAGGCATATATTTTTTACCTTTTGCAATGTTAGGAGCCCACTTTGGCTACAGAAATGATCATGACTCATAATTGGTCATCCCGGCTCAGCCGAAATTCGGCAGAAATACTCGGGTTAAAGATGCAGTAAGACAATGCAGAAGGAAAGTGTTGGTAAGAAAGTACAAACAGGTGATGTCAAATGACTCTGTAGTTGGAAGATTGAGACTGTTGAATGACATGATCAAGCATTAACAATGTGAATTTCCTGTGTAAGTTCTGATATATCTCTGAGATTTCAATTTTCATTAAATTAATTCTCATTAAACAGAAGTGTATTAATGTGATGTCGCTGATAATTAATTGATCTTGGGTAGGATTAATTGTGTTAGTGACTGGTTTGTATTCATTTCCTGCAGTGTACTACTGAGTAATTTTTTGGGGGGAAGTGGAGATAATTGTATTAACGATAAGACCTATTACCTGCTGCAGGGATTTACAGATGGAGACTTGTCAAAAATTCAATACGGTGGAGCCAATGTGTCTGGATTTCAAATTGTTGATTATGATGATCCAGTTGTAATGAAGTTTATGCAGCGATGGTTGGCATTGGATGAGAAGGAATATCCAGGAGGGAAAACAAGCAAAATTAAGGTTGGTTTATCATATGTGTCTAATTTTTAGCACTTAATTTACAAAAGAATTTCCACCAAAATACTACTTGGTATTGGGTTGTGAATTACTGAATTTGTGTAAGTTTATGGTATACTGGGAAAATAAACTCTGAAGAACAAATACTGTGTCTTGTCCAAGATTTACCTTTGCACCAGCATCAATAAAATGAATTATCTGATCATATTCACATTGCTGTCTATGGGACCTTTTTTCCATGCAAATTGGCTAAGGTTCCCTATGTAACACCAAGCATACATTTCAAAGGCGCTTACTGCACTCGGAGTTATCTTGGGATTGTGAAAATAACTTCTACAGCAGCTCTCCTGATGAGGACAGTGTCGCGTTGACTCCCTCCGTTTCTTAGGTAAACAACCAATGTTTTGTCTCGCTGACCCATGAAACTAGGTTCTTTAACTCTTTTCCTGGAGTTTGTCTCATTGTTGTTGTAGATCTGGCTGAGAGCAGTTGTATCATTGGAAATGTAAAGATCAAGTTGTCTTTGTTCTTGGCCACCCAGTCATGGAGTACAGGGAGGAGAGAGCACAACAAAGGCTTTTCACTGTACCTTGGTACACGTGACAATAAACTAAACTGAACTAACCATGAGGAGAACCAGTGTTGAGGGTCAGGGTGGAAGAAATGTTATGACCAAGGCCTTCTGACAGAGCTCTTCTGGTTAAGACGTCCAAAAGCCAGCTGCAAATGGAAACCCCAATGCCAAGGTGCAGATGTTCAAGGAGGAGCTTATTCAGAATTATGGTGTTGAAGGCTGAGCTGCATTTGAATAGCTACCTGACGTAGGTGATCTAATTGGAAAGGTGATCCAGGGCTGTATATAGAGAGATGGCATCCTCCATTGACCTATTTTTATGATATGTGAATCGCAAGATGTCTAGATTGTACAGAGGATTGATGCAAAATGTGGGCAAATACCAATCTTCAAAGGACTTCATTGTGGTTGATGTTAGAACAATTGGGCAGTAGTCATTGAGACTGCTTACTTAATTTCTCTTGAGGACTGGAATATCGGAGGTTTCATTGAGCCAGATGGGGGCAGATGATTGTTGAAGATGTTAGCAAAGACTGTGGCCAGTTGATTTGCGCACAATTTCAGAATTCATTCATGGACTCTATTTGGGTAGGCCTTTTTCCAAGAGTTCACCCTCATGAAAGCAGATCAGAATTCTGCCACTAAGGTGGATGGGACAGAGCAAGAAGGGGTAGGAGGACTATGCCAAGATCGAGCTTTGTTTGTCTATTCAAAACAGTTGTATCAGGCATTATGCTCATCGGGTTGAGATATGTCATTATCAGGGATCACCTCTGACGTAGCTCATGATGGTTATAGTTCAATAGTTCAATAATGCTTCTCTTGTCATAACTGCTACTGCACAGTGAAATTCCTTTTACATATATTACAAATGCATGTGCCACCATTTTGGCGACATTATTTTAAGTCCAAAGTCTGGTTGGCCCGCGTGCTCGATGTGCTGGAGCAGTTCTCATGAACCTTCCTCCTTCCTCTCCTAGTCTGGCCTTCTTTGTGTCCTGAGGACATCCCCAGCAGCTGACCTAGAAGTTGCTGGAGGCATTACCCTGGTTCATCCCCCTACCAGCCCTTGCTCCCAGCGTCCGATGGCTCCAGCTCCCTCCCGGTTTACGTCGTCCGACGAGCCATCAGATGGACTCCGACGAGCCTTTGGTGGGCTACCGCTCCCACCGACTGACAAATCTTTGGGCGGGTTCCTGATCCCTCCAACCAAAGAGCTTTCGGGCAAAGTCCTGTCGACTGAAGGACCTTCTGGGTGGGCACTGTAGCCGCGGCATGTCTGGACGGCCTCCTCCGTGTGGCACCTTGAGAAACATCGGCTTTCACCCTACCCTTAACACCCTTCAGGCCTCAGGCCTCACCACAGTCTCCTGGCATTATTTTTTTTATTCAATTGAGCCTCCAGCTTATTTTACAAGGCTCTTACGCTATCTCTGAGAGCCTTGCGTAGATCATATTTAGCCTACTTGTACAGTCTGAGATCACCCTTCTTGAAAGCCTTGGATCTGAACTGTAATGGAGAGTGAGTCTCCTTGTTCATCCAAGTATTCTGATTAGGATAGACCCTAATCGACTTTTGTGGAATGCAGTGGTCGATGCATTTCTTGATGAAGCTGATGGCTGAAGTATACTCATCCAGGTGTTGAACATGTTCCAATCTATTCTTGAAGTAAACCATTTGTCCTCAGACCAATGCTGCATTACTCTATTTTTTTTGTCTTGCGCTTCAGTGGTGCAGCAGTGATCAAGAGTGTTAACACCCTGCCTGTGGTAGGAGACATGTTGAAGGTATTCGGGGGGTACCTTCTTGGAGTTTGCTGGATTGAAGTCACCTGCAATGATGAATAGGGTGTCAGGGTTCGCTGCTTCGACCCATCCAGTGCCATCTTGACAATAGACAATAGGTGCAGGAGGAGGCCATTCGGCCTTTCGTGCCAGCACCGCCATTCAATGTGATCATTGCTGATCATTCTTAATCAGTACCCCGTTCCTGCCTTCTCCCCATAACCCCTGACTCTGCTATCATTAAGAGCTCTATCTAGCTCTCTCTTGAATGCATTCAGAGAATTGGCCTCCACTGCCTTCTGAGGTCCTTGGCTTGTGGTCGCATGTCGACTGCCAACATGATGGTGGAGGTGAATTTCCACAGTAGATAAAAGCAACAGCATTTTATAAACAAGAATCCAACCTGCGACCAGACCTCGTCCTCTGGTCCAACTCCTGTTGGCGTGTTTCAATCATTGAGCTGACAGTACCCTGGGAGGAGGCTGTGGACGAGGCATATGAAAGGAAAAGGCTGAGATATTCCAAACTTGCAATAGAGGCAGAGGAGCGACGTTGGAGTGTAAGAGTATGTCCAGTGGAGGTGGGGTGCAGGGGCTTTGTATCCAGTTCCACCGCAAGGCTCCTGAGGGAAGTAGGAGTCAGAGGGCAGGCCCAAAGGAGGGCAATCAAAGAACTTGCAAATGCCGCCGAACGGAGCAGTCACTGGCTGTGGCTGAAAAGAAGAGATGCAGTCTGGGCTGCCACGTGACCATCTAGAGGCTAACCATAAGACACACACCCAGGTCTGATCACCCTGCGGTGGGCCTGCCTCGACTGAGGGTGTCTTGTGATAAAAGGCCGAAACACCCAGTGACGTTGAGGTACACTACTGAAGATGTGTCTGAATGGTAGCAACATCACCTAGTGGTCACCCCCAAGAACAACACCAGTCAATTGTAGTGCAAACCTTAGGGATTGTAACATCTAGTCCTACTAATCAATCTAGGACAGGGGGGGCAGAATTAAACAAAGACTGATGCAGGCATAATATTGCTAACCACAATTATTCTTTTTTATTTACAAGAGCCAAACCACAAACTAAGAACTCCTGAACTAAAAATAGAAAACACTCAACAGATCAGACGGCATATGTGAAATAGAAAATAGCCTGTTTCTTTTTCTTTTTCCCAGTTCTACAAAAGGATCATTGCATGGAAGATTAACTCGGTAATGTTGCTCTGAGGAGATTTCCTTGGATGCCTAGAAGGGCCACATTAGTTTAGCAATTAGCCCAGTGCATGTGTAGACTGGGCATAGGCTGTTCCACTGCTTGTGACTTAAAGTGAACAATCTACTGTGTCTGTGTTTTGGTTTGGAACGTCATCACATAGCAAGGATACAAAGGAATTAATGTAGATTATGATTTTAAAACACATGGTCGTATGTCCTGAAGCAAAATTTAACTGACCAATTAATCCATCTAGTTATCTCAGTTTAATGCTATTTGTTGTACATTGTGCAAAATTGGCACTTATAGTTGTCAGTCTTCTTATCGAGTCCACATCACAAGATTAGATATTATTCAGCCAGAGCTGAACACACTTCTCGGCATCTTCATTGTTGGCAGCGAGATCGATAGCTGTGCATTGTGTTTCCAGTTGAGGGCATTTCAGCAGGTATTCCATTGTTTGTGGTTCAATACCACATTCGCAGGTGACAAAGTAGTGGTCAGTGAAACAACAGGGTCAGCATTTCCATTGGTATTTCCCAGAAAGTTATAATTGAGGCATCACTCAGTCATTACAAATGCTATATAATCGCTAGTTCTTCATTTACTTGCCACTTATTTCATTTGTTCCTTTTCCAGTATACTTCTGCGCTGACCTATGATGCTGTCCAAGTGATGACTGAAGCATTCCGCTATCTCCGCAAACAGCGGATTGATATTTCCAGGCGAGGTAGCACTGGAGATTGTCTTGCCAATCCTGCTGTTCCCTGGGGCCAGGGTATTGAAATAGAAAGAGCATTAAAGCTGGTAAGTATCCCTTTAAGTGTTAAAATATTTACTAAAATATTAGACCAGACGGTCATAAGGTTATAAGGTCAAGTGATAGGAGTAGCATTAGGCCATTTGGCCCATCAATAGACAATAGACAACAGACAATAGACAATAGGTGCAGGAGTAGGCCATTCGGCCCTTTGAGCCAGCACCACCATTCAATGTGATCATGGCTGATCATCCACAATCAGTACCCCATTCCTGCCTTATCCCCATATCCCTTGACTCCGCTATCATTAAGAGCTCTATCTAACTCTCTTGAAAGCAAACAGGGAATTGGCCTCCACTGCCTTCTGAGGCAGAGTGTTCTACAGCTTCACAACTCTCTAAGTGACATTTTTTCCTCATCTCCGTTCTAAATGGCCTACCCCTTATTCTTAAACTGTGGCCCCTGGTTCGTGACTCCCCCAACATTGGGAACATGTTTCCTGCCTCATCGAGTCAACTCCGCCATTCAATCATGGCTGATCTATCTCTCCCTCTTCACCCCATTCTCCTGCCTTCTCCACATAACCTCTGACACCTGTACTAATGAAGAATTTATCTATCTCTGCCTTAGAAATATCCACTGACTTGGACTACACAGCCTTCTGTGGGAAAGAATTCCACAGACTCACAGCCCTCTGACTGAAGAAATTTCTCCTCATCTCCTTCCTAAAAGAACATCCTTTAATTCTGAGGCTATGACCTCTAGTCCCAGACTCTCCCACTAGTGGAATCATCCATCCACTCTATCCAAGCCTTTCACTATTCTGTATGTTTCAATGAGTGCCCCCCTCATTCTTCTAAATTTTAGAAAATAGGTGCAGGAGGAGGCCATTTGGCCCTTGGAGCCAGCACCGCCATTCATTGTGATCATCCAACTTAAATCGCCACAGTCCATGCCATAATGATACTTCCACAAGACTATCACCTACATAGGTTCATATGAAGATAGGTGAAGGGGCAGGTGGTGTTGAGGAAGCAGGGAGGCAGCAGAGTGACCCAGACAGGTGGGAGAGTGGGCAAAGATGTAGCAAATCGAATACAGTGTAGAAAAGTGTACGATCATGCCCTTTGGTTGAAGGAATAGAGGAATAGACTTTCTAAATGAGGAGAGGATTCAGAATTCAGTGGTGCAAAAGGACTTGGGAATGCTGGTGCAGGATTCCTAAAAGGTGCATTTGCAGGTTGAATCGGTAGTAAGAAGGCAAGTGCAATTTTAGCATTCATTTTGAGGGGGGTAGAGTAAAAAAAGCAAGGTTGTTACGTTGATGCTTTATCAGTTGCTGGTGAGGCTACATTTGGAAAACTGTGAGCAGTTTTGGCCTGCATATCTGAGGAAGGATGAGCAGAGGAGATTTACGAGAATGATCAGAGGGATGATTGGGTTAACGTACGATGAGCGTTTGAAGTCTCTGGGCCTAGAGATGCTGGAGTTTAGAAGGATGAGGGGGGATCCCATCGAAACTCACTGGATATTGAAAGGCCTGGATAGAGTGGACGTGGAAAGGATGTTTCCATTAATGGGGCAGTCTAGGATCATAGGGCACAGCCTCAGAATAAAAGGACGTACATTCAAAATGGAGATGAAGAAGAATTTCTTTAGTCAGAAGGTGGTGAATCTTTGGAATTCACTGCTACAGACGGCTGTGGAGGCCAAGACATTGGGTTGAGGAAAGATTTTTTAAAAAACAGAGTGCAGAATATAGTTCTCAGCAGTATAGAACAAAAATTACAGTAAAAAGTTCACAATGAGGTAGAGCTGAATTGGACTGCACCCGAGCTTACGGTAGGATCATAGAAGCCTGATAACAGAGGGGAAGAAGTTGTAGTTGAGTCTGGTGGTAGTACTAGTCATGGAGTCATACAGCAAAGAAGCAAACCCTTTGCTGTGCCAACCAAGGACCCCCATCTATGCTCGTGCTACCTGCCTGCCTCTGGCCTATATCCCTATAACCATTCATGTAATTTTTGTATCATGTCCACATTGCAGGTCCACCACAGATTTTCCAGCAACTGGTGCTCCAGCACCTCCTTTAATCCAGACAAAATTACGAGATCACACTTGAAATCCCCCCTCCCCCAACCCCCTGGAAGTCCCTCTGAAAATGTGGTGCCTAGACCGTGTGAGGCGGCCAATCTCAACCTCATTGGGACTTCTATGCCAATCGGCGGGTCAAATTTGTTCCCTGGAACTCAGGCTCGGCCGGGACCTGTTGATCTATTCCCATAGCTGACTTCCGAGGCCAACTTGGCATGCCTGTGTCTCTGCCCTTCGGCGGCCCAGGCAAAGCATGCCAGTACCGTTCGGCACCTCTTGGAGGCTCTCGTCGGATGAGCAGGTGTGCTCGCCCCTAACGCATTTTTGGCAGAATGGGCAAATTTGTGCTTTAGAGACATGGAAGTAGTATAATTATTGGGTTAGTGGTGTCTTGTTATATCATTATTACTTGACCTCCATTGGTCTGGCAAAATGGGTAATCCGGCAAGGTTCTGGAATCAAGGGTGCTGGAAAATCGGTGATGAACCTGTATTGCAGCGCTAAAGGCAGTCAAAATGTGTTGAACAAAAACTATGCTCACTTGATTGCACATTTTTTTTCTTTCTGGAAAAGAATGTTGACTTTGGCAGATATATTCTTCATGATGTGTTTCAGTAATTGAAGCTCAATTAACTGAAAATAGCCAAGGGGTCTGAATGCTGACGATTCTCTTTATGTTAGCACTAATATCCTATAAAAACAATCTCCTTCTTCAAAAAAGGATGTTGAAGGCATTAATGGGTTGCCAGAAGCTACTCATCTTGGGTAACGTTCTAGCTCAGTCCTGATGACTGATGCTTGCTGATGCTAATACCAATGTTCAATTATGATATACAAAGCTTCTGAAATAATGTTGTACAGAAGCTTAAAGGATATTTTTTACCCATTCTCATTTCTTAAATTAGGTTCGCATTGATGGTTTGACAGGAAACATTCAATTTGATCAATTTGGAAGAAGAGTCAATTATACAGTCAACATTATGGAACTCAAAAATAGTGGTCCTCGCAAGGTACAACATAAATTTATATTTACATTTCAAGTTGCTTCATATTATTTGTTAAATCACAGTAAATTCAATATTTTTAATTTGTCTGTTTACCCCTTGGAAATGACGCAAATCGTTCCGGTCCGGATCCTGAAATACCAGGTACTAATTAGAATTCTATTCCAAAAGGTATAATTGGTATGTAGTTTCTTGATGGTTGTTTTGCCATGCTACCGTTGGACTCACAGATGATGTCATAAATCGTATTTTATATACTTTACGACAGAGAAGGAGGCCATTTGACCCATCGGATTTGCATTGGTTTCAGCTGATGTCAGCAGTTCTGTGATACAATGATGTGCAAATGCAAGCATAATATTAAACACTTCCAATAATTTTATTGTAAAAATGGCAGATTGGATACTGGAATGAGGTTGACAAGATGGTCGTCACAGCTACAGATTTTCTTGCTGGAAATGAAACTGCAGGAATGGAGAATAAGACGGTTGTAGTGACAAGTATTATGGTATGTTTTTGAGCACATTACGAAGAATCACCTGTGGTAATTAAAAGATAAATCTTTGCATGTAAATGTCAGTAAAATTGGAATATTATCGAAGCATTAATAAATCTGTCTATTTATTTTGTAGTTATGTAAATCAAAATTATTAAAATTTGTTTACAGCATTTATCACATTAGAAATGATTTTTTGCCATAATTGTGTTGATCGTGGTTTATATTGTGCTTTTGAACCTCAGGGATATGTTTTTGCTTTCTAAGTGAGTGATGTCAAGGTCCTTGTTTTTGGGGCTTATTAACTTTCATATTCTTAAAAAACAAATCCCAGGTGTTTGGCTTGCACCAGACTATTTCAAGACAGGGTTGTGGTCCACATTTGGCCACTCCTAGTTTATGTAAATATTAGTTGAATTCTTAGTTTAGTGTAGAGATACAGCACATACTGGGGACAATTTACATTTATACCAAGCCAACTCACCTGCAAACCTGTACGTCTTTGGAGTGTGAGAGGAAACCGAAGATCTCGGAGAAAACCCACGCGGTCATGGGGAGAGCGTACAAACTCCGTACAGACAGCGCCCATAGTCGGGATCGAACCTCGGTCTCCGGCGCTGCAAACGCTGTAAGGCAGCAACTCAAGCACTGCGCCACCGTGGCCAACCATGGTGGAGTGTGATCAAATTAAGGGACGTAAGTGCTTTATATTGTTGGTGATCCCATTTCTTTCCATAGAGGTTTTAGAAAGCAGTTCCTATAAAGGGAGCTACATTTGCAATATAATTTATGTCATAAGTTGGTAACCTTCATATATCAAAAGCCATAGGGAACTCCTGGCATAATGGTTCAATTGCTGGGTTAGCAATCTGATTATCTGGACCAGCAGTATGAACATTGACTTCTCTAACTTTAGATAGTTCCTCTGTCCCTCTCTTCCCCTCCCACTTCCCAATTCTCCCACTGCCTTCCTGTCTCCACCTGTATCCTTTCTTTATCCCACCCCCTGACATCAGTCTGAAGAAGGGTCTCGACCTGAAACGTCACCCATTCCTTCTCTCCTAGATGCTGCCTGACCCGCTGAGTTACTCCAGCATTTTGTAATACCTTGATTATCTGGATCCATCATTTCAAATCCTATCATGACGACTAGTAGAACTAATTCAATTAGCTACACCATTTATTTTTAAATAACTATATTTCAGACAGTCACTATCGCTGCAACTACATTGCTGCAACCAGTCATAAATAAGTACATGTGTCTTCATTCCAAGAGTAATGCACTTGGGCTGCATGGCGGCCTAGCGGTAGAGTTGCTGCCTTACAGCGCCAGAGACCCAGGTTCAACACTGACTATGGGTGCAACCTGTACGGAGTTTGTACGTTCTCCCCGTAACCATGTGGGTTTCCGCCATGTGCGCCGGTTTTCTCCCACCCTCCAAAGAGGTACAAGTTTGTAGGTTAATTGGCTTTGGTAAAATTGTAAATTGTTCCTATTGTGTAAAATAGTGTTATGTATGAGGATTGCTGGTCGGCACGGACTCAATGAGCCAAAGAGCCTCTTTCCGCACTGTAAGTCTAAACTAAACTAATCCACTCAAAATAGACACAAAATGCTGGGTTAACTCAACGGGATTGGCAGCATCTTTGGATAGAACGAATGGGCGACATTTTGGGTCAAGACCCTTCTTCAGACTGAGAGTTAGGGAAGAGGAAGACACAGATAAGGAAGTGTAAGGTGTGAAAACAAGACATCAAAGGGGGTAGAGATCAAATAAAATGTAGAATACTTCATTATTAGCTAGAATGACAACGAAGCATACAGAGATAACATTTAATAAGGGGGACAGTCAGACTGGTCGGTGAACTAGGAAGGGGGAGGGATGGAGAGAGAGGGAAAGCAAGGGTTACTTTAAGTAAGAGAAGTCAATAGTCGTACCACTGGGCTGTAAGCTGCCCAAGCTCAATATGAGGTGCTGTTGCTCAATTTGCGTTGGGCCTCACTCTGACAATGGAGGAGGCCCAGGATGGAAAGGTCAGTGTGGGAATGGGAGGGGGAGTTAAAGTGTTTACCAACCGGGAGATCAAGTAAGTTTAGGCAGACTGAGCGGAGGTGGTCAGCGAAACGATCGCCGAGCCTGCGCTTGGTTTCGCCGATTATATATAGGAGTCCACACCTGGAACAGCGGATACAGTAGATGAGGTTCGCGGAAGTGCAAGTGAACCTCTGCCTCACCTGAAATGACTGTCGGGGTCCCTGGATAGAGTCGAGGGAGGAGGTATAGGGACAGGTGTTGCATCTCCTGTGGTTGCAGGGGAAAGTACCTGAGGAGGGGGTGGTTTGGGTGGGAAGGGACGAGTTAACCTGGGAGTTGCGGAGGTATCGCTCTCTGCGGAAGGCGGAAAGGGGTGGAGAATGTAAGATGTGGCTAGTAGTGGGATCCCGTTGGAGGTGGTGAAAATGTCGAAGGATTATGTGCTGTATGCAATGGCTGATGGGGTGAAAGGTGAGGACTAGGGAGACTCTGTCCTTGTTGCGACTGGGGGGAGGGGGAGCAAGAGCGGAGCTACAGGATATGAAGGAGACCAATGTGAGGGCCTCATTTATAATGGGAGATGGGAACCCCCATTCCCTAAAGAATAGGGACATCTCAGATGTCCTAATATGGAACACCTCATCTTGGGCGCAGATGCTGTGAAGACGGAGGAATTGGGAGTAGGGGATAGTCTTTGCAGGAGGTAAGATGGGAAGAAGTGTAGACTAGATAGCTCTGGGTGTCACTAGGGAACAAGCTGCCAGAGGAGGTAGTTGAGGCAGGGACTATTGCAATGTTTAAGAAACTTGTAGACAGGTAAGTTGAGCCAAAGAGCCTATGTCCACGCTGTATGACTCTACAACTCTAATCAATGCAATTTTTTTAGTTAATACAGTGCTTATTTTCGTGAGGTCGTTTGATGGCAAAATTCACTGGTACACTTCGCTGAAGATTCATGAAATGGTAACGGATGAGTTCATATCCACAACCTCCTACATAACAAGTTGTACCCTTATCCAGGGCATTAGAATTGGGCATCACATGGATTAATACAGTCTATTGCAGGATCCGGAGAACAAATTAAGCCTTGTATTTTAAAAAATCGCCGGGGCCTAGAATTTGGTCCAGTTGTCATCTCAGTCAAACATTACATGATCTTGCAATGACCTTTTAAAAAAAGTCACACAATCTTTTTTCCATAGGAATCGCCCTATGTGATGCTGAAGAAAAATTATGAACAGTTTGAAGGAAATGACCAGTATGAAGGTTACTGCGTCGATCTTGCAGCAGAAATAGCCAAACATTGTGGATTTAAGTACAAACTTTCCATCGTACCCGATGGGAAATATGGTGCCAGGGACGCGGAAACAAAAGTCTGGAATGGAATGGTGGGAGAACTGGTGTATGGGGTAAGAAAACAAAATAAAAAGTGTATTCATTATAAATCATTCAATAATTGTTGCATGTTTAATAGATGATTGTCAAGGAAGAGCATGGTTTTTAATGAAATTATCCGCATGGTCAAATATCCATTATCAAAAACCAATACAAATGCAACAGTTTCAATTCTGTTTCAGCCGTATATAAAGTAAGATACTCTGTTCTGTTATTTCCAGAAATGTAGGAGTCAAGGAAATCATGTGGTGATGAAGGATAATTACATTTCCTAAAGTAACAATATTCATTTCTTGAATGTAAATTATTTTCACATTCTCGGTTTGATAGCACAAAACTAAATATTTGAATCGGAAAAAAATGCTGTCAATTTGCAATAAATCAGTAGTAGTGGATCATCATTTCTTTCAGTGATCAAAAGACAAAGTGCTAGAGGAACTCAGCGTGTCAGGTAGCATTCCTCAGTCTAAAGAATGGTCCCAATGTGGGACTAGAAGAAATGTTGCCTATCCATTCCATCCACAGATGCTGCCTGACTTGCTGAGTTCCCCCAGCACTTTGTCTTTTTGGTCAAGATTGCATCTTCCGCATTTACTTGCGTCTACATTTCCTTCTGTGATGTTGGATCAAACAATTTTGTGCATGGTGTGATGATACTCGAGCTTGATATTCTCCATATGCAAATGCTTCCGCATCATTGGGAACGTCACTTGTATAGTTAAATTATGAAGTGTATATAGATTATGTATTGGTGAACTGAGTTTATTATCTCTTGAACAAAGATAACATGAAGCAGTCCTGACTCTATTGTACTTTATTTGCATTGAAATAAATGTCTTTTCTACAGCAATTTTGGATTAGCAACCTTCAGGTAAGTATCAACAATGAAGTACAGTAATGCAAAAAAATAAGACTACAGGTAAATTGTAGTGATCTTGGTAAAGAGAAAATAGGTTAACAGGTTAGGCAAAGAACCTTCATCTCAATTACATTAAAACAATTTTGTAAAAAAAACCGACAAGACTGAAAGCTACTGATGATTGAACATCAGTTTCAGTTCACAACAATAGTTTTTGTCAATGGGATGAACTAATCAATTAAAAAAACCCTGTGCTTTGTTGTTGCAGAAAGCAGATATTGCAGTAGCTCCACTGACAATCACTTTGGTAAGAGAGGAGGTGATCGACTTTTCAAAGCCCTTCATGAGCCTCGGGATATCCATCATGATAAAGAAACCGCAGAAGTCGAAGCCAGGAGTTTTCTCCTTTCTCGATCCATTAGCTTATGAAATCTGGATGTGCATTGTCTTCGCTTACATCGGGGTCAGCGTAGTTTTATTCTTGGTCAGCAGATTTAGTCCCTATGAGTGGCACACCGAAGAATATGAAGATGGACGGGAAACACAAAGTAACGATCAAACTAATGAATTTGGGATATTTAATAGTCTCTGGTTTTCTCTGGGTGCCTTTATGCAGCAAGGATGCGATATTTCGCCAAGGTTGGTCACTCGAGCATTTTAGCTTTGTGCATTTTCGGTCCCTATCTGCTGGCACGGTGCATATATATTCACGTTTTAAACCAGATCATTTTCCTTTTACAAATGAAAGGGAAAAAAATTTGCAAAAAGATTCCAAAAAGGCAAAACTACATTTTTTAAAGAGCGTTTTTCAAACCAAAGAGGTACACGAATGATGCACCAAGATGTCATTCATGTATTTCTGCAGTGAACTTATATATACACCCTGCTGCTGTGACCATAAAATGCATAAGGTTACAGTTGTTACTTCGTCCTCTTGGAGGGGTACCGTGTTTTTGCTGCATATTCCCATTTTACGGTCCTCGGTTCATGTATGTACAACAAAGGCAAGGGCGAGGAACAAGCACAAAGGTAAGGAGCTCCATATTCAATTCATCAGTCATCTCATTATCCAATGTTTCTTTTAATTTTTCACAGCTATCTCGCCACGGCAAAGCAAATAGTTTATGTTCGAGGATTTCTAACTCTTCATATTCAGTGAGATATGAGAAATTCATTTGTTGGCTTGAAGAGGTATTCTTTGAAGCAATGATATATCTTTATTGAGAGGGCATTAAATGTGTTCGAGTGAACTCTCAGAAGAATTGAGAGAAGACAGGAGCATCGTCAATTATAAATATACATATACACCGATGAGCCAAAGCATTATGACCACTGACAGGTGAAGTGAATAACGTTGAATATCTTGTTAAAATGGCACCTGTCAAGGGGTGGGATATATTAGGCAGTAAGTGAACAGTCAGTTCTTGAAGTTGATGTGTTGGATGCAGGAGAAATGGGCAGGAGTAAAGACCTGAGCGACTTTGACAAGGGCCAAACTGTTATGGCCTGACGATTGGGTCAGAGCATCTCTGAAACGGCAAGGCTTGTGGGGTGCTCCCGGTCAGCAGTGGTGAGTACATACCGACAGTGGTCCGAGGAGGGACAAACCACAAACCGGCAACAGGGTGTTGGGCGCCCAAGGCTCATCGATTCATGAGGGCAAGGAAGGCTATCCCATCTGGTCCGAACCGACAGAAGGTCTACTGTGGCACAAGTCACAGAAAATTTTAATGGTGGTCACGGGAGGAATGTGTCACAATACACAGTGCATCGCACCCTGCTGTTTTGGCTGATCGGTTATATATATATATATATGTTTAAAATAATGTTAAATATAGACCAAAACTATATACTGATCACCTTTAGTAATAGCAATTTAGTTATTGAACAACTAAAGCTTTAGAGACATCAGTTATATTTTTAATGATTACTATTAGCTACGCTGTGCTAGCTTCAGCATATGTTCTCTGTAGATCTGCCTTTGAAGAGAATACTTAAAATTGTGATGAGCATAATTTACTTATAAAATATTTATATTGTAATAATTTTGTTTGTAGAAGAACAGAAGTAATATTTAGGAATGTCATTCTGCCATGTCTTGGGATCGTCTAGAGAGGGAGCCTGGCATCATGTTACTCAATTAAATCTTATGTATGGGCAGTAATTTTGCATGCTTGATGTTTGACACCATCAGTCCAGGGAATGATAAATGTTTAGTTTAGTTTAGAGAAACAGCATGGAAGCAGGCCCTTCAGCCCTCTGCGTCCACGCCAGCCTAAGATCGCCCGTACACTAGTTCTATCCTACACACTAGAGACAATTTGCAGAAGCCAATTAATCTACAAACATTCACGTCTTTGGAATGTGGGAGGAAACCAGAGGGCCCGGAGAAAAGCCACGAGGTCACAGGGACAACGTACAAACTACACAGACACTCGAGATCAGGATCAAACCCGGGTCTCTGGTGCCGTGAGGCAGCAACTCTATCGCTGCGCCACCGGGTCGCCCTGTTGAAGAAATAATCATATTGTAATAATTTTTAGTCATTTGAATATCCAGAAGAGTAACCAAGGTACAATTACTTCTAAATAAAAAGCTTTACTATTCATGAACGGCTGATTAATTAAACGTAATCATATTAATCGGCTGCAGCTAAATAAATGGCAATAACCATTGCTGATTAACTCATAATGGGACTGACAAATTAGCTCTTAGACAATAGACAATAGGTGCAGGAGGAGGCCATTCGGCCCTTCGAGCCAGTACCGCCATTCAATGTGATCATGGCTGATCATTCTCAATCAGTACCCCGTTCCTGCCTTCTCCCCATACCCCCTGACTCCGCTATCCTTAAGAGCTCTATCTAGCTCCCTCTTGAATGCATTCAGAGAATTGGCCTCCACTGCCTTCTGAGGCAGAGAATTCCACAGATTCACAACTCTCTGACTGAAAAAGTTTTTCCTCATCTCTGTTCTAAATGGCCTACCCCTTATTCTTAAACTGTGGACCCTGGTTCTGGACTCCCCCAACATTGTGAACATGTTTCCTACCTCTAACATGTCCAACCCCTTAATAATCTTCTACGTTTCGATAAGATCCCCTCTCATCTTTCTAAATTCCAGTGTATCTTCAGTTCATTTAGCTCATGTATTCTGTTCATAGTGCTGTCCATTTCCATGGTCCAGGTTTTGAACAGATAATGTGTCCTCTTTTTCTGGCTTAGTTGAGGTACAATAGAAACTGTTTCTCTCATGTAATCTTAAGGTTAACACTCTCCTCAAAATGAAGCTGATTAACTTGGCATATTGAGGACTTTGAATCTGATATTTATAAATTAAGACACTCAGGGAGGTCATGTAAATTACTAGCTTCCAACATCTTCAAACTCTTTGATTAGGAAGTGTGACCTCATAGCCAATAATGTATTTTATTCCTGTCTTACCAGTCTCTTAATGGAGAGGTGAAAGGGCTCCACACACTGCCTCATTTTCCCCTGGTGCCACTAATATCAGGAATTCAGCCCTAATAAAAAGAACTATCTTAACCTACCTTATTGCCCACTGATATTGTAAGACCTTTATTTGTATTAATTAGCTTGAACCTGAGGATTACAAATATAATGATTCAGTCTCAGGGAGTATAAACCAAAACTTCAGTCGTTGTTTATCAGATGACAAAACATTGGAAGAATTTAATGCAGATAGCAAAATCAGCAGCATAAAACCCCAGAAAACCCAGAACAATACCCAAAATGTTAACCAAAAATTTAATAATTATACTCACCTATTTTCACATATATTTCAATAACTGTGCCTTCAATTAATCACACATAAAACCTTTGAATGGTTGATCTAGATTGATTGTAGATACCCTGAGTCTGGCTGACCAAATTAACAACCCCCTTCATGCTGTGATAATGAGCAAGATCGTAGTAAGTTGTTGGTCATCTCCTAAGTCCAGTGACCTCTGATTAACTCGGTGACATCACTTCAGTACTGGATATTACCGTAGCTCTGAATGTCACAACAGGGCTGGATCTTACTAGTATTCCAGACTTTGCATCCTCACTTTGGGATAGCATTGCTGTCACCCTGTGATTCCAATGGGCATGCTCTTAACCTTACACATTTTATCTTTGAATTTCCCTGTACATTTACAGAGATTGCTGCTTAAATATAATATCTAGGACAAAGACACGCAGTTCTTCTTGGTAATGTTAACTTCCACCTGCTCAGGTCACTGAATAGGCCAATGAGAACAATTTCGGAAATAAAAAAACAATTTCAGTTGTTGTTACAGTAAAGATGGTTTGATGAGGCTGCAACCTATAAATTTAGTGTATTGGTATATTGATATTCCAATTATTTACTAAACGGCTACTTGGTCAACTAAAGGCCTTGATATTATTTTATCTAAGACACATACGCTGTCCGAGAGTGATAAATTTAACTGAGTTTTTGAAAAGGTCAATTAGAGAAATGATGAGACAAATTCAATGGAGACTTTAACCAGGCCTTTGACAAGGAACCACATAGTCTGGATGGTTAGATCATCCAGACTATATGGGACCTTGTCCAAGGCCAGACTCAGTTCACACTAGTCTGGAAGGTTAAATCTCATGGGATCAGGGTGAGGTAGACAGTTAGGGAAGGAATCGGAGTAGTAGTGCAGGTTGTTATACTGATTGAATGCTTGTGACTAGTAGTGTGCCACAGGAATCTGTGCTGGGTCCACTCTTGCTTGTCATCTGGACTAACGATTAGGATGACAATGGTTAGCAAATTTGGCGTAATGGACAGTGAAGATGGTTATCTTAGATTACAATAGGATCTAGATGAACGAGGGAAACGGGCCAAGAAATGACAAATGGAATTTAACTCTGACGAGGGTGAGGTGTTGCATTTTGGAAAGTTGAACCAGGGCAGGACATTCACAGGAAATGATAGGACGATGGAGAGTGTTGTAGAACCGAGTGATCTCAGGGTGCATAGTTTCATTAAATTGGTGACACAGGTACGCAGGATGTTGAAGTGTGCCTTTGGCATACTTGCCTTCATCAGTCAGTGCACTGAGTACAAGAATTGGAATGTCATGTTATAACTGTACAAGTCGTTGGTGAAAGTGTTGTGTGCTGTATGTCATTCTCATCACCCAGCTATAGGAAAGATGTAAGTAAGCTGAAAAGGGTGCAGAAGGTGCATGAGAATGGCACACACACACACACACACACACACACACACACACACACACACACACACACACACACACACACACACACACACACACACACACACACACACACACACACTTCTACATTAAGTTTGGAGGTGGCAGCAAGATTGCTGGAGCTGTGGACTTTGAGGAAGGCTGTCAAAGTATATAAGCGGGATAAAGATTAGTTCTCGAATGGTGAAATGACTGATGAAATTTAATTTGAGCAAGTGTAAGGTGTTGCACTTTGGAGGGTCAAATGTAAGGGGAAAGTATGCAGTTAATGGCAAGACCCTTACCAACATTAATGTACAGAAGGGTCTTGAGATTCATGTCCATAGCTCCCTGTAAGTGGCATTGAGTGTCAGGGACCTAAATGCACTGAGATTCAGATTGAGATTCAGAAACATCACCTATTCCTTTTCCCCAGAGATGCTGTCTGACATGCTGAGTTACTCCACCTTATTGTGTCTATCTTTAGCTTTTTGTTCATATTCACCAGGGTACAACGAACTTTCTTGTTCACATGAAGCTCACAGAATAAACAGTATACATAGGAAATGATAAATACAACGATGAGTGCTCAGCAGCAGAATGGTTCAAGACTGTAGTGCAATCTGAAGTAGTGGGAAAAATATTAAAGTACAATAACAGAATAACTTGAATGAGATAGAGTGTTAGGGCCAGGGGTGTAGTAACAGCAGTCCAGGCAGCATCTCTGGAAAGAAGGAACCAGTGATATTTTGGGTCAGGTCCCTTCTTCAGAAAGAGGTGATTGGTTCCGGAGTTGGATAGCTGTGGGGAAGGAGCTGTTTTTAAGTCCAGACATTGGCGCTGTCAAGCTTCCGCATCTTCTCCTTGAAGGTAGAAGAGAGAAGAGTGAGTGGCTAGCTAAGGTGGCAGATATCCTTGATGATACCTCCAGACTTCCTGACGTAAAACACTTTGACGATGGACTGGAAGGAAGGAAGTGATGAGCCTGTGGTGGACATGGCTGTGTTCACCACTCTGGAGGTTCAGGCGGTCAAGAAAAGAGTGTTTGCCATTCCTGGCTAAGATACATCCTGTCAGAATACTTTTGTAGAAGTTCAGAATCCTCTTGGACATGCTGAGTCTTCTCAAATGCTTATGAAAGTAAATATGCTGACGTTTTTTCTTGATCATTGCATCAGTGTGAAAGGACCAGATTTCATTAAACTGTCGACTATCTCTACAGTGGCTCCTTTGATCAACCAACTTTCCTTAAACAAACATATCAAGAAATCACTGCCCCTTACATTTTATTGCAATTGGTATATTTTGTAAGTTTAAAGTCTAGGTTAGAAAGCGAATAGCAATACTGCTTTGACAATTGTTAAATACCAGCTCGAGGAAGAAGAAAGTATTAAAACACACTTAATGTTATAATTAAAATCAAAGTTAATGTACTTTATGCTCATATGTGTCTTTTCTTTCTAATAGGCTATGACAGGTGAGGAAACTTTATCATTTAATAAATTCTTGAAATCTGGTGCAATACGTTGATGTTCATACATTTATTCTATTGAAATTATAGGCATCTGTACATATTCCACCAAAAGAATTATTACACTATCGCTACTTGATATTTATTTTTATTAAGGGGTTTGTACTTAATGTGAAATTTAGAAAAACAGTCCCACAATATTCCTTTAATGTTGAACAAAAAAAATGAGAATGTTTATAGGTATGATTTTGGAAACTATATAAAGGCCATCACAGTGGGATTTATTTGATGAATCAGAATAAAATATTTGTCGGCAGTTTCCTGGGTTGAAGATTGCCAGTCCAGTACTGGATTTTTGCTGAGTCAGACGGTTTCACCTGGTATATGTGTTCACGTTCACTGAGAAAATTCAGTCAAAGTTGTTGAAGCACAGACATCATATTCTGGAAAGTGGATGGTTTTCAGCACCAAGGTAGAATTACTGAGGTTGTTTCAGTGCATTCAGAAAATATTCAGACCCCTTCACTTTTTCCACATTTTGTTACGTTACAGCCTGATGACAATTTATATATCTTTTATTTATAATGAATGATCTCTTGCTCTCTTGCTATCCACTTTGCTGCTGTAACACTGTAAATTTCCCCGGTGTGGGACGAATAAAGGAATATATTATTATTATTATTATTATTATTATTATTATTATTATTTTAAAATTGATTAAATTCATTTTTTATCATCAATCTACACACAATACCTCATAATAAAAAAGCGAAAACAGGTGTTTAGAAATTTTTGCAAAGTAATTAAAAAGAAATAACTGAAATATCACATTTACGTAAGTATTCAGACCCTTTACTCAGTAACTTGAGGCACCTTTGGCAGTGATTACAGCCTCAAGTCTTCTTGGGTATGATGCTACAAGCTTGGCACACCTGTATTTGGGTAATTTCTCCCATTCTTCTCTGCAGATCCTCTCAAGCTCTGTCAGGTTGGATGGGGAGCATCGATGCACAGCTATTTTCAGGTCCCTCCAGAGATGTTCGATCGGCTTCAAGTCCGGTCTCTGGCTGGGCCACTCAAGGACATGCACAGACTAGTCACGAAGCCACTCCTGCATTGTCTTGGCTGTGTGCTGAGGGTCATTGTCCTGTTGGAAGGTGAACCTCCAGCCCCAGTCTGAGGTCCAGAATGCCCTGGAGCAGTTTTCATCAAGGATTTCTCGGTACTTTGCTCCCTTCATCTTTCCCTCGATCCTGACTAGTCTCCCAGTTCCTGCCACTGAAAATCATCCCCACAGCATGATGCTGCCACCACCATGCTTCACCGTGGGTATGGTATTGGCCAGGTGATGAGCGGTGCCTGGTTTCCTTCAGACGTGATACTTGGCATTCAGCCCAAAGAGTTCAATCTTGGTTTCATCAGACCAGAGAATCTTGCTTCTCATGGTCTGAGTGTCCTTTAGGTGCCTTTTGGCAAACTCCAAGTGGGCTCTCATGTGCCTTTTACTGAGGAGTGGCTTCTGTCTGGCCACTCTACCATAAAGGCCTGATTGGTGGAGTGCTGCAGATAGAGTTGTCCTTCTGGAAGGTTCTCCCATCTTCACAGAGGAACTCTGGAGCTCTGTCAGAGTGACCATCGGGTTCTTGGTCACCTCCCTGACCAAGGCCCTTCTCCCCCGATTGCTCAGTTTGGCCGGGCGGCTAGCTCTATGAAGAATCCTGGTGGTTCCAAAGTTCTTCCATTTAAGAATGACGAAGGCCACTGTGCTCTTTGGAACCTGCAATGCTGTAGAAATTGTTTTATACCCTTCCCCAGATCTGTGTCTCGACACAATCCTGTCTCAGAGGTCTACAGACAATTCCTTCGTCTTCATGGCTTGGTTTTTGCTCTGACATGCACTGTCAACTGTGAGACCTGATATAGACAAGTGGGTGCCTTCCCAAATCATGTCCAATCAATTTAACTTACCACTGGTGTACTCCAATCAAGTAGTAGAAACATCTCACGGATAATCAATGGTAACTGGATGAACCTAAGCTCAATTTTGAGTGTCATAGCAAAGGGTCTGAACACTTATTAAATGTGATATTTCAGTTATTTCTTTTTAATTACTTTGCAAAAATTTCTAAACACCTATTTTCGCTTCTTCATTCTGGGATATTGTGTGTAGATTGATGATGAACAAAATGAATTTAATCCATTTTAAAATAAGGTAACAAAATGTGGAAAAATTGAAGGGGTCTGAATACTTTCTGAATGCATTGTATATCTTATAACAATAGACAATAGACAATAGACAATAGACAATAGGTGCAGGAGTAGGCCATTCAGCCCTTCGAGCCAGCACCGCCATTCAATGCGATCATGGCTGATCACTCTCAATCAGTACCCCGTTCCTGCCTTCTCCCCATACCCCCTCACTCCGCTATCCTTAAGAGCTCTATCCAGCTCTCTCTTGAAAGCATCCAACGAACTGGCCTCCACTGCCTTCTGAGGCAGAGAATTCCACACCTTCACCACCCTCTGACTGAAAAAGTTCTTCCTCATCTCCGTTCTAAATGGCCTACCCCTTATTCTCAAACTGTGGCCCCTTGTTCTGGACTCCCCCAACATTGGGAACATGTTATCTGCCTCTAATGTGTCCAATCCCCTAATTATCTTATATGTTTCAATAAGATCCCCCCTTAAAAGAAAACAATGTCCATAGTTAAATATTTCAACAACAGGAATTATTTGTAGATAAATCACTTATGGTGCCAAAGTGGTTGAATTGCCTCCCAACACTGACTGGTTGATTTATGTATGGAATTTAGCCATTCCCACAATGCAGCACAATACCTGTTACACGTGAACCACAGCTACAAAGATGAATTCATTTAAACCTAGGTTTGAGACTTGGTGCAAGGAAACAAAACAGAAATCTTGGCTCTGAATTATTTTCCATTTTTAAGTGCTTTTTAGAACTGAAAGATTATATGTTAACTTAATGTACGTTGATTAATCAGTGGGAAAGCTACCTCTAACTATCAGAAGAGTGAGGGGACTGAGTAATACCATGGCTTAGTAATAAATTAAATATGGTACATAAGGACGGATTCAGAGACAGCACAAGCTCATTGTCACTCTTGTAGTTTAGTTGGAGGATGGTATGCAAAGATCTCAGCTGAAATTGAAACAAAAGAGCAAGTTTGGACAGTTATTAGGGTATTTGTCAGAAATTATATTGGTGGAAAATGGCATAGAGTTTATCCTGGAATTAATTGACGTAAACTTAACTTATCTTCTTGCATTTTAGATCAGAACAAGGGAAACACATTTCAGCTTTTCAAAGCTGCAAAAAAGCCTTGGATTTCTGAGTTATCTTTGTTTTCACATTATCTGTGTATTTACAAGTGTTTTTTTTGACATGTTCCCTGGCCATTCATGAAACATGTTTCTTTTATTAAGCACTTGATTTTGATCAATTATAAATGGTGTTTAAAATAATCACAGCAAAAGTTGAATACTGTAAGTTGTGCATTTGCATTTTTATGTACAGTACTAAATTTTCAGCATAGTACATGCCTTCTCACATCTGTGCATAACAACTGTTTGTAAATGTCATTAAATGTGATGAATGTTTCTTTCCCAAAACTAGTCATTCAAGCATTTGGTATAGTTTTGTGTGAAACCATAAAATGCATGTGAAGTAAAATTATCATAAATCTAACTTCATCATGTATCCCATGCATATAATATATAAATTATTTCCGTGGGGGTTACTAATCTTGTTTTCATCTGGAATGGCCTCATATTCCCAACAATCTTTTCTGCAGGGACTCACATTTTACAGTTTATTCAGCCTAAATGAATCTCTTTATTAAAAAAGTTTTTTTCCCCACTGTGAAGTAGACTTCTAGCAGCATTAAAACACATTGCAATTAAATTTTGAACTTAAAAGGATATGAAATTTGTTTCAACTTTTCTCTGAAATGGCCAGAATATACACCTAATGTGCTTCCCTGTGTATAGATGCTATCTATGCTCAATATCAAGCGATTGTTTACTCTGTTACATTGATGACGTTCATTTTACCTTATAAATCCATTTCACACTTATTATTAGATCCCTGTCGGGGCGAATTGTTGGAGGTGTGTGGTGGTTCTTTACCTTGATCATAATATCATCATACACGGCTAACTTAGCTGCTTTCCTGACCGTCGAACGAATGGTATCACCCATTGAAAGTGCAGAGGATCTCGCTAAGCAAAGTGACATTGCCTATGGAACTTTGGATGCTGGATCCACGAAAGAATTCTTTAGGGTAAGATAGGGAGGCTTTTACCTCTTGTGTTTTGTTTTGTGTTTTGTGGTAGGGTTAGTTGCCAATGTTTAGAAAGAAAACACCTTTTTTAACACTGTATATGCAAAGGTTTTACCTATGATGACAGTTTCTAATTATGTTTTATTATCACACTCAGTCAGAATCAAATCATATTATTATTCTGCTCCGCAGATAAATCGATACCTGTCATTTAGCCAGCATCTTTAAAAAATAAATGGACTATCAGATTATTACAACATTGGCACTGGTGAGAACCTGTTGGCATGAATTTTCTGCCATATCACTCACCCTTTCAATGGTAACAACATGTATGTATTCATGAGAGACTTAGCGATGTATTCAAAGAGTTAGATATAACTCTTCGGGCCAACGGAATGAAGGATTATGGGGAAAAAGCAGGAACAGGGTACTGATTTTGGATGATCAGCCATGACCATATTGAATGGCGGTGCTGGCCTGAAGGGCCAAATGGCCTACTCCTGCACCTATTTTCTATATTTCTATGTTTCTATGTCAAGAAAGTTCACTGGTTATCAAGTGCTTTAGAATATCCTGAAATCACAATGATGGATGGTGGTGGGAGTAGAAATATAGCACTGGAAAGGCAGAGCAAATGGCACATTATTTTGCATGGCGTACATTATTTGTTCTGTTGATGGATCTAGTGACCGCCACCACAATATTTCTGAACATTGGCATTCCCATTTTGAAAAAAAGAGCGAAATGTCACAATAACATTCAATAAAGAATGCAGGGACTCTAAGAAAATTTTCAATTTGAAATCTGATAGATTGCCTTGTTATGACAGGTTCAAATGTCCTGAAGGAATATGATTAACAATTTGAAATGTTTGCTTCTAAATATCTAAATACTACTGAGCGCACAGTCTTTAAAAAGCTTCTTGTGAGATTCACAAATGCAAAATATTGCAGATGATGAAAATCTGAACAAGTGTCAGAAAATGCAATCCAGACAGCATCAGTGAGGAGGGAAATGGAGTTAATGTTTCAGGCCACCAATCTCTTGTATGGTTAGAGGTGAAAACATTTTAAGGTGCAGAGAAATCTGGGGAGGGGAGGGTATGCAGGAGTCAGGTTAGAAGGAAAGGAAGGCTTGTGACATGCTAAAATGCAGGAGAGGCTAAAATATTAAAAAATAGACTTCCTCGTGACTTTTGTTAGAAGATAACATTAAGTCAAGAGGTCTATTTTTCTGTATTCATTTTAACTGTGGAGCAATTATTGCTCCTCCTTAATTGTTCTTACGAAGGTGATGGTAAACTATCTTCTCCAACCACTGCGGTCATTCTCTCAAATGTTCTGTCCCAACACTCATGAGGATGACGTTCCAGATTCGGGACCCTATGGCAATAAAAGAACAGCAATATATTTCAGAATATATTGGCAAAGTGTGGCATGAAGGGACACAAAATATAAGCTAAAGTACACAACAAAAAATGAATGCACAATAGGTCATAATTATGAGAGAAAAATTTAAAGTTTCGGGCTCTTTCTTTGAGTGCATATAATACTTACAACAAGATAAATGATCACAGTCTCAAAACAAATGTTCATTTATTCAGGACAGAGATGTGAAGAAAAGTCTTCAATGAAATGGTAGTGAACCTTTGTAATTTCCTATATGAGTGCTGTAGGAGTTTGGTCACTGAATACAGATATTCATGGATTGTTGGATAGTACAGGGATCAAGGATATGGGATTAGTGCAGGAAATTTTGCTGAGGTTAAAGATGAGTCATGAGTTGATCGAATGGGGGAGCACGTGCTAGGGGTTAAATAGTTCTACTTCTGTTCTTATGCTGTGTGGAAATTTATTGAAAGAAATTTTGCTTTACCCACTGCCCACTGCAGTGATGGACAGGAGTTGGGATAATGAACCTCCAGCAATTACAACAATCTTCTTTTGTGTGAGGTTGACTCCAATAATTGAGTATTTTACCTTTGATTTCCATTCAGTCTTACTCTTTAGACTTTACTTTAGACTTTACAGATATAGGGGAGAAACAGACTCTTCTGCCCACCGAGTCTGTTTAACCCCACCCCGTACACTAGCACTATCCGACACACTCGGGACAATTTACAATTTTTACCAAAGCCAATTAACCCACAAACATGGGAGGAATGTGGGAGGAAACCGGAGCACCCAGAGAAGCCCAACGTAGTCACAGGGAGAACAGACAAACTCTGTACACACAGCACCTGTAGTAGGACTGAACCAGGGTCTTTGGCAGTGTAAGGCAGCAATTCTACCACTACGTCACTGTGCCACCACTTGTTTACACCATATTCCATCAAAGGCAGCCTTGATGGCAAGAGAAGTCGTTCTAACCTCGCCACTGGAATTGAACTCTTTGATCCATGTTTGGATCAATGTTGTTCGAGCAGAATTATCATGACAAAACACCAAGGTAGCATCGATAGGCAGGTTCTGGTGAGTAAGTGCTGCTTAAATGCACTGTTGACAACATCTTCCCTCAGTGGACTATTTTCTGAATGCACAATTCTTACGTTAACAGAGGCGCTGATGGAATACTGGTAATCTGAAATAGAAATGCAGAAATGCTGGTAAAATGCAACGATTGGTTACATGTGCACTATTACATTTGACATTGTGTTAGAAAACTGTAAAATGTGTGATTGGAGGATGGGTCGTGTATATAGTGTAGTGGTAAAAGCAGTCAGCTAATCTGGAATTATAGCTCTCCAGTCTAAACTGCACCACATCATGAGCAGTGAATGCACTACAGCAACTCAAAAGAAGTATAATTAAATCATGCTTAATCTGAAAGGGGATTTTGTGGTTCTAGAATTTGGAAGTAGAAGAGATAAAACTAAAAGCATGGGTTGGAAGGAACCGCAGATGCTGGTTTAAACCAAAGATAGACACAACATACTGGAGTAACTCAGCTTGACAGGCAGCATCTATGGAGAGTAGGAATGGGTGACATTTCGAGTTGAGATCCTTCTTCAGTCTTCAGTCTGAAGAAGGGTCTTGACCCAAAACGTCGCCCATTCCTTTTCTCCAGAAATGCTGCCTGTCCCACTGAGTTACTCCAGCTTTTTGTGTCTATCTAAAAGAATGGGTTGTACCTTCTTCAATAAGATAGGTGATTTTGGGAAGGGAAGTGGGTATTGGTGGATTGGAAGAATAAACAAGTACGTTGAGAAGGGAATGGACCCAAGCAGTAAGGCAGTGAGAGGGAGGGAAGATGTGCTTGGTGATGGTTTCATTTTGGAAGTGTCAGGAATTCAAGAGGATGAAAAAAATGAATGTTATGGCCATCCGGGTGGAAAGTGCGGATACAAGGAATGCTGTCAAGCTCTGGGAGGGGTAGCTGAGGTGAGAGCAGAATTGTAGGATCTGCAACCCATGTTGAGGGTGGGGTAGGGTCGGGTAGGGTTGAGGGAGGCAAAGGAACATTGATAACTATGGAGAGCTGTTGTAAGAATGGAGAGAAAGCAGGCAGTGAAACAGTGTGTTATCACAGGGAGTGGAGATAATACTAAAGTGGGAAGAATTGTAATGAAAGTAACAATGGGTGCTATGGGCTTATATTGGGGTTTTTTTGTCACTTGGCCATCTTTTAGAAAAGTGGATGAATGGAAGGATGAGTCAGTCAAGCAATAAGTCATGATTTGGATGAGGGAATTGAAGGTTTTGTGGCCAAGTTTGCAGATGACATGACAACAGGTGGAGGGGCAGGTAGTGCAGAAAAAGCAAGGACTCTGCAGAAGGACTTGGACAGGTTGGGAGGGTGGGCAGAGAAGTGGCAGATGGAACACAGTATTGCAAAGTGTGGAGTCACGCATTTCTGTAGTAGGAATAAAGGCATAGACTATTTTCTAAATGGGAATTCAGAAATCAGAGGTGGAAAGGGACTTAAGAAAGCTGGTGCAGGATTCCCAAAAAGGTTCATTTGCAAGTAGAATCAGTAGTAAGGAGCAGAATGCAACGCTAGCAATAATTTTGAGAGGGCTAGAATACAAAAACAGGGATGTAATACTAAGGCTTTATCAGGGACTGGTCTTTATAAGGCATTTGGAGTATTGCGAGCAGGTTTGGACCCCACGGCACGGTAGCGCAGCGGTAGAGTTGCTGCTTTACAGCGAATGCAGCGCCGGAGACTCAGGTTCGATCCTGACTACGGGCGCTGTACTGTAAGGAGTTTGTACGTTCTCCCCGTGACCTGCGTGGGTTTTCTCCGAGATCTTCGGTTTCCTCCCACACTCCAAAGACGTACAGGTATGTAGGTTAATTGACTGGGTAAATGTAAAAATTGTCCCTAGTGGGTGTAGGATAATGTTAGTGTTCGGGGATCGCTGGGCGGCGCGGACTTGGTGGGCCGAAAAGGCCTGTTTCCGCGCTGTTTCTGAAATATGAAAAAAAAATGAAATATCTGAGGAATGATGTGCTGATGTTGGAGAGGGGTCAGAGGAGGTTTACAAGAATGATCCCAGGGATGACATGATGAGGGGGACCTCATTAAAACTTACCGAATACTGAAAGGCCTGGATAGAGTGGATGTAGAGAGGATGTTTTCACTCGTGGGAGAGTCTAGAACCAGAGGCCATAGCCTCAGAATAAAAGGACGGATCTTTGGAAAGGATTTTTTTTAGTCAGAGGTTGGGGAATCTGTGGAATTCATTCACTGAAGGTTGTGGAGGCCAAGTTATTGAATATTTTAAAAGTGGAGATTGATAGGTTCTTGATTAGAAAAGTGTGTCAATGATAATGGGGAGAAGGCAGGAGAATGGTGTTGAGCGGGAAAGATAGATCAGCCATAATTGTATTACAGAGTAGACTTGATGGGTCGAGTGGCCTAATTCTGCTCCTACAACTTATGAACTTATGTATTCTTGCACTATCTAATGGTGCGAACAGGTGGTAGTAATTGAAGGACCTTCAATTTCTCGCTAATCAGCAGTCCAAACCAGTACCTTTCTACCAAATCTTTCACCTGACCATGCTTAATCTCACGTGAAATAACTCCACTCATTTTTCCTGGTAAAACTGCAATTATAGGAACCTACAGGGGTCCAAGTGTTACCTACCTTTGTCGAATATCTAAAACATAGTTTACTCCAGCCCCAATTCAAGTTCCCTCCTTCATCAAGTACATTTTCTGACTATACCAGTACCATTTCCTGCTCTTGCCCAGAACAAGAGGGGGTGTCAAGGGTTATGGGGAGAAGGCAGGCAGGAGAATGGGGTTTGGAGATAGATCAGCCATGATTGAATGGCAAAGTAGACTTGATGGGCTGAATGGCCGAATGGCTGAATTATGCTCCTATCACTGATGATCTTATGATGAGGAACATTTCATTACTTTTGCTGTGTATCTCCACCTTGCTCTCACATAGTGAGACTCTACCCATGTTTTCCTTGATCCCCTTATTCTGTACCACCACCTTCTCAAGTAATGTTTTCAAGGTGAATGTTGGCCTTGCCAGCAACTGCCATAGTTCATAAATGCATTAAAAAACACACATTTCAGTACGAAAGTATTTCTTTCTGTTTCCTGGTGACTGTTATTTTAATCTGCATCTCACTCCCACTCTGAACCCTGTGCTTTTGTCCACTCAAACCATTACATCTTCAGAATTGACGCATTATAGCTCCCAGCCTCAATGACAGTTTTTAACAATTCCTGTTGCTAAGCATTTCTGACATTTCTATTTCAGATTTCCAATATTCCTTCCACAGTCCTTTAGTATTGTCAGATAATTGTTCTGCATTTGCACATCCTCAAGATCTCTGTAACCCCTTTCTGTCATTTAATATTTTCTACTTTCTATCTTCTCCTCACATCTTCAGAACTGCTTATTACATACTCTACCTAATTTTGAATGAAGGTTATTGATCAGAAACATGATCTCTGTTTCTCAATCCATGTCCTCCAGAGATGCTCCCCCGAACCACTGTGTTACTCCAGTACTTTGTGTCTTTGTTTTAGGTATTTCTAATATCTTCTGTTTTTTCTCATTTCTTACAATAACGTGTCTAAACATCCAAAATGCGAAAACGTTATTAATATTAGCTTTCTCTTGCATTCTAATAATCTGTAGCTAGGGATCAGGAAATAAAAGTGGGTTTGCTTGAACTACAGCAAAATCTAACTATAAATTGTCACTTTTGCAATTCAAAGTGAGTGAGAGAGCACGTAATTGGCAGTAGGGCAACTACTAAATGGACTTTCATTATTGGAAAAGGTTGCAGTTTTTCATGCTGCATTTAATTTTATTATGACCTAGGTGATATGAAACTGTTAGAATTGAATCTGGCACCCATTTTGCATAACGGCCGGCTTTTGCTCTTCATTTTCTGCACTAGAAAGAACATGCAGAAAGTAGGTGTGTCCCCCCCCTCCCCCCCCCCCCCCCCCCCCCACCTCCCCCTCTGTTGCTACTATATGAGGTAAGGCTGGCTTATGCAATGGCAGGAATATTCAGCTGTAGCCTGAAAGTTATGGCATCTCCTTGTAGACAATACTTTGCTGTCCAACCCGAGGGCCTTGAATTTTGTCATCAATTTATACAGGTCTACCTGCACTCAGAAGCCGCCACGAAACAGAACTGTTCATTATCTTTACACCCTTTTCAAGTCCATTATCAGAGTCAATATTAAGTGTCCCTGGTCTCCTAAATTCAAAGCTTACCAAATGTTCTTACCATTCTCATATAGTCTTTAGCTTTGTCCGTATGAATGAGTTTTAGACTTTACAGCACAGAAGCAGGCCCTAAATGAAACAACTTTTAAATCCAAACTAACTTATATATAAGCTCATCTTTAGGCTTCTGCATCTAAATGTTTTTCAACACATGAACATTCAACATTATGAGGTAGAAATATAAATGCGCATAAAAAACATGCAAAAGTAGTGTGGTGAAGGACACCCGTATCAAATTATCCTGGTACCATTGACACAAGCAATATGTATATGTGTATCATGTATTGGTTTCTGTTCTTATGCTACACCTATCAGGGTGTATTTCAAAACAGTGGCTGCAATTTATTTCAAGAGATCAGTGCATCAACTGAAAGGAAGAACCACTGATTAAAATTATGCACGCAACTCTTAAATCAGTCCCATCTGTGGTTCACAGCGAAAAAACGTTGTGCACCTTAAGAAATAATAGACAATAGACAATAGACAATAGGTGCAGGAGGAGGCCATTCGGCCCTTCGAGCCAGCACCACCATTCAATGTGATCATGGCTGATCATTTTCAATCAGTACCTTGTTCCTGCCTTCTCCCCATACCCCCTGACTCCGCTATCCTTAAGAGCTCTATCTAGCTCTCTCTTGAATGCATTTAGAGAATTGGCCTCCACTGCCTTGTGAGGCAGAGAATTCCACAGATTTACAACTCTCTGACTGAAAAAGTTCTTCCTCATCTCAGTTCTAAATGGCCTACCCCTTATTCTTAAACTGTGGCCCCTTGTTCTGGACTCCCCCAACATTGGGAACATGTTTCCTGCCTCTAACGTGTCCAACCCCTTAATAATCTTATACGTTTCGATAAGATCTCCTCTCATCCTTCTAAATTCCAGTGTATACAAGCCTAGTCGCTCCAGTCTAATGAGCTGGTATGGGAACCAGCATGCCATATTTGTGATACTAACGTAGATATTTTTGTCGAAGAGATGGACCTTACTGAGAGGACTGACCTGAACACCAGGACAAGAGGTCAATTAGAGCAGAAATGAAGCAGTCAGATGAGGTCGTGGCTGGAATAATAAAAGCCGTAATGATCCTGATTACTGGGCGGAAAGAAATGTAGTAACCTTGCCTGGGTGGCCAAGGGTTGTGACCATGTCAACAAATTCCATCCTCTAGCAGTTTCATAGCCATATCCTCATGCTAGATCCGCATACCTGCTACTATAATGCTCAAACAAATCTTACATCTACTTCCAGCCATTCAACTATAGCAGGCATGGCACACAGGGACACGGAAAAATCTTCAACAGGCCTCCCTCTTTCTAGCAGAAGAGAGAGGCATGCAATGGCAGACTGGAGAACAGACATATATATTCCTCTGACTTTTGTCCATTGACGCAGTTGCATTGAGGACTCCTTGCAATCGTGAGCTAAACGATCTCAAGACCGTGGCCAAAGGAAGATGACTATATACTTAATGCTCCTTTTCATATTCAATTATCTCACTTCCCACAATCTCCTTTCACTTACCAGGTTCAGATGGTATAATTGTGCGCCTTCCACTCAAAGTGACCATACTCTTGAACATTTTACCTTTTAGATCATTAAGAATTCCAGTCATCCTGATGATTTTCCTGCAGAGTTGGGAACCAAACATAAGGTGTCCCTCTATTTGACGCTTGCATTCATTAAGTCTGATCACCTGGACTATTGGGATCTTTTCTGGGGCAGAGGTGACATGTACAAGAGCCATTGGTTGCACTTTAACTGGAGAGGAACCAATATCTGGCAGACAGGTTTGCTCGTGCTACCTGTACATGGGTGGTTTAGACTTGATTGGCAGAGTGTGGGAGGGGGGAGGGACTCTATGCAGAACCAAGGCAATTGAGAGGTTGGACGACGGTATGGAAGATGATGAAAGAAACTTTAGTGGACAGAATAGACCAGAGAAAGGCAGGTAGTGAGGAAGGACTGTTGGTTTGAATTGCACTTATTTTAATGTGAGAGACCTGACAGGTAAGGCAGATGAACTCAGGGCATGGATAGGGATAGGCAACTGGGATGTTGTAGCCATTACGGAAACCAGGCTGAGAGACGGGCAGCACTTGCAGCTTAATGTTCCAGGGTGCAGATGCTTTGGGAGAAATATAGGTGGGGGTAAAAGTGGAGGGGGAGTTGCATTTTTGATTAAGGAGGATGTCACGGCAGTGGCCAGAGGTGTCGTTAGCTGTTGGTTAGGCAGCTGAGATCAAGTGTATCCCTGGAGGAGTTTCAGAAACTGAGGAGCAAGCTGAAAAAGAAAATAAGGAGGACAAATAGGGGGCAGGAGATACCTGTAGGTCTGGCAGAAAATATTAAGGATAATCGCAAGATATTTTATAAGTACATTAAGGGAAAAAGGGTAACCAGAGAGAAAATGGGATCCATCAGGAATCAAAGAGGTCAACTCTGTGTGGAGTCCCAGGAGATGGGCATGGTCCTCAATGAGTATTTCTCCTCTGTTTTTAACGTGAAGAAAGACATGAGAACCGGGGAACTTGGGCCAGTCAATGGAAGTGTCTTGAGGACAGTCAGTATTACAGTCGAGGTCCTGATGTGTATGAAGGTAGACAAATCTCACAGGTCTGATCAGATGTATCCGAGGACACTAGGGGAAGCTACAGAGGACACTAGGGGAAGCTAGAGAGGACACTAGGGGAAGCTAGAGAGGACACTATGGGAAGCTAGAGAGGACACTAGGGGAAGCTAGAGAGGACACTAGGGGAAGCTAGAGAGGACACTAGGGGAAGCTAGAGAGGACACTAGGGGAAGCTAGAGAGGACACTAGGGGAAGCTAGAGAGGACACTAGGGGAAGCTAGAGAGGACACTAGGGGAAGCTAGAAAGGACACTAGGGGAAGCTAGAGAGGACACTAGGGGAAGCTAGAGAGGACACTAGGGGAAGCTAGAGAGGACACTAGGGGAAGCTACAGAGGACACTATGGGAAGCTAGAGAGGACACTAGGGGAAGCTAGAGAGGAAATTTCTCTCATAGAGACTGAGATCTATGAGTCGTCATTAAATATGGGTGAGGTGCCGGAAGACTGGAGGTTGGCAAATATTGTGCCTCTATTTAAGTAGGGCTGCAGAGAAAAGCCTGGGAACTACAGGGCAGTCAGTCCAGGTTGGAAAATTACAAAAGAGTATTTTGAGGGATGAGATATACGTGCATTTATGTGGACAAGGGCTGATTAGGGGTGGGCAGCATGGTTTTATATGTGGGAGGTCGTGTCTCACGAACCTGATTGAGTTTTTGAAGATGTAACCAAAAACGTTGATGAGGGCAGAGCTGGAGAAATTGTATGTATGGATTTCAGCATTTGACAAGGTTCTGCACGATAAGCTGCTCTGGAAGGTGAGGTCGCATGAGATCCAAGGAGAGATAGCTGACTGAAAGGAAAATTGGCTTCATGGAAAGGAGCAGAGAGTGATGGTGGAAGCCGATGTCTGCGTTCATATGTCTACCACTGTCCTCGAAGTTGACCATTAGCTTGCTGGCTCACACTCCTGCTGCTGTCAGTAATAAAATGCTGCAGTGCACAGCCAGGAGTTGTAGACACTGAATAGTTCATGTGTCTTTGTTCATGCCCTTCATTGGTGTCTGCAACCTTCTTCAGTGTTAGTGAGCAATCATGCACCAGCTTGACTGTGGCCCTTGAATAGAAATGTAGGGCAAGCATAGAAAACTGGAACAACACTCAGGGAAATGATTTAGGTGAAGAATCAACAACGATGCACTGCGGAAAGCATTTTATCAGGATGCGTCACAGCATGGTTTGGGAACAGCTCCATCCAAGACCACAAGAAATTGCAGAGAATTGTGGACACAGCCCAGACCATCACACAAACTAACCTCCCTTCTATTGACACCATCTACACCACACGCTGCCTTGGCAAGGCCACTAGCATAATCAAGGATAAGACTCACCCCATTCAATCCTGCTTCTCCCCTCACCCATCAGGCTAGATGTACAGAAGTGTGAAAACGCACACCTCCAGATTCAGAGACAGTTTCTTCCCAGTTGTTATCAGGCAACTAAACCATCCTAGAGAGCAGTCCTGAGCTATCTACAATCTACCTCATTGAAGAACATCAGACTATCTTTAAATGGACTTTTCTGGACTTTATCCTGCACTAAATGTTATTCCCCTTATGTATCTGTACACTGTTGACGGCTCGATTGTAATCATGTACAGTCTTTCCGCTGACTGGTTGACACCCAACAAAAAAGCTTTTCACTGTACCACACGTAACAATAAACTAAACGAAACTAAAATAATTGGATTACTTTCTTGACTAATAATACTTGCTCAAGTGGAGTAAGATTTGCAGATATCGGAGAGAGCATGACTCCTCCAACCATTTATGATGAACTGCTGCACCTGAGATGTGGCTCAGAATAAGCTCTCTAACAGCGAACAGCTCTGGGTTGAAATCTATCACATTTGTGCAGTCCATGGTGCTCCGGGCTTCCAGGAAGTCTGTGAGATCCAGATGTTACCTTGCCTGCTGTTCTCTCTTTCGGAGAAGGTTAGTTCTTTGCTCTTGACTCTCTTGTCGTAGAGTCATAGAGTGACACAGTGTGGAAACAGGCCTTTTAGCCCAATTTGCCCACACCGGCCAACATGTCCCAGCTACACTAGTCCCACTTGCCCGCGTTTGATCCATATCCCTCCAAACCTGTCCTATCCATGTACCTGTCTAACTGTTTCTAAGATGTTGGGATCATCCCAGCCTCAACTAACTCATCTGGCAGCTTGTTCCATACACCCACCACCCTTTGTGTGAAGAAGTTACCCCTCAGATTCCTATTAAATCTTTTCCCCTTCAACTTAAGCCTATGTCCTCTGGTCCTCGATTCACCTACTCTGGGTAAGAGACTGTGCATCTACCCGATCTATTCCTCTCGTGATTTTATATCCTCTCTCCCAGGAGGGTCAGAGTGGGCTCAATGGACCAAATGAACTCCTTCCTGGAAATAAAGGATTATACAGATAGGACTACAGCAATTCTATGATGCTATCCTAGACTTCTTTATGTATTCAGCATCTGAATACTGCATTATGAATGCTGCAGTGTTGCACAAATTGAGATGCAGCATCTATTAACCACTGCCTGAGGTAATTCAGGAGCTAACAATTTCAGGGTCACCATGACTTCATTGCTCCTCTGGCAAGGCAGCTTTGCCTTCAGGCTCCACTTGTGCAGGAGGCTTGTCAGGCCAATTACTCAAAGGTCCACTTTCTCTAAAAGGTTAGAGCAGTCTCCTGAATAATGAACAGGTATCATTGTGATCTTTACAACTTCATTATTGAGCCCAACTGAGCCAAATAGTGCTCCTCCAAGTCAATCCTCAGCAAATCAAGCATTCAGATATCAGTCTGAAGAAGGATCTCGACCCGAAACGTCACCCATTCCTTCTCTCCTGAGATGCTGCCTGACCCGCTGAGTTGCACCAGCATTTTGTGTCTACGTTTGATTTAAACCAGCATCTGCAGTTATCTTCCTACACATTCAGATATCAACAGTAGGCTGGCGTGGCTGATCACATTTGATTTCTTGCCAGTGTACACTTTGTTTTATTTATCTGACCTAATTTGACGGAAAGAGGGTTATATAAGCATGGGACAATAATTAACATCACTACTGCATGGCATACTTCCTGCAGAGGTGTATTTCATGCATGGAACATAAAAATTCACCCTTAAAATATTCATAAATGTATCTTAATGTGCAATTTATAAATTGCAATAAAAAATGCATACACAGCAGGTCCTCTGAATAATATGCTGTGTGTTCACATTTTTATGTATCTACATTTTACGCTACCAAAGATGGATTTTCATATTTACATTCGAAAGGGAATTTTCTACATTTGGCATGAAAAAAAGTTACTATTAGATATACTTTATTATTTAATGGTTAGTTATCGCATATCACGGTTGCTTTGTTTCTTTGTGCATATTATATAATTTCAGTCTGCTTTCACACTTTTTATACAAGGGTTTAGAGCCATGCTGTTTGCTATGTCTTGCGGTTCTGACTAACTCTCTTCCACTCAGCTGAGGATCTGTTGTTTTCATCTTTGCTCTGATGATCATTCTTTTCTTCATTTCCTCTTCAATTCTATGTGACGTATAAATCATTACCTCCTGAGGCTTTTG